>NC_059332.1:101181897-101522731 GCF_018350155.1 Leopardus geoffroyi
CTAACATAATTGGCAATATTTTCATAGACATTTGAAGCATCCAAAGCCTTCTGTACCAGCCCGTTCATATCTGAACTGTGCAAATTCCTGTAAAAGAAGAAACTCGTCCTTTTTCTCTTTCTTATTTTTTTGGGAAATGGGACCATTGTTATGGCTTGATTGGAATACTTCCAGGACCACAGGGACCTCCTTCCTGTTATTTAAAGTCACTTGGCTTGGAAAGGTTTTCCCGAGCTGCCTTTCCTAGGAGCCCATCTTCTTTGCTTTCCTCTGCCTTTGGTGCTCCTAAGACTTTACCTCATTTTGGCTTCATGGAAGCTGTTTGCCTGGCAGTGGCCACAGGAAAAAAGAAGGATGATTTAAATCAGCCCTCTGCACCTCTTCAAGCTTCAAGCTTCTTTATGTTGTGGCAGTCAGGCAGAGGAATGAACCCACAGTCCTCCCTCACCTACTTACCCAAATCAGCGTTGTTACTTTCTACCCATAGAAGAAACCAAGGCTCTCAGAGAGGGTGCATAGCCACAGCGTGGTGTTAGGTCTTAGTTGCACTCTATTTACTCAACCTTTTGTTCACTTTATAAAACATCATATTTTCCCTTTAAGAAGGGGAATGACACATACTGAGCATCTATATGCAGATACTGGGCTGGACTTGTTCTACATAGTACGTCTTTAATTCTTATCACACCCATGAAATAGACATTGTTATTTCCTTTTTATGGAAGGAACCAGGATACAGGTTGTTATGACTTGTCTCACTCCTACGGCCCAGCTGCTTCTCTGAAGTGCAAAGCCCTTCTCATGCCCATTTCCTCCCTCGCCCCATACACCATGTTTTCTGCCTTTACCCCTTTCTGGACTCCTTAAGGTTCATCTAATATTTCTTGGGTACCCATCATGCAGTGGGCGCTCTCACATAGTGGCTGATAACGCTTCATGTCGCAGAGGATTGATGTGAGGTACAACAGGGACAAAATATGTGAAATGCTTGCTACCATGCCTGTCATCCAACAAACATCAGGGTTTATTATTATGCCGGAACTATTTCTTGAACTGGAATTTCAAATTCTGAATATATTCATAGAATAGTTCACTTTATTGACACTTTTTCCTCCATAATATAAGCACCGCTTTACTTCTGCAGCTCATCCTGAATCCTTTGTCTCTAGTTTATTCCGTTTTATTTATTTATTTTTAAAAAGAACTTTAAGTTTTTGATTTTGTTTATTTGAGAGAGAGAGAGAGAGAGAGAAAGCACGAGTGGAGGAGGGGCAGAGAGAGAAGGAGAGAGAGAGAATCCCAAGCGAGCTCTGTGCTGACAGTGCAGACCCTGATGTGGGGCTTGAACTCATGAAACTGAGATCCTGGCTTGAACTGAAATGAAGAGTTGGATGCTTAACTGATTTGAGCCACCCAGGCGCCCCTCAATTTTATTCAGTTTTAAATCCACCAGTGCCACATTTTCTCAGTTCATGGCTTAGTTCATGGCTAGTATCATTTTATTCATCAGTAACTTCCGGAAGATTCTCTGTGACCCAGTATGTGACATTGCAGATCCCACACTGGCTCACCACTTCCAACTGTCCTGACCTATTAAGCTGGGTTCTGTATTGGGCTCCGAGTGACTTTTTCTGTATTGCTTTGGCTACTTTCTTTTGTCCAAGGTCATCATCATTCTTTCCTCTCCAGGAGGGCTGACTTATCCATTAGGCATAATAGAGCCCCACAAAGATATGTTCATTTTAATTTTTTTTAAATCAGAAGAACAATGAGGATACTAAAATGATTACATTAGTTTTTATAACAATGTTATCATGACATATAATTTTAAATATTTTTATGGAGGAAGGGGCCCACAGAGGCAAAAGTACCCAGGGCCCATGAAAGTCATAATGCAACTCTGCTCTGCGGAGGTAGTTCTAATCCAAATACTTGGCACTTTTCCCTACCCATAAGCCCTTGTTCTTAGAAATGGCACAGAGAGTAAAATCAGCAAGTTTTTAAAAAAAGGGATAGAAAGAATAAAATGTTACAAGTATTCATTAATATTTTTAAATTGTGCTGGCTAGAATATTAAGATATAAGAAAGAGCTTGAAACAAAGCCTTTAGAGGTGCGCGGGTGGCTCAGTCGGTTAAGTGTCTGACTCTTTTTTTTTTTTTTAATTTTTTTTTAACGTTTATTTGTTATTGAGAGACAGAGAGACACAGAGCATGAGCAGGGGTGGGGCCAAGAGATGGACAGACACAGAATCTGAAGCAGGCTCCAGGCTCTGAGCTGTCAGCACAGAGCCTGATATGGGATTTGAACTCACAAACTGTGAGATCGTGACCTGAGCCGAAGTTGGACGCTTAACCAACTGAGCCACCCAGGCGCCCCAAGTGTCTGACTCTTGATTTCTGCTCAGGTCATGATCTTATGATTCATGGGCTCAAGCCCTGCATTGGGCTCTGTGCTGTCAGCACAGCTTGGGATTCTCTCTCTCCCTCTCTCTCTCTCTGCCCCTCCCCCGCTTGCTCTCTCTGTCTCTCTTTCAAAATAAATAAATAAACTTAAAAAAAAAAGAAACAAAGTCTTTAATACTCTGTTTTCATTACTAGGCACAAAACAGGTACTACATCAATACACAAAATAAAAATGTGCTTTTGAAATGGAAATTTCTTGATGAATTATGTTTATTTCTGTTTGAGGCACAAGAAGCAAATTATTGGGTCACCAGATAGATGACGAAGAATATTCACATTTTGAGGGGAGGACATCTAGAAATTTGGATGTTTCACTGAATATATTCAGTCTGAAATATCTTAAATGCAAAAGTGATTTCAGGGTGATTGATATTTCTGATCAGGTTTTCATGTAAAGCATGGGTAACTTACTTAGAATCATCCTAGAACACTGTTTCAGGGTGGCATTTAGTGAAAGTATGTGTTGGAACCCTATGAATAGGACATAGTCATTGAGATAAAGGGTAAAAGAAAAATGAAGACAGAAGCACTGGGTGGCTCAGTCGTTAAGCGTCTGACTTCGGCTCAGGACATGATCTCACAGTTTGTGAGTTCAAGCCCTGCATTGGGCTCTGTGCTGACAGCTCAGAGCCTGGAGTCTGCTTTGTATTCTGTGTCTCCCTCTCTCTCTGCCCCTTCCCTGCTTGTGCTCTCTCTCTCTCTCAAAAATAAACATTAAAAATTAAAAAAAAGAAAAAAGAAAAATGAAGACAGCCATAGGAGGGAATATCAAAAACAATGTTATTCCAATACAGCACATTATCCAAATAATATTTTATCCAAGCTCCATTTTATTGGCTTGATCAAAATCACATTTACTGGAAGCATGATGCTAAGGTGGATAAAAATGCCATTTTGTACATGAAGATTTTACATAACATCTATTTCTCTCTCTCTCTCTCTCTCTCTCTCCTCTCTTTCCTTCAATTCTCAGAAGATTTGGAGGGTTATTTGAAAATTTTGACAATCAGGAATAAAAAGGTAGTTTAAGTTTTGAACAAGAGTTAAATTGGTTCTTATTTTATCCATGACCTTTACTGATCCTTATTTCTAATTGCCAGATTTGTAGTCTTTCTCTATAATTATCTCATTATTTACCTATCATTTCAAGGTCATGAATTCAATTCCAGACTTTCAGTACATTTCAATTAACACTAATTGAGTGCCCAAAGGGTGTGGGACTCTCTTCTAGATGCTGTGAGGAAAATTGGCAATTGATTTTCTCTTAATCAGGTGTTGAAATCAAACAGTTCCTGCTGGGCACTGTAGAATGTCCAGAGTATATATCAGAAGTCAGCTGTATTGCCAACTTCTAACCAGCTTTACTTAAGACCCTTGGGTGTGAAAGCTAATGCTGTCTGTGAAATAAATATGTGATGGTGGCAGAATTAGACCTTGTAGAGGGATCTAATTGGGACCTTGTGAAGGGACTTGATAATATTTTGTGCAGCAGTTATGTCCCAATAAAAATGCCTTAGTTCCCCTATTAATAACTGTGGAGCAGAACCACCCCTCACAACACAGACCTCTAATCCAACAGATTTTTTTTTTTTTAATAAAAAACTCTCCCTAAAGCAATTGCAATAAACAGCTGGCTCTTAGACCGACCAACTAACAAACCTTCAAATGAACAAACAAACACAACCCCAAGCCCAATTTGCTAATCTGTATCCCAATAATTCTGACATGTGGAATTGAATAAAAATGAGTTACTCACCCTATGTAGTTATTTGCATTTCTAAAACCAGGATATTACCTGCTCAATTCATCAGCCTCTTGTTGAAGGTTCTGGGCATGGTCGACGGCTTCTTGGACTAAATCATGACTAAGGTTACTTAGGTTGGATAGCTTTCCTTGTAGTTCATTTTTGGCTCCGTCTATTTCCGCATAAATCCCTGATGCATTCTAAAGAAAATGTTTTAAAAAGTGAATTGTTGAACATAGAAGGACTTAAAATCTTTTTCCCTTGGAGTACCAAAAGATAATCTCTATTCCTCCTTATCATGAGGTTTAGTAAATTTCAGGCTGGGTCTATACGAGTCTAAAATACTTTAAGCAGACTTTTATCTTTTTCTCTTGCATCTTTAACTCTTTCTCTATGGATTGCTTCCCCCACTTTCAGACATGCTCTGCCTTCTCCCACCTGAAAACAAAACAAAATGAAGATAAACCAAAAAACCCCTCCATTACCCATATATCTCCCCAATGTTATTACCTTACTTTTCTATTCACCGTATAGTAAAATATCGTCAAAAAAGTGTTTATGTTAGCTGTCTCTATTTTATCACTTTTTAACTCACTCTAACCCACTCCAGTCTGGTTTTTACTTCACTGCTCCAAAAAAACAGAAATTAAACTAATGATATCTATGTTACTAAATCTAATGAGCATCATTCATTTTTCCCAGTCACTCAAATACTGATTCTCGACATTGTCACCATTCTTAAGCCATGAACTTTTCCTTTTTCCATCTCCAACTGATTCTAAGCAGATTACTTTATTTTCTTTTTTATTTAGAAGACATCAACTAACTGTAGCAGGGAGTTTTTTTTTTCTGTACTCCTGATGTTTCCTCCCTATGAAGGGAGCTCAGTCACTGAAACCTCAGACCTCTCCACCCCTTTCCTAATTCTGCTCCTAAGAAAGGGACTGGTTTATTTGATTGGTAAATTTTGGGGGGAATAACTGTGCAGTCTCTGTTCAACTCTACGCTCTGCCTCTTGGTAGCAAGCCTGAGTTTTCCTGTGTTTGTCCATAATGAAAGTTGTTCTGGGCAGAACCCCCACGTGAACCTTCCTGCAATGTTGCCTGTCTGAGCGGGCAGTTCTGCCTAATTCTGGGATTGAGTATTAGCCACCCCACTTGGCTAAGAGACCTAAAGCCATGTCCTCATCTTAGCTGCATCAGAAACGAAGGTGATGTTCTTGGGTCTCGTATTTACAATTTTATTTATTTTTCAACTCGTTTAGAACTTGGGAGCTGATAGAGGGTACTAGTCTCCTCAGAGACTCCAATACCAACAAAGAAGAATCACAAACAACTCTTTGCCACCATCCTTCAGTCCCTTCCCCTCAAAGAAAACCCTATTATAGCTACATTTTTATGTACATCTTTCTCATATTTTAAGAGGAAAAGTGTTCCTTTTCTGTATAAGGCATGCTGCCCTGTTTTCTCTTCTTCTTGCTCCCTAACTAGTGGCTCCTCTCATGTATAAATATGCCCAGTTAACCTCTCCCATTAAAAACAAACAAACAAAACCTATTCCTTGACTCTAGCTTCCCCTCCAGCTTCTTTTCTTTGTTGATCGAGTGCATTCCACAGAAATGGTTCTTGCCAAGGTCCCCAGTGTCAGACACCCTATTGCCAGATCCATTCGACACTTTCCTGCTTTACGTACTGGATTTATTTCTGGTTTGTGACGGTGTTAGTCACTGTCGTTCCCCCAAAACTCTCTTTCCTTAGCTTCTGTGACACTGTTCTCTCTTGGGTCTCCTTTTTCACTGTCCAGGAAGGAGACTTCAAAAGCTGGTGTTGCTCAGGCTTGACTCAGACCTTTCCTCTATGAATAATCTAACTTAGCTCTGCCAACCTAGTCTTTCAAGTCTTCTAACCCACTCTGCACCATCCTCCAGGAATGGCCATCTTTCTATTAAGCAAATCTGCTCATGTTATTTTCCCTCTCAAAATCAGCCAATTGCTCTGCAGGAACACATTTGATTACTCAGGTGGCTTCATCAACCGATCCCTCCTCTTTCCAATCTCATCATTTCTCACCCGTCCCCACCCCATTATGTACCATGGTCAAACCTTGAGTAACCGATGCTTTAACGCTCCCTGATTTTTTTCTGGCCGCTCTACCTTTTCACATAATATTTTCTCTATCCAGGATAACTTTGCTTTCTTTTTTGTCTGACCCACCTGGAAAAGTTTTATGAATCCTTCCAGTTTCAGCCTTAATATCACTTCCTTTATGAAGCTATCCTTAATTTCTCCAGGATGAGTTCAGTGTTGTTATATATTTCTACTGTTCATGTATCACACTACTATAATAATTTTGCATGATTATTCCACCCACCAGACTACATAATTGTGGAAGGCAAGATTTGTGTCTAATTTATTTTTGTATTCTCAGAATGTAGCATAGTTCTTAGCACAAAGGGTTTATTTCTGTGGAGACAGTATTAAGTCTCTAGCTATTTGGTAGATCATCTGGGGAACAACTTGGAAGAAAATTATATTTAGTTGTATAAGCAGAAACAATACCATGGAAATTCCACCTTTACTTATTAATTAATTAAATAAATATTCAGCATATGCCCACTGTGTGCCAGACACTCTTTTAGGAGATAGAATGCATAACTATGAATATAGTCTCTGCTTTCAGGGAATTTACAACCTAGTGGGAATATATAGATTATAGATAAATGGTCAAATAATTGAACAAATTAATTTCAGAGAGTAAAAAGTATTTTGAATAAAATAGTATGAGTGGGATGGGTTGGAGAGTGACTGAAGGTAAAAACACCATTTGCATTGAATGTCACAAGGACGCTAGCCATTTGAAGATCTGGAGACAGCAGGTGCAAAGGTCCTGAGGTGAGGAAAAGTGTGGTGTGTTTGAAAAATAGAGCAGAGTTGGAGGGTGACAGAGAGGAGTGGACTGGAAGGTAGTGAGTGGGGAAGAGATATGTGGATTGAGGTAGACTGATGGGTCAGAGTCAGGTCACTTAGGAACCATGGTAAAATGACCTTGTTTCTTACTCTAAGTTTCATTCGAGGTTTTTGTGTGGGAGAAATAATATTTTTAAGGGATTGTTCTGCTACTGAATGGAGACTGAGTCTTGAGGGGCAAGAGTGGAGGTAAATGAATGGGTAGGAGGCTCCTTTGGCAGTTCATGCTGGAGAGGAGGTAGCCTGGACTGCAGAGTAGAAGCAGCGAAGGGAGTGGTCAGAAACCAGGACTCCTTTTGGAGATAGGGTCAATGGGTCTTATCGAAACGGGAAGGAGGAGAGAGGAGAAATCAACAATGACTCTGGAGTTTTGATTTGAGCAAATGGGGTTGTGCCGGTTACTGAGGTGGGGAAGAAGCAGGTTTTATTCAGAATGTGTTAAGTTTGATATGACTATTACACATCTAAGTGGTAGATAAAATCCCTGAGTTCTTACTAGAAAACTTTAAGTAAGCATTTGGATATGAGTCTGGAACTCAGTGGAAGTATGAAAGCTGGAAGTATAAATTGTGGGGTCATGCATATAATTGTTCTTTAAAGCCATGGGATTCAATGCAATCAGCTAGGGAGAAAGGGTAAGTACCAAAGAGGGCCCAGGACTGAGAATGGAGCCATTCATTATCAAGAGCAGGGATGGACCAACAGCTCAGGGCCACGTACAGCTCGAGGCTTGTTTCTACACAGCTCCTAGCTAAGGACATTATCTAAATTTTTGAAGAGTTGTAAAAAAAATAAAAACAAACAAACAAACAAAAAAAACCACAAGAAAAAAAGGGAGTGTGGTTATACGTGGCCTGCAGAGCCTAAAATAGGTACTACACAGAGGATGTGCAGAGGTGAAGCTAGCAGAGGAGGCTGGAAAAAAGTCTCCAATGAGGTGGGAGGAGGACCAGGTGAGGGGGGAGGGTACTGGAGGAGCCAGGATGAAAACTCTGAGTGTTTAAATAAGGAGAAAAGGTTAGTCAGCAAGGAGGCTAAGAATGCTGAGGAGGGAGAAGTAACTGTGGTTTTGGTTATGTTGAGTTCACTGATGACGTGGACAAGAACAGTCTCGGTGGAGGGGCGTGAAATCCCATTTGGAGTGGGTTGTGTACCGAAGGCAGCAGATGGCTGGAAGGTGGATATGCCAGCTATAAATGACTCTCGAGGTGTTTTGCTGTGAAGTTGAGCAGTGTAGAGTAATGAATGGGACAGAGATTAGAGGCATGTAGGCAAGGGCTTTCTTCTTTTAAAGGATAGGAGATACTTACACATGTTTACATGTTGGCAGCAATGGTTCAGTAGAGAGTAAGAATGGGATCAAAGAGAAGAGAGAGGGCATACTTTCAGGGGGAAACCTGCGGCCCTGTTCTTGAGGTGGGGAAGGATGGGATTCAGAGCACAGGTGAGGAGATGAGACTTCAACAAGAGAAGGGATACTTCACTAATTATAGTAAGAAGGAAGGTAGATGTGTGCATAGAAATGCAGGTGGGCTGGTAGAACTGGGGAGAAAGATGAGGGAAATTCTCTTCTCTTTGTTCCTGTTTTTCAGTGAAGCATGAAGCAAATTCACCAGCCAGACTGATAGAAGGGAAGGTGAATTTTTCACTATGTTGGCTTCTCTGGTATGGCCATGATGCTGGGGATACTTGGGTTTACTGGGCTATGGGGATAGAATTCTCATGTACGTACAATAAGGGAAGAGGTGGATAAAGAAGTTAAGGCTGTTTGCAAATAATGATTATACAGTAGTCCCCCCCTTCTCTACAGAGAATATATTCCAAGATCCTCAGTGGGTACCTAAATCTGTGAATGATACCAAACCCTGTATATACTATGTTTTTCCTATGTGTATAAGCCTATGATAAAGTTTAGTTTATCAGTTAGGCTCAGTAAGAGTGTAATAATAATGAGTAATAATAAAATAGAACAATTATAACAATATACTCTAATAAAAATTGTGAGAATGTGGTCTCTCTCTAAAAATGTCTTCTTGTGATGATGTGAGATGATAAAACGTCTATGTGATGAGATGAATTGAGGTGAACGAGGTAGGTATTGTGATGTAGCATTAGGCTATAGGAGGGATAAGCAGGGTGGGTTGGAGGAAAAGCTTGTTGGGCAGGAGAAGTTATGGGGGCCAGAGGTCTGAGAGCTGGTGGGCTCATCCATCTCGATTTTGGTGTCACCAAGGATAGTGATGGGAGTAGGGATGGAGAGGAAGACAGGGAGCTTGGCGCTGAAACAGTCGAAGAAGAATGAGATGGTGATCAGATGACTTTAAAATGATCTCCTTTCACTAGCTAGGAGCCACGCGTGGCACTATTGAGCACTTGAAATATGGCGAATTCAATGGAGGAATTCCATTTTAATTTCTTTCATTTTTAGTCGTTTAAATTTAAACAGTCATATGTGGGTAGTGCCGCCATGCAATGAGGGCAACTGAAAACTTCAGTCTCCTGATACTACTTCTGTAACTCCAGTTAACTTGACAGATTTGAATTGGATTCCACTGTTGTTCTGTGACAATGAGACGCTGCTCCGATCTGTTATAAATACAAACGTACAGGCCACATGCATCCCTACCTTTATTATATCATCAAGTTCTGAAAGGGTCAGACGGGGTGTTGTCAGAGAATCCAAAGACGTCTTCAGAGAAGCATTCACCCCTTCCATCTGTTCCCTCACTCTCTCGTGTTGTTTCTGTGGGAAGGAAGCGTAAGATACAGCAGAAGAGAAAGTCACTATAGAGAAAGCATCAGGTAGAATGGTCAATGTCACCTCCTGTCTTTGTGCTCAGACAAATCTAGGTTCCTCTCACGGCCCCAAGACTTAATTGCTGTATAACTTTGGGGAATTCTACTCATGTCGTGCTCCGTTTTTTCATTTATAATATGGAGGTAACAAATGTAAGCACTTTGGGAGCTCTGAAGCACTTAGGTATGATTATTGCTCAAAACACCATCATCTCAAGGGGATGACCACTTCAGAGAGAGCCTTTGACTTTTTCTCCACAAATGTAAAAAGTGGGACACTGGATGCGGGAGTGCACAGAAGCTCTATATTCGCACTAAGTGGAAAAATGAATTAATTCAGAAAGGCATTTCGTGTGCTGACTTTGGGTCAGGCACGGATAGCTCATTTGGATAGTAATAAAGCATATACAAAACAATCTTAAAGTCCTTAAAAAGATTTTTTTAAATGGCCCTACTATGAAAGCATGAAATTGTGATCTTGCTTCCTGGCACTCTGAGCTCGTAATGTTAGATGCTCAGACTTTTTGAGGAGGGAAAATAGCCCAAGTGTTCATCTATTTTTTGATGAATGCTTTCATTTCTACCTTCGCTGTTGGGTTCTAGAAACAGGCATGTTGTGATTTTGAAGAAATATTAGATAGCCTCAAATGAGTCTGGAGTCTGAAAGCAACACAGAATGATACTTTAAGAGGGAAAAGTAAAAGACTCATTTTACAATCTGAGTAAAAAATGAGTCAAAGTTACTTTAGAAGTGGTAATTTGAATGGAGGTTGAAATATAGGACTTATGGTATAATCTAAGATATCATGGGAATAATTACAGAAGCCCAGATATAGAAGGACACACTTCCTAAATTCATCTCAGTGTCTTTCGTGTTCCCTGCAGTCTTTTCTAATTTAGGGAAGGAAGATGGAAGCATCTTCTCCAAACACGTTGCAACAGGGGGAGATATAGGTCCAAGGACAGAAAAGAACCCCATTTGAACATCTTAATGCAAGAACCTTCCAAAATCAATTTCCCCTCGAAATCCACCAAGCTTAATACAGTGTGACTATCTGGGGTTAATTATTCTTGTCTCCACAAGCAGCGGGGGTCACACAGCTCTATACAAAAGCAGTATCTTAACATAAGAGTATTATCTACTTGGCAATGAAATCATGCCATTTGCAGCAACGTGGATGGAACTGGAAATGAAATATGCTGAGTGAAATAAGTCAGTCAGAGAAGGACAGATAACATATGTTTTCACTCATATGTGGATCTTGAGAGACTTAACAGAAGACCATGGGGGAAGGGAGGGGGAAAATACAAACAGAGAGGGAGGGAGGCGAGACACAAGAGACTTTTAAACACAGAGAACAAACTGAAGGTGGATGGGGAGGGGCTTGGGGGAGAGGGGAAATGTGTGATGGGCATTGAGGAGGGCACTTGTTGGGATGAGCGCTGGGTGTTGTATGGAAGCCAATTTGATAATTAAATTAAAAAAATTGATTAATGCAAAAAAAAAAAAAGAAAAAGAAAAAAATAAAATAAGGGTATTAAGGTAGGTAAGGAAAGGAGGTGGAAAAGGTTGGTATTATTTAGCTCGTTCAGAGAGGTTTTCCTTCTGAGACATGACCCCTGTCGTAAGATCTTGTATCTGGTCCCCTTAAGGGAACGCAGGTAACACCCCAAAGTCAGAGCCAAACTTTAAAGCCTTGTGGTAACAGCACTGAGTGATAGGTTCATTTGCAGTAGTTGGAAAATGATGTTTCAAGTTAAGGGGTTTATCACTTATCATATACTGTACTCATCGTATACAGCCTTAGACAGAAATGAATAAACTTAGCTTTGAAACAAAGATGCTCCCACAGAAAGAAGGTCAATTTGAACAAAAGAGAGTTTTGAAAACTAATAATTATGAAAATGATACACAATTAGCACTATTAGGCATGCTCAATATCCATTTCACATATGCAAAGAATAAAAAAAAAATCCTGATTCTTAAAAAATGATAGAAAGAGTTCTGGGGGGGGGGCAGAGCTTTGGTTAAGTTAATTGTGCTTTTCAAAATATAGAATCTTACATTCATCTGATGAAGATTTTTATTATTCCTAGTTGTGTGGCTACTGTTTGCACATATCAAAACGATTAAAGTGTGTGGTTATTTTTGGTTTTGTAAAAAGATCAGAAATTTGGTGTGATTCTTTTCTAAGATGTGCTGTAGGTCTGACAGTGAAATGTGACAGTGAAATGTGAAATGTGAAATTGCAATACTTAAGTATAGTAGGGAAGACAGATCCCGTTAACGGCTGATCATAGTACAGAAACGGGAATGTCACAAGGTTTGTTATGGGATTGCTGAAGAAAGCACCTGTTAACTTGGGGATAGGGAGTAGGCCTCCTGGAGGAGGTGCCTGGGGCTATCCAGGCAAAAGAGAAAGGAAAAAGAAATCCATTCCAGGCAGATGGGATTACTGGGAGTGTGATATTGCCTGCACTGAACACGTCAGGCAGGGACACAACAAAAGGCAAGGCCAAGGAGGCTGGCAAGGGTCGATCAGAGATGGTTCCTCATGGCATGTGAAGGACCATAGACTGTCCTATAGGACAGTGTCTCAAATGTTCTTAACCATAACCCACAGTAAAAAGTGAATGTTTTGTTGCAACACTAAAGCAGAAATGTGATGAAACCAGACTTTCCTATACATGAGGTGCTTTGATATTTTCTATTCTGTTCTTTCCATTCCATTCTATTCCATTCCATTCTATCCTATTCTATTCTATTCTATTCTATTCCATCCATTCTCCTTTTTTTTTTTTTTTTGTCTTTTTAAAAATGCTTGTTGTTGTTTGTTATAGTTGTTATTCAACTATACTTCAACTTTTTAAAAAGAGCTGGTTACAACCCTCCAAACTCATTTTAGGATCACTCAGTGGTTTACAAGCTGAAGCATCAAAGGCACTGCTATGGGTCAGGAGGAGAAAATGAAGGGTTTTAACAAGAGCAATGGTGATCCCCAGGACTGTAATGGAGGTGGCTGATCAGTATGGGTGGGGAGGGTGGGTGGGAAGGGAGAAAGAATGGAAGGGAGAAAGGGAGAGGCTATTTTGGTTGCTATCTTGACCATTATTGTTCTAAAAGATATTGACTCAGGGATTCCTCCTATTAGAAAATGGTGGTGATAAGTGTAATTAACTTGTTTTTTTTCAGTTTTTATTTCTTAAGTAATCTCTACGCCCAATGTGGGGCTCGGACTCATGACCCCAAGATCAAGAGTCACATGCTCTTCTGACTGAGCCAGCCAGAGATGCCCCAAGGGAAATTCACTTTTTTTTAGGAAAATGTTCAGTGACTTACTGAGAGATGGTGATGACTGAAAATCAGGGCGGAGAGCCTCAGTTAAGTTGGTTTCGAAGACAATAAAAATAAACACAACTGAATTAATGAATTTGCTCATAGTTGCTTCCTATTTTTTGACATTGTTATTTTACTCTCATCTGTATAAGTCTGTCCGAAGATACACACATCTCCCTATCAGAGGATGGCCCCTCTCGATCGTGGTGGCTGTGAGTGCCTGCATTGCTTGCAACAGCCGTGACCACCACCAGATCTAAGCCCCCTAAGGTGGGCATGCACAAATCCTGCCCCCCATAGGGATCCTGGCCTTTGCAAGCTGTGGCTACGTCTGGGAATTTCTCTCACCTCTTTGTATCTGCATGACCTTTGGCTTGAATTAGATTCCGTATCTGTGTGCATACCGACCAGCCAGGCTGTGCAATTTGCTTATCTCGCCTTTCCAGAAATTATACATACCCTCCTAGGCACATGTTTCTGAGTTGCTTTGATGTTCTAGTGCTCTCAGTTTAAAAAAGGAAAAACAGGCAAGCATAGGACTAGCACATTGGTTACTCACTTGCAAGAACAACGTAGCCATACACATTGACACAGGCACCAAGAACAACTGCATTCTTACTGGTGCGAAAGCGAAACAATTAGAATGATTTCAACTTGATTCTAGGTGCACACGCTTACATTATTAGCAAGTTAAAGCGGCAAAACATGGACAAATCTTTTAAAGCTATGAATATCTGAATGTACCAATATTTTACAAAAATCGCGAGCCAACTGTCCCTCCTTGTTGTAACTTTGTGTCATATGTGTCTGAAATGCATTTACGGGTGGGACGTCCACCGTACCTCGAGGTCCCGCTGCCTGGCTGCTGTGGCTCTGTTCATGTCTTCGGCGTCCCTGACGCGGTCAAGAGCCCGGTCAAGTGATTCCTGGAGGTCTGACAACTTAGCATTGTGGTCATCCAGCTGCTCCAGCACAACGGGAAACAGGGAGCGAGTATCATTGTACAGCCGCTGCCAGTTCTCAGCTTGGTTCAGCACTGGCAAGACATGGACACAGAAACTCAGTCTGGGCTTCTCCTGTCTCCTCTCATTCCATCCAGCATTCAGCAAAGACGCAAACTTGTCAGGCCATGCCTTCCTTAGCAATAGAGACTGAAGCTCTTGTTTGCAAAACTAGCTCCGTGTCCTATACTGGAAGAAAGAAATCCTATTTTGTAGGATTGAGAGCCCCTGGATGGCAGTCAGCCAAAAAAAAAAAAAAAAAAAGAGTTTGGTTCGTTTTCCCATCGAGATGATGATTTATGTGGAAACTGTGTTGTTATTATACTGTGTTTATTATTACCCAGGTTATTAGTAATTTTACCATATAAAAGGGTTTGAATGTACCATAGTTTTACTATTAAAAATAACCCAAATTATCTTGTCTGTTACCGACAAGTGATGTTCACAGCCGCTCATTTTCTGTATTCTCTCCAGGCAAGTGCTTTTAGTTAGCTTCTTTAGGTCAAACCTAAACCATTACTTTGGTAATGAAGAGTTACCGTTGACTTTGTGGTATGAAGGCTGAATGACAAGGATATATTCTTAAATTCTGTATATGTCTTAATTCTCTGATCAAGGTAGTATGCATTGACTATGTGCCTTAATGCTATTTTCCCTCCAGGGAGTATCAGTCTGTCTCTTGGAGGTCTTGTATTTTCTTTTCATCTGTGTGAGCACAAGATGCAAGTTCATAGCTGAGTAAAGAGAGTGGTTAAAAACGCATCCACCAGGTTGGAAGGTGGCTAAGTGGGGGATGTGGTTGGTTTCATTTCCCCAGGGCAGACTCGTTAAAATTCCCAAACAGGCAAGAAATGTGGAAGCATCCGTCTATGACATTAGATTTCCAGCCTTCCTGAGTGCTGCCTTCATCCTGACTCAGAAATGGGGCTCGAGGTTCGTCTTGACTTCTTACTGTTTAAGACTTAATACATTTGCTATGGTAATATGCCTTTACGTGAAGAATGTTCCTCTTCTCAAATATTCGTAATAATTTGCAGCAGAAGTTGCTAGTAATGATCATAGGAAAATAACCCAGTGCAGCGCAGGTGTTCTTAACCCTTTTTTTGTGCCATGGGACTCTTTGCAATCTAGTGAAAGCTTCAGACCCCCTCTTATAATGTATTTAAAAATGAATAAAGTAAAATACATAGACTTAAAAAGAAGACCGATGTATTAAAAAACAAATTGGTACTATAAGAACACATATGCCTCTTCTATTTTGAATTACCGCTAAACTTAATGTTGTCAGATAAGAACAACAGCTAGTATCTGATACCCAAATCCACGGCTTCTCTTGTTGATTGTGTAGATTAAAATGGACACAAATTCTTTGCAACTCTCCCCATCGAGAGTGGAGTCTATTTCCTCACACCCTAAGTCTGGGCTGGTCTGGGCCAGTAGGATAGATATGACATCTTTGAGTTCCACTCTTGCCTTCCTGGAAGGCTCCTGCTAAATGAATGAGGCTGGGCTAGTCTCCTTGAAGGTAAGACACTATAAGAGGGGGAGGCTCAGCCACCCACCCCTAAGGGCCAGGACATATGAGTGAGCCCAGCTCCTGCTACATGGAGCAGAGATGAGCTGTCTAGGTTGAATTAAGCCCATATTGGAAGCCTATGAAGTCATGAACAAATAAATCGTTATTGTTTTAAAAGAATATGTTTGGGATGAGTTGGTAGTCATTGATAACTGATAGAGTAACCAAGTCATAGGTTCACTAATACTACTGTTGTGTGTTGCCTACATTCATCATTAAAGGAAATGTGAAAACTCGGAGGCTGAAAGCCTAAAAGTCATTCACCAGACTTCAGAATGTGAGTGTTGCTGGGCTTGTAGCTTTACTGCCTTCTCAGTAAGATTCCTTTTATTGTTGTTCTGAAAACTGGTTCCCCTTAGCTTTTCTTCCCCTGTTTTATGTGTTTCCACCAACTGTTAAGTCCCTATTTCTTCTCCTCAGGAGTTAAAGGTCTATAGATTCTGTGTGAGATCTCAACTGTTTTTCAAAACCTCGAGGTTGGGCTTGAGTCTAAAACTCTTGGTCATTTAGTTAAGTTGCCCTAAATGATTCCCTGAGGCCATGTACAAGTTCTAAATAGCTCCAAATATTGGGAATTGCTTGCTTTGACCAAATGTTCCCTTGCGGCTCAATGTCCTCTCTTGGACCCACAAAGGAAGCAAACATGTGCTGTGTGCCAGGAGTTGAATACACCTACGTTCCTGGGCTTCATCTGCCTCCTCGTCCACTAGCTCCCGCTGCATGAGGAATGGTTGACGGCGTCTGATCTCCTCAAGCATCTTCTGGGCCAACACCATCTTCTCAGAGATTTCCTCAGAGCTAAGTTCCTGTTCCTCCCCATAATAGAGCATCTTGTTGTTGATCTCTGAAAGGAAGGACACAGTGAGAAAAGAAAGCGGGGGGGGGGGGGTGTGTCTGAGCATTTTACAGTGATGCCACTGAAAACATGGAGGGAGGGCAAAGGGCAGGGCTGATCCCCAAATGGAAAGAGGGTATCATTCAAAGACTGTTCTGATGTTCATGCTGCAAACACTGTTGGCAGCATTGGAATTCGCCATATATTCCAAGGAGAAGTAAAACTTGAGGAAACGATTCTGCCTCCCCCCATTTGGTGTCTTCAGGATGGGAATGGGATGAATACAAAGCCTTTCCTGACTGCAGCTGTGTCTGGTTTCCATGGTAATTCCTGAACGTTACTATGTAAGGCACACAAACCTGGGGTCTTTGATCAACCTTTTGAATCAAATATATAACTTGGAGAAAATTATCTGAGGTGTCTCCTGTCATATGTAGGATGTGTTAGAGGTATTAATTATATTTCAGCCAAAGATCTGACCAAAGCTCTAAATCAAAATAAAAGCATATTGATAGTTGTTCAAATGGGTCTTTCAGATTATTCTACAGACCAGATATAAAGTAGAGGTTTGTTTTAGTGTGATGTGAGTTTTCGTTTATTAATATATATTAATAATTAATCTATCTATCATCCATCTATCTATCTATTTTTGCAATAGCTGTTTGCCTTCTGTAGTAGGACTGTTTTTCGAGATTGGGCCCTTTTGATCCCGTGTCATTTTCACTCCACTTCCATACATAAGTAAGATGTCGGATGGAGAATTTTAGAACCGAAGAGACTGCTGACGCTCAGAGAGATTAGATAAGTTGTCTAAATCCCAGCAGTGCTGAGTTGTTCTCTGATTTTCTCTTCCTACTACATATGATCAGATGAAAGTTATGTAATTGCCACCTTGTCCGCATGACAGGTCTGGGAGGAAGCATTTTATCTTCCTGGCATAAGTGAAATTGTGTGCCTGTGGTTTACTGTGATGTATGCGGCTGGCCAGACAAGACGGGTAAACAAACACTGGTGTCACATAAATCATACCAGATACGGGCTTCTATTTTATATGGATAATAGCTTGAAGGTCACCAGTAATGTTTTTACAGACGGTTGGGAATAAGGAATGACACGCTATTGATACTGTGTCGCATTCCTGAATTCCAAAGGAAAGGAGATAAATGGGGTAAGGGGTTTTTTAACACTATAAATATTACTGAGAAAGTTACAGGGAAAACCAAGATATGCTAGAAACGAAACTTATGAAGGGATTAAACATTTACTTTTCAAGTGAAATCTATAATATTAACTCTGGAAATACACTAAACATAGATTTTTTTTTTCCCCTCCCTCAGATCTAACACTTCCAGGGCTGACTCGTTTGGCATTTTGATCCAAATATTACATTTACAATTCTGGCCTGTTTTATTTTAGCCACGTCTGGAATAGATTAGAAAAAGGAAATGCAGGCAATGACATTTTTTGCCTTGGTCTTTGGAGACTATTCATACATTATTTTAAAAAATTTTTAATGTTTATTTTTGAGAGAGAGAGAGAGCATGAACAGGGAAGGGCAGAGAGAGAGGGAGACACAGAATCTGAAGCAGGCTCCAGGCTCTGAGCTGTCAGCACAGAGCCCGATGTGGGGCTCGAACTCACAGACCGTGAGATCATGACCTGAGCCAAAGCTGGATGCTCAACCGACTGAGCCACCCAGGTGCCCCTTCATACATTATTTTTAAAAGGTAAACTGATGGCAGTTATTGTTTCCCATTTACACTTTTGTATTTTTTTCATCTTTTCTTATGCTCACTGGGTCAAATAGAGGGCTTAGATTCCTTCCAAATGAAACACGTTAGAATAAAAATTTTATAACAGCAAATGTGAATTATTTTCTCTGAATGGCTTACTAGAATGCTGGCTTTACTTGCTGCCTAGAGGGGCATTTATTTCTTAATTAGATGAGGTCAGCTAATCCAGGCTCAATCCGACTTTTTGACAAAAATCAATAGTAGCTCTAAAATGTTATAGGAAAAAAATATTTTATTGGTAGGTGCAAAAGCATGAGTCAGTGAGGATGGGAGTGAGGGCTGTTTGAGATGCGTGCCATTCATTTTTATTATGTATTGTAGGAAATACAGCAAATGTCTAATCTTGGCTCCATTCATCCCTTTGCCTGGAGTATGTGCCCTATACCTCAGGGTAAAGATATGACCCTCTCACTGTGGGTTCCTTTTCTGCCACTGCGCTTGGTGTTGTCATATAGCTCTTAATACATAGGATAAAAGATATGGAGGCACACAAATGCTGTATCTTAGCAGACTGTAACCCAAGGAAAGTCTCTTTATTTTAGAACAAGTGAGAGTGCCTGTTTTCTGTTGATAAATTGAAGGCTGGCTTTCAATGGGCTGTTAAGATGGTTTTCAAAATACTGCCCGCACTTATCAGAAGTTAGCACAAATAAGTAATCCTCTAAGAGGGAAGGTAAAATCTGCCACTGCGTTTTAGGCCGAAGAAATGTCACACGTCCCCTCCAGACTTCTCTTCTGAACTGGGGATCAGAGCATGTTGCCTCCCTGGTCCTTGGGAAATGGGATCATCGAGACAGTTTAGGACAGTTTGGATTAGTGCAATTTCCTGCCACTCTAAAGGTGATGTTTTTTGCTGCAGATAGTTGAGAAAACCATGACTCCTACTCAAGACTCCACAGCATTCCGTTTCTTGTGCTGGAAAGGTATTCTGGCATTCCACTTTAGTGAAATGCCTGGAAAGGGAATGATTCTATACATTTATTCTTGACAGCTAACAGATAGTAAGTAGGGATAGTACTCAGAAATCCTAGCGAACAAACTGGATGACTATATATGTGGGTGTGTGTGTGTATATATATATATATATATATATATATATATATATACATATATATATATATATATATATACACACAAACTGGATGACTATATATGGATGTATATATACAAACTGGATGACTATATATATATATACAAACTGGATGACTATATATGTGGGTGTGTGTGTGTGTGTGTGTATATATATATATATATATACACACACACACACACACCCCCACATATATAGTCATCCATATATATATATATATATATATACACACACACACACTATATATATATATATATATATATACACACACACACACACTATAAATATACTATATACTATAGTATGAATACCATATATATATATATATACTGTATACTATATATATATATATATACTATATACTATATATATATATATATATACTATATACTATAGCATGAATACCATATATATATATATATATATACACACACACATCCATATATATATATATATACACACACACACACACTATAAATATACTATATACTATAGTATGAATACCATATGCATACACTATAAATCCATACATATTTCCTTATATAGAGCTCTCTAACAAGTTACTGGCACATAGTAAGCACTATCAGTAGCCATTGTTTTTGTTGTAGTTTAACAACACGAATGATTCCTCGACATTAAGCTGCACCAGAAGAGAATATATTTACCTTTAATTTTATCCCTCATATCATGAGCTTGCTCCACAAGCTGCGTGGCATGGTTGATGGTATCCATGCTTTCCTTCTGAGCCAGTTCGCCCCTTCTTGAGGCTTGACTTTCCTACAAATAATCCATATAAACACCAGCTTAAATTTATGAGAAGGGAATGTTGTGTATGTGCGCATAGCAGTGGGTGGGCATAATGCATTCCATAAACATAAATTTCCTTGGCATGTGGAGCTTCTATAACATATAAAATGGTCCCAGAAATCATGCATGAATGTGATGTGATGACCAGCTTTAGAACTGCAGAATGCTATAAAATCAGCCGTATTCCTAAGCCATCAGTCACAGTTGGGTCCAAACCAATCACCTTTCATATGTAATTTACTCTTTGAATTTTTACTGTATCTCAGGGTCCCAGACTAGGAAATTACCCGTGTCTGCTGATCAATTTGACATTGTGCTGATGGAAGAGCTTAAAGTTTCAAAGGGGAAATCGTTGAGAAAGTAGGCAGACCTTGAAATGCTTCGTGCGTCTAGGGGCTCCTGGGTGGTCCCACCAGAGCTGACACTGATTTACCGCAGAGATTTAAAGGATTATGCTGACTGGGCTCAATGCTGTTTTCAGTGCTGCATTCCAAATTCCCATCAACACTGATGCCACTTGGGTACAAATAACCACTCAGGCAGATCTGGCTCAGAGTAAATTAGATTCTTCCCCGAGAAGCAGACTCCACTCTCTCCACCAGGGAGCTTCTGTTTCAGAGCTCCCATGTAGTAGTTGTCCAAATGAAATTCGAACTCAAATGTGGCTTCTGAAAGCGCACGTGGGTGTGTAAGTGTATGTGCATGTTTCTGTGTGTGTCAGGACAGAAGCTGATCTAAGAAATGGTTTAAGGGCAGGACACTGGCCTGTATGCACAGCATTGGGGATGTGTACTGTGTATATCCCTTTGGCATTAGAAGGACTGACTCACGGGTTATATTTAAGGGGGGAAGGAGTTCTCTGATCACACTTGGCAGATGCCTGTTGGCCTCATCTGGTGGTCTTTTGGCTCAGTTCTATTACAAAGTGCCGTCGTGTCTGAGTGGACTGCGTGGTCTGTCCCACTGCACAGGTTCCCCGGGACAGGGAAGGGCCCGTTTCAAACTTTTTTTCTCTCACCCAGTGTTCTAGCCAGAGGGTTGTGCCATGATTTGACCTGAAATGCTTTGGCTTTCTAGGCATAACCAACCCACATAAGTGGCCCTTAGTCAAGGAAGAGAAATGCAGAAGTGGTGTCATAGCAAACACGTGCCCTGGAGGTTTTTTTTCAAGCAAGTCTGGAATCCCTTCCACATAAAGCCCCCTATAGAGCAGTAGTGCAACCATCAGACCCTTCCCGAAACAGTGGGCTTTCTGAACGGACACTGCATTCTGAGTCATTGCATTCCTTCCTCCAATGCCTGTCTTCTTCTTGCCTCATTCTAATGCTTTCCAGAAACACAACATCTGTGGTCATTTAAAAATCATATGATGCAGGGACACCTGGGGGGCTTAGCTGGTTGAGCGCCCGACTTTAGCTCAGGCCATGATCTCACAGATCATGGGTTCAAGCCCTGCTTGGGGCTCTGTGCTAACAGTTCAGAGCATGGAGCCTGTTTCGGATTCTGTGTCTCCCTCTCTCTCTGCCCTCCCCCACTCGCACTCTGTCTCTCTGTCTCTCTCAAACATAAATAAACATTAAAAAATTATATGATGCAGAAAATAAAATCAATCTTATTCTTAAATTTTTTTTTCAACGTTTATTTATTTTTGGGACAGAGAGAGACAGAGCATGAACGGGGGAGGGGCAGAGAGAGAGGGAGACACAGAATCGGAAACAGGCTCCAGGCTCTGAGCCATCAGCCCAGAGCCTGACGCGGGGCTCGAACTCACGGACCACGAGATCGTGACCTGGCTGAAGTCGGACGCTTAACCGACTGCGCCACCCAGGTGCCCCAATCTTATTCTTGATGTCACGCTTCCTGCTTTTAAAAAGTATGGACACAAACCTTGAAAACATCTAGAAATTTTTTAAAAATCTAGCTGATTTTTGATACAGTTCAAATTATATTTGCAAAACACAACACATATCTTTTACTTTGGTTTCATCCTTCAAAGAAAAAGGCCTATTGTAATTACTGTGTTCATTTAACTTATTTCTTGATATGGAAACTTTGAAGTGAAACAATGAAAGGCAGCTGGGGGGGAGGGTGTGAATACTGCTAAGAAAATTTCTTTCTGACAAACACTAGAGGGCGCTTAGTAACACTATATAAGAAAATAAGTGGTTAAGCAATGTCTGTGACTTTACACAGCAAACTTACTGGCTATAATAGAAGTCATGCCTTATTGGAAAGATTTATGTTTTTCTGTAACTTTGCTTACGGATGAAAAATAAAAATAACGGTATGGGCACATGGTAAAACCAGCGTACCTTGCTTTAAGAAAAGCCAAAATTAAAAAATTAACTCACAACTATAAACTAGTTGATGGTTTACATTACAAATAGATTAATCATTTACCTACCCCAACAGCAAATTCTCCCTGTACATATTAGGTATAAAAAGTGGCAAAGGGGCACCTGGATGGCTTAGTTGGTGAAGCGTCTGACTTTGGCTCAGGTCATCATCTCACAGTTCGTAACTTCAAACCCTGCCTTGGGCTGTGTGCCATCAGCACAGAGCCCACTTCAGATCCTCTGTCTCCCTCTCTTTACCCCTCCCCTGCTTGGGCTCTCTCTCTCAAAAATAAATAAACATTAAAAAAATTTTTTTAAGTGACAAGATCTTTTTGATAATACAGTGCATATGAAGGGTAGTGTACCTAGATGACTGATATTTTAAAAATCAACCAGACTAAGTGAGGATGATAATATCTAGGGTGAGAATAGACTTCATTGTTTAAACTGTGACACTTTTGAAAGTGAAAGCGGAACTTCCAGGAATCACTCTGGGAGACAAGCATAAATAAGGACAGTGCTGGACAAAACAGTAGTGGGAATAAAATGGTTCTGAAATGATGCTCCATTTCAGAACCTGTACAGTGATATCTACTTCTGTGGGTTTCCCTACCTCCTGAACATTAACGGCTTCTAAAAACCTTCCCAGACTTGAGTTCCTCCGAGCTACAAACTCAAATCTTTCTCTAACTGCCCTCTGGGCATCCACAGAGAAATGTCCTGAGTAATCCATTCTGTAATTTAATTTTTTGATGGATTGATTGATTTTTACATAAAGATCTCTACATATTTTTTTTTTTAATTTTTTTTTTTAAAGTTTATTTATTTTTGGGACAGAGAGAGACAGAGCATGAATGGGGGAGGAGCAGAGAGAGAGGGAGACACAGAATCGGAAGCAGGCTCCAGGCTCTGGGCCATCAGCCGAGAGCCCGACGCGGGGCTCGAACTCACGGACCGTGAGATCGTGACCTGAGCTGAAGTCGGACGCTTAACCGACTGCGCCACCCAGGCGCCCCAAGATCTCTACATATTTTTATGTAATCTTGGGGGTAGTGAGCAAGAGTTGCATGCATGCTTTACCTACTAAGTCAGCCAGGTGCCCCCCTTCTGTAATTTTAGAATAGTCATTTCTCCAAGCCAGAACTTCCCTCATGTCCAATTGGTCACCAAATCATTCTTATTCCGCTTGCCAATCTGGCCTCTCCTCCTGTTCCATACTACCACAGTCTCGGTTGATACCTGTTCACTGCAAATTCTGTTCAAATAAAGGCAAGGTAGCAATCAACCACTCTTTTTTTTTGAGAGACAAAGAAAGAGAAAGAGGGGTGGGGGTGGAAAGACAGAGGAAGAGGGAGAGAGAGAGAATTTTAAGCAGGCTTCATGCCCAGTCCAGTGCAGAGCCTGACATGGGGGCTTGATCTCATGACTATGAGATCATGACCTGAGCTGAAATCAAGAGTCTGACGCTTAACCGACTGAGCCACTCAGGTGCCCCGCCAACCACTCTAGTCTAGACCTCTGTGGCAATTTTCCAGATTCCTGGTGCCCATATCTTCAGCGTCTTCACTCGCCAATCTATCATCCCTACTACAGAAGAATGTTTCTGAAATTTCAAATCTGTTCAGTTCATTGTCCTACGTAAATACTTCAATTGTTCTCCAAAGCCCACAGGATGAAGTCTACATGTTCTTGAGCATGGTGGGCAAGGTTCCTCATGACCTGGCCTCTGAGAACTTCATCAGCAGTGTCTCCTGCGCTTTGCCTTACAGCTAACCTTTCAGTAGGCCAAGGCCAAAGTTTTTCTAGTTGTAGAACACACTATGTTGTTTCACATCTCCCTGCTTTCCTGGTACTTTTCTCCTGCTTAGGAAGTACTTGATAAACTCCCAGTAATCACATAGGTCAATACTCATCTTCTCTAAGAAGTGTTCCCTAGCGTATGACTAGTGAACAAGTTAATTATTTCTTCCTTAGAGTTATCTCTTTAGCCTGTACCATGCCTCTCTTATTGAACGCTATGTTATAATTACTTTGTTTTACATACCCGTTTTCCCTGCTGGCTGTGAGCTCCTGGAGAGCAGGGTTTATGTTACATTATCATGTTCATTTCAGTATCCATAGCACTAGCACAATAGCTTATACACCAGGTGTTAGGTAATGCTTTTGGAATTGAAACATATTCTTATTGTTTGCCCTACCGTTTTGTCAGGATCAGAGATGAGCCCAGGTGCTTTAGATGTATAGAGGTGGTGGCCTACTTTCCTTCCAGTCCTAAAGATCTCTTCGATGACTTGATAAGCGAGGGAGCTTTTGTTGTGGCCAAAGGAGTAGGGAGGATATGGAGGGGATGGGGAAGTAGAGGGGTGGTGCAGCACCTTCCTGAGCCAGCCCTTGGAGACTGGGCTCTGCGACTTGGGGCTCTGCATTGCAACTTCAAGGCCCCGTTGTCAGGGGGCAGCACTGAAACTGAGAGAGGGCCCCCGCCTCTTCTTCTGCGTGTAGCCTAGCACCACTCAGACTTCGAGCATGGTGCCTGGGGAACGTGGGAAAGTAGAATCTTGACTTGTCTTTGGCACTTCCTTACAGACATGACAAGCCAGTGGTAGAAGGGAGGTCGTTTCGAGCACCGACTATTTGAGAATACAAAATGCCTGGGCATCCTTTAGGGGATTCCCAGAAGTAAGGGAGTAGGAAAGGGCTGTAGACTTTTTCAAAAGAGGGCTAGGACGAAACCAGTTAACTTAGGTTAATGTAAACTGTGGGATTTGGGGCTCATGAGGTTTACGTGACAATTTGCAAACAGAGGTATTTTCAAGTTCAAGAGGCAACATTACTGTGATTAAAAAAAAATCATTGTGGGAATGAACCCACAGTGAAATCCTTCAATTAATTAATTAATTAATTAATTTTATTTTAAAGTTTATTTATTTATTTTGAGAGAGGCAGAGACAGCGTGAACAGGGGAGGGGCAGACAGAGACAGAGAAAGAATCCCAAGCAGGCTCTGTGCCTCAAGCTGCGGAGTCTGATGCAAAGCTCAAACCCATGAAGAGTGAGTGAGATCATCACCTGAGCTGAAATCAAGAGTCGAATGCTTACCTGACTGAGCCACCCAGGCGTCCCTATCCTTTGCTCTCTTGAAAGGTAAATATTAGTTACTTATTTGGTAGAAGTCTTTCTAAGGCAACCTTTTCTTAAATCCTTCTAAGAATCAATCATGGGCTTTTCTGGACTAAAGGATTGAAGGATGCTTGAGAAGTCATTAAGACCAGCTCTGGGCATTCGTTTTGAAATCTTTCAGCAGTCTCTTACACCACCAGGACTGTTGTCATAGTTAGAAGGACCTTATTTTCAATAAGAGTTCTTGGAAATACCTGAAAGTTTCAGTAGTTTTTTCATCAACCTTTTGCTTTGGTGGTCTCTTCTTGGTGCCCAGGAGCCTTTTCTACTGTGATATCACTTAAAAAAATTTTTTTTAAATGTTTTTATCTATTTTTGAAGGAGAGAGAGATAGAGCATGAGTGGGGGAAGAGCAGAGAGAGAGGGAGACACAGAATTCAAAGCAGGCTCCAGGCTCTGAGCTGTCAGCACAGAGCCCGATGTGGGGCTTGAACTCACGAACTGTGAGATCATGACCTGTGCTGAAGTCAGACACTTAACCAACTGAGCCACCCAGGCGCCCCACTAGTGTGGTATCACTTGAAAGCTCGTGCTGTTTTCTCCCCATGAATGTCTGCATTTAGGTTATATTGGAAGTGGAAAATTTGTACAACAAAAGGATCAGTCAGTCCATGTCTGAGCTGTGAGAGGAACTAATCTTGGGGAAAATATTTTCTCAAGAATTGAGACACTGGGCAAATTCCAACCATGACACCAGAAATGAAAAAGCAGTGAGTTTTTCACAAAGATTTCTTTCCTAGTATTTCCTTTGAAACTTAAGAGATCTCACTGCTTCCTACATATGCTCATGCTTGGATTTTAATATGCACAATGCATGGGAATGAGGGACCCAAGTTTCATATACATTGCGAAGTAGCTGTATCTTCCAAAGATCCAATTAGAACAACTCATGTTTTTAGAAGCCTAATCTCGTAAAAGTTTATGAGGTCCAACATCAAAAGAGATGGCCAGAGTTAATTTTAACCTTTATTTTTGTAGAAAATAAGAATTATTTTTCAAAGAGATCTTCAATGTCAAACACCCATGTCTAAAAGTTGAAATCCGAGTACACTGGACAGCCTTGGTAGAGCATAATCAGGGGAAAAATGTGTCAAACATTTTAATACGTAAAATATGGCACCTGGTGGCTTAGTTATATTTTTCCTTATTAGTACAGATGATGGATATTTTTCCATTAGGCTCCTGGGGAGTGTATTTAATAGTCTTTCATGTTAACTCTGTTCTTCCTGTTTTCATGTTTTTCTTGTTAATTTGTGAGAGCTTTTACAAGTCATATTTCCCTCAATATTTTTCTTAGTCTGGTTGAAGTCTTAGTTTATTTATTGCTTCACTGGGTATTTGAAATTTTATCTTGTCAACTCTATTACCTTTTTTAAATTATAATTCTTCATGCTATCTTTAAATGTACTGTTATTTCCTTTCAAGGTTTAACAATGATTTCATTTTGCTTTCTTATGGATTTGAGATTTAAACTCAACTCTTAATCTGTCTGGAATTTATTTTAGTACATGTTATAAAGTGAAAGTTGAAGGTGATTATTTTTCCTGTCTAACTGCAAAATTGCTTTCTCAGCATGGTTCTTCTTTCCTTTTATTATTTAATGGATCCTTTAGCAAACATTTAAATTTCATATTCTATATAATAAAGTTTATTTCTGGGCTCTCTACAGCTCTTAGCCATAAAATGTTAAGGCAAACAGCTGACCAACCATCCTAATTGAAACATCTATCAACCATAGTAACCAGCAACAAGTACAATGAAAGTTCCCCATAAACATAGCTTTTCAAGGAAAGTCATCAAAACGAGAAGAGACTGTAGAGACCAAGTATATTAACTTTCTCCACAGATCTTGCCTTGATTTATTTTAAGGCACATGGGTCACTGCATTTTTCCTTCATTGTGGTAAGCTTCAGTCGTTTGTGACTAGCCAGGCTCATGCCGGCTAAATCCTTTCTCTGAAGGCACTCCCAGACACTGAATACCTACCCTTTCCGCTAATTCCTCCACATCAGACAGAAGGCTTTTCATTGTGTTCTCAGCATTGTTGATTTGTATCTTTCTTAGGACATACTGGTTTTCTCTTTCTGACAATTTTGTCTGTGGAAAAGAAAAATGTTTTGAAAAAAAAATCAGTAGATGTGCATACCAGGCTTTTAAACATATACATACAACGCTTTCAGTGTAAGGGGACTCAGAGTAGAATGTGAGCTTCTGTTACCAAAATCGTGGGGTCTGAAGGCTGCTGCCACCTCGTATGAAGGTTGGGGTCTGCACAAGGGTTCCCATGGTCTTCAGAGCTGAAGTTCTACGAGCTCTGCTCACTGGGCCGGAGACCCTGAACCAGGCTGTGCCGGCCATGAAGAAAGGGCATCTTTTTCTAATTTCACAAAAGTACCGTATAGACTGGTGGAGGCCCAGCGTGTGTGATCCTTAAAATTTCCATTTTGGCAGACCTTGGAGGAAATGATCAAGCCATAAGGATCAATGTAATGTAAAATGGAGTTTGGAAATTCTCTTTCTTCTTTTTAGTGCAAGGAGAGTGATTCTCTTTATTTTGGACCATTTTCCCTTTCTCTCCCATTTTTGCGGAGTTTGGTCCCAATGTAGCTTTCCTTGGACTACTTTGGAGAAACCCTTTCGATCCTGGCACAGGCGTCCTGTCCTGTCCGTTATCATCGTGCCTATCTTGATGTGCTGTTGAGGAAAGAGAGTTCAGGCGGTATCATGAGGCCTGCGTCTGGGTGACTCCTCGGAGAAGTACTGCCTGCATGTGTCCAAACAGATGAGTTTGGACAGGAATGATTGCTAAGTTTGGAATAGGATGCTCACTAAGAGTCCATCCAGCTCTACAATTTTGTGATTTTTGGTTTGCTTTACAGTTTGCATATTTGGCCAATTGCTGTGGATGCCATCTATTTGCACCTCTAAAAAGTAGAGTGATGAGCACTTTCTACAGCTCTACATATATCGCTTGCTGAATTCTCACAACAACCCATAAGATGGGCGTGATAATTATCCTCAGTTGAGAAAACTGGAGAACTAAGAGGTTAAAATAACTTGCCCAAGGTCACGTAACTAGTAAGGGTGAGAGCTGGGATTTGAATGCAACCGATCTGGTTTCAAAGTTTATGCTCTTAATCATTATGCTAAGTTGACAAACAGTAAAAATGTGTGCTGGCATTAATTCTATTCTTCTTTCAGTTAATTATCATTGTTTCAAAAAATGTCTGTTGGTTGTGATAGAAGCCGATGATTTCGAAGGGAAAAATACCTCTTAAAGTTTAGCTGTATAAGCACTGTTATAATCTACTGTTTTTTTTTTTTTTAATTTTTTTTTCAACGTTTATTTATTTTTGGGACAGAGAGAGACAGAGCATGAACGGGGGAGGGGCAGAGAGAGAGGGAGACACAGAATCGGAAACAGGCTCCAGGCTCTGAGCTGATTCAGCCCAGAGCCTGACGCGGGGCTCGAACTCACGGACCGCGAGATCGTGACCTGGCTGAAGTCGGCCGCTTAACCGACTGCGCCACCCAGGCGCCCCATATAATCTACTGTTTTTGACTGTTGTCAGCCTTTAACTGTTTATCACATATTAACCACTGGACCTATGAGGAGACCCAGGGCGTGTATGTCTGTGTGCTCCAGTGTGTGTGTGAGTGTGGGAAAATGAGAGAGACTGTGTGTCTGTAAGAAGGAAAGGAAAGGGTGGGAGGGAGAGAGCAGGAGAGAGGTTTCTAGAGAAACTCCCCAAAACACGCAAATTGAGGCTAAGGTAACAGTAAGTTTGTGGGAAGGACCTGAACGATCAATGTACAGCTTACCAAAGAAGTAAGAGTGTTTTCCTTCCCTCAATAGTTTGGTAGATAGATACTCCTTGTTTTAGTTATTTTATTTAACACCTTAACTTCTTTTATAGATGGCAGTCTTTGGTTTAGGTTGAAGTTCATGGTTATAATCAACGTTTCATAATTTCCTAATCTAACAATCCATCTGTAATAACAGCCATGGGACTCAGATGATAGAGGAGACAGGAATTCTAGGACAGATCGTGCAAAGCCAGCATGAGATACAGCTGAAGGTACAACATGGCTGCATACTTTGAGGAGGTAGATGGTGGAGTTGAGTTCATTCACGTGCCTATGAGCAGCGGCTCCGGATGATACGCTCAACAGACCCGATTTGCTTTCTTCAATAGAGAGTGCCGCTAACCGAAGGTCATCGATCAGATCCCAGATGCACTTATCACAGCCTGGAGATAAAATGGACGTGTTATTTCTTTAAAACTGAAAGTCAGCCAGGAAGCATGTGCGCTAGTAGATCATTATGTGTACTTCCTCTGTTAATATTATTATTATTTTAATCTGAAATTTATTGTCAAATTGGTTTCCATACAACACCCAATATTATTTTTATCTTAGGGGTGCCTGGGTGGCTCAGTCGGTTGGGCGTCCGACTTTGGCTCAGGCCATGATCTCAACGGTCTGTGGGTTCAAGCCCCGCGTCAGGCTCTGTGCTGACAGCTCGGAGCCTGGAGCCTGCTTTGGATTCTGTGTCTCCCTCTCTCTGTGCCCCTCCCCCGCTTGTGCTCTCTCTCTGTCTCAAAATATAAACAAACAAATAAATAGATATTATTTTTATCTTTGTGTCCCGAGGAGCTGTTCCGGGTCACAGAACCAGTCCTTACACTCAAAGCAGACGAGAGTCTAAGATGACTCAAACTGTGCATCAGGCACGATCCCCACTTAAAACAACAAAACAACACATGCGACAGGGAAGGAGGCTGATCTGGACTGTCTAATCGCTGAACTGAAAGAAAGGAAGCTTAACAGGGCAAGACATTTGCAAGATGGGTGGGTAAGGAGAAGCACTCCCTCCACTTTTGCTTAGTGGTGGGACAGCCCTCTGAGATGGCTCTCTTCCTATCAGGCTTTGGGCTTCTGCTTGGTGCCCACCGGTGAAGACGCCGCAGTTTCTGCTCCTTGCAGTTGGAATTGGAGTTCCTCCGACTGCGTCGTCACCCCCGGAGGCCCAGCGCCCCCTTGTGGCACACTCGAAGGACAGCCGACCATGCTTGGAAACCTGTCTTGACCTCATTTTGAAACTTTTCTGTTCCCAATTATCTTTCCCCCAGATTGTCCCCTTTTCTAAGGAACCAATAAATGAAGACTAAAGGGTTAATAGTTGTTAATGTGTTAATTTGTTATTTGAAGTTTAACATGATCTTTCTGATAGGCTATCTTACAGGAATAACTCCCCAGCCAGCCATGAGGCAGCTGGGCAGCCATTTTGATAAAAGGCTTTCTAAGGCAAAGCTTCTTTAAATCATTCTAAGAATCAGTTTTTCTAGACTAAGCGCTTGAAGGATGGTTGAGAAGTCATTAAGACCATCTCTGGGCATTTGTTTCGAAATGTTTCAGCAGGTTCCTGCACCATGAGGACTGCTGATTTGAATGAAAGTAATGACAGAGAAGTCCAGGAAAGTAAGATGACAGTTCCATGCTATAAGGTGGGAATAGTTTATTTCTGGTGCCACTTCAGTTTTGGAGTGATTTGGGAAAAGCCACTCGAATCTCTTAGTGTCTTGGTTTCCCTAGTGTTGTAAAGCATTGTCTACCTCACTATCTGAGGACTTGAAGAGATAATATAGAAAAAGGAGCCAAAATGAACTCGGTCACTGGGAATTGTGTTTCTGAGTCTGCCTTGACCCACTGGGTAAGATACTGAATTTAAGGGCTTCATAAAATAAGTTTTCTAGAACAGAGCTGCTTAAATGTAAGTCACCCATTTGCCAATTGGAATCAAGCAGAGCGTTGAATATCTTTCGCTCAGGGTTTATTTGGTGGAGGCACAGACAGGGTTAAAGCCAGGAGTGGGGCTTAGGCAGTTTCTAGAGAGGCTATTGCATAGCTTTTCCTAATCCTACACCTGCAGCACATTAGAGAGAGTGGGGTTAGTCAATCATGTACTGTTATTTTTACTTATGGTTGGGCAGTCCATGCCTGTAGGGGGTTCAAAACCTTCTTCCAAGCACTCTCCGGTTACGCTGTCACATGGGCCTCCCCCACAATTGCACACTGTGGGAAACAAAAACAAGAGGTTAGGGCTTCGTTTCTTAAAATGCTTAAAATATGGCAACGTTTTCCTGGTTTCTAGAAATACTGGCTATCAGTACACAGTTCTTCCAAAGGGAAGTAATTATATTCTTCCTTACCACCATGTAGAATCCATGAACTAGAGATTATTCCCCCCACCCAGTAAAGCCCAGCCTGGTGAGATTTTCAAAGGTGGCCCTGGGGCAAAAGTAAATCTGAATTTTCTAGGACTCTTTTCCCCACTTTCTGGGATGCTGACATGACTGTGCAATTGCTTCAGTCCAAAAAGATCCTGGTAAATTTCACAAAGTACAAAACGATCCTGGAACCCATCATTCAGCTGGAATCTGAGAGCCCTCCTTTCATCGCAGACTGATTCTCCAGTTTAATCCAACTCCAGGGTTGATCATTGCCAGGTGTGAGGGAGGAGCAGCCCAGAGGGAGGGAGGGAGGAGGCTCAAGAGCGATTCTTGGCTCCCACAGTGCTTGACCCTTGGCAAGTCTGACTCCAAACCTCCATCAGTGGGATGGCTAGGAGTAATGTCGTGGAAAGAATTAGGAGCATATTTACATGAATTTAGAAGACCTGAGAGCCCACTATGAATCTACTGATGATTTTCAAAAACGCCTTTTGGAAAAAAACAAAAGCAAAACCCCAATCTCATCAGGCTGTTCATTTTCCACTGAGTTGCTCAGTAGGAATCAATTTGTAATATTTAAAAAGGATTTCCTAAGCTATCTATGCTGGCAATAAGCTGGAATAGTGTTGTAAATTATCCCCCACCTCTTAACTGTCTTTACAGAATAATCATAAAAAATTAGCTTCAAGGGGGAACATGCATTTATTACATTTCAGCTGTTTAATGTTCCACAAAATGTAGATTTGTTAAACAATTCAGCAAGATCATGCTTTGTTGCTTCTAACATCACTATCTTTTCTAAGAGTGATCTGCATCTATGTAGTTTAACAGGAGTTTAAAAAAATCTTTTGAGAATCAGAACATCAATGTCTAAGGCTTGGATTTTGCCAACATCCTTTCTGATGCCTCCTTTCTCTCTTTAGTCTGACCGGACACAGAACTCCTCTCTTGCTTCTGTCATTTCTGGTTTCATGCCTCTGTGCACCTCGCTTTCTTATAGACACGTTTACTTTTACTGTGAGTGCTGTAGATCATATGTGTCTTCTTCTCAACTTTAGACTCTTCTTGAAATCTTTGCAGGTGGGAATCTGTTTCGGTAAGGGGATTCCAGAAGAAGCATGCCACAAGAGCACAAGGCCTCTGCCTCGCCCTCTTTCCTCTCAAAGTCACAGAGTAAGAAATACTCACTCCAACCTTCCTTTGTTCCTAAAGGAAGTCAATTCACTTTTATTTCTGAAGAGTTTCACTCTATGCAGCAAATTGATTAGAGAAATCATGAACGAAATTTGTGCATTTCAGTCTAACTGCAGTTTAAACAGGAAGATTTCTTATACTATATCTGCAATAATTACTCTGACAATTTGAGGAACTTGGGGGATGACTAAACTGTACCCTTGGCTTGCTAATCTGTTTCACTTAGAAGTCAGTTTTACTTCTTAAAGCTATGTCCAGCTTCCGGAATAAGAAAACTGATGTAAATCTTGTAAGTTTGCATTCAGAATTCTGGTCAGTGATAGGTAATCCATGAAAGTCTGGCTTACTCCTTTGATAAAAATTGGAAGAATATAAGGCAAAAGTTCACTTGTGTGAGTGTCTCATGGTTTAATCTACCCATGAGCTAAGGTACACCAGTAGCCTTGATAATATCTACCCTGGTGAGTATGGGATGCACATTCCTAAGAGTGCACAGTGTCCTGGAAAAGTGACAGTGGGACACTTGCAATATTTTCCCAGCATCGATCCATCTGAATTCAGTGTATGTGCTGTACCTGCGCAGTTCTTGGCGACCCTGGCATCCCCATAGTAGCCAGGGGCACAGCGTTCACACTTGAATCCCGTGGTGTTGCGTAGGCAATTCCTACACTGGCCGGTGACCTCGTCACAATCTTCAAAGATCAGGTTGGGATCTGAATTTCCACTGCAGTCACATTTCTTACAGGTGCTTCCAATCAGCAAGGGGTTTCCATAGTAACCCGGGGCACATCTGGAGGAGAAATCACAGGTTAAAAATTTAGCATAGTTTTTCTTGTCTTTTATCTTCTTTCCTACCTAGAAGACAGTGTAGTGAATATATGTGGATTGCTCGCCTGGAATTGATTCCCTTTATCGCAGCTTCTTAATAGGACCAGACTTTGTTTTTAAGGAACCATTCTTCTCTTCCCTATTGGATTGAAGCCCATTTAGTATGATCAGACCCCCAGATGCAGGAGTGTCCAGATATGATCAGTGTGTGGGCATTTTTCATCACCCTAATGATTGGGGTGCATGGCTGGTATATGACCGAATGGTACAAGATATGCTAAATGTACTGCAAGAGATGTACCACCGGGGCACAGCTAAGAATTATCCTGGCCGAAATGTTAATAATACCCTTATTGAGAAACGCTGGTATAAATCACCATCTGCCTTGCCATAACGAATTGTTCGGATAACCTAAACCTGAGCCAGTTAGTGCCTGGCGTTGTCCTGGCCAAGACAAGTTGGCTCAGGAGGGATCTAGTCGGAGTATTATAGCTCAGGGCTTTTTTAGCTGAGGGTTGTGGGAAGGCATTCTCTCTATCCACAGGTGAACATAGAGGCAGGTAGCACTCAGCTGGCAGCCATCTTGTGATGGCAGGAAGGCAGTGTGAAGATAAAGCAGAGAGCAGGGCTGAGAGTACCACACATAAATGAAATTGGAGCCCAGATGGCCATTTTTGTGGGCATTTTAGGTATGTAAGCCTATAGAGACCAGGCACCTAACTGCATTCGTTGTGAGGGCAGAGCTAGTGCCTATGGTCATGCCAGCGGGGCCCTTAAGGACAGACCCCAGCTCAGTTGGAGAGTAGAGACCAAAATCCATCCAGCCTTTGCTGGCCTTGCCAAGCTGTGCCCTCTGGGTGGAGCTGCTTCTACTCAGAAGAAGAAATGCTTTCCCTACTTTTCCCAAAGGTGCCTCATGGGCCAGCAGAGGAGGCCCTGCTTGTGAGTAGTGGGACTGCAGGCCCGATCCAAGGGGTAGCTGCTACTCAGCTCCTGTCAGCTGTTTCTAGATTGTAGCCTTGAGGGAACTGTGTTGCTAGATCTTTCTATCTTTAGAGAGAAAAGCTGAAGTGTGGATTTTTATGTGAACTTAACAATTTTGAAAGTTTGGCTCAAACTTTGTAAGAATACCGTATGAGCCAAACTACACGTTTTCTGGCTGGCCATAGGCTCCTCTTTGCTGTGACCCTAAACTAGTGTCAAGACTGGCTAACTGGGGCTGAAGATGCTTTGGGAGTGGCTGGAAAGAATGTGTGGTCACCCCTTCATGGAGCTGAAGGTCAGGTGCAGGAGTGGGTTCTGATGTGAGCGAGAAAAAGAAAGGAGCAGATGGAGGTTTCTGTGATGAAAGCAGAGGTGGGGGAAGCCGGTGTTGGCTCCAGATGCAGGGTGGATTGCGGGCTGGAATGGGGAGACCGGGCTGGGGTGTGGAGAGCCTGGGCTGGGCGTTGGCCTTGGAGAGGAGAGCGGGGGAGGACTTTCCAAGGAAATCAGGAACACCTGGCCAATAATAACAAGACACTACATTTTTAAAAGGCTTTCATGATTCAAAACATTTGAAAAACAGAGAAAGGAAAAAAAAAATCACCTGTAATCCTACGATCCTAACAAAATCACTGTCCAATATTTTGCACATATTCTTCCAAGTTTTATGTCTCAGTTTTTTGGTGTAGTTGTAATGATGGCGTACGTTCAATCTTTATGCCCTTTACTTGCACCGTACCTCATGGTTTCACCGAGGTGAGTTTAGTTACCGCACACACCCGGGAGGTAGGCCACACAGGCCTGGCATTCTGAGGCTGAGAGGCTACTTTGGTTTTCCAGGCTCATATAGCAAGGAATTCACAGCACAAGACCCAGACCTTCTGACCCTGATGTTCTTTCCTTCACTCCACCCTGGACCACACTGCTGCTGCTATAAGTGGATGAATGAATTCACCCAACAGAGGGACAATTCATGTCTATTTTATGTAAGGCGTGGAGAGACAGGAAGAGGAAAAACACACAGCCCGTGCCCTGAAAGAACAGGAAACAAATCGAGCATAATTATGCATAAAATCATAAACTCTAGAAATCAAGGTCTACGAAAAAGATAAGAATGAATGCAAGTGCCATACAACCCACAGAGCGACACCCCCCTAAGAGGAAATGTTCAGTGAGTTTTGTTATTCATACTCATGTCTTTGCACCTTTGATTTACAGGTTCTCTGGTTCCCAAGCCAGCACAAATCATCCCTCTTTGGAACACATGGCTGGATTGAATTTCTATCCTTTGCTGCAGTTCACCAGAGAGTATTAGACTCTTGGTCCCATTGAAATGGGACTCAGACCTGGCACCTCAATGTACTGTAGGGAATCCTGAGCTCTGGGCGTGGGACCTTGCCCAAGCTCACAGAAGTCAGATGACACTGACTTTCTTTTCTCTGTTGAATTCCATTGTATTTGATCTCCATAGGTTGTCTCTTGGTCTTCCACGAGAGAAAAACCGAATTCTCTCTTCTGTAAGTCAGAAGCTCAATCACAGTGGAAACCTACTTTGAGTTTCAAGAACATCTTTTGGTGGTAGGTTCAGATGCAATTCTGAAGTCATAGTCCAAACTTTAACCCTACAGATTTTACAGAATAGACATGCAAAGGTTTCTTCCTATAGCACTCTACAACCCCTTACTTTCATAGACAAGGAAACTAGAGTGTGGAGAAGCTAAATAATTTGTTCATTACTGCAGGGCTCAACCCTATGGTGGGACTCCAAGCGTAATACCCTTTCTCTCCACAAGTCTGATATTAAATGAATTAGCTAATTGATTAGCAATTATAATAATTGAATAATCAAATGCTATCAATGCATCCAATTCCTGCCCTCAAATAACAAATAACAAAGGTTCAAAAGGACCAGCAGTTGGAATTAGAGTCAGCACTGGAGCCTTGTACCCCGTAGTCTGGTTCTATTTTTTTTTCTCCCATAATCTCATTTCTAGCTTTATTAATGACTTGAATCACTCATGGAAAATGGGCTGATACATTTACAGTGTAAATGAGAGAACAGTGGCATATGAACATTGTCATTTCAGTTAGTGATCACAGTATTTAGGCAAAATAGAAAACAAAGAAATATGTTTTAGGAGAAAAAAAAAAAAAGACTTTGACCAAGACCTATTGTGTTGGGAATTTTTGGAGCTCTTTTTCTCTCCTCTCCTCTTTCTCCTTTGCTTCTCTTACTAGGGCCATACAACTGTCACTGAATACCTTTACCAAGGGTGCCAAACTCCCAGGTGGCACAGTAGTCTTTCTGGGAGGGATGCCATTCTATAGCTGTCATTGGCATTAAATTAAATGCTGAAAAAAAAAAAAAGAGCCCGTTACATAGTAGATGCCATATAAACGCTTTCTACTTCTCTAGAAACACTGATAAACAAGGCTAGGAAAATGTAAGTAACCCACTCAAGGTCACAGGATAAGAATCCAGAAGTGGAGCAAGGTAGAGAGGAGGGAGTCATAGAAGAATTCTATGTAGACAACAGAGGGTGAGTTTGAAAAAACATAGTGCCTGCAGAAAGAATAAGACTAAACCCTGGAATCCCAAACTCAATAAATGTTGGCTTTCTTTTCTTTCTCCTCTTCTTTATTCTTCTTCTCTCTTTTTTTTTTAAAGTTTATTTATTGGGGCACCTGGGTGGCTCAATCGGTTAAGTGTCCGACTTTGGCTCAGGTCATGATCTCGAGGTTCGTGAGTTTGAGCCCTGTGTCAGGCGCTGTGCTGACAGCTCAGAGCTTGGAGCCTGCTTCAGATTCTGTGTCTCCCTGTCTCTCTGCCCCTCCCCTAGTCATGCTTTATCTGTCTGTCTCTCTCTCTCCAAAATAAATCAACTTAAAAATAAGTTGATTTATTTTGGGGGGCAGGGGGAGAGAGGGAGAGAGAGAATCCCAAGCAGGCTCTATGCTGACAGGCTCTGTGCCAGACTCAATCTCATGAACAGTGAGATCATGACTTTAGCAGAGATCGAGAGTCAGGCACTTAATTGAATGAGCTATCCGGGCACCCTTATTCTTCCTTTTTATCATCAAGGCCATTATCAGCATCATCACTGTCATCATTATTATATCTGTTGATACTATATTCAGCCTCTCCTCTTAGGGCTTTAGGGTCCCCTTGGATTTGCTTGAATTCGGTCCATTCTTCTCTCTTGATCCTTAAGCAATAAGATCCACATGATAAGTCCTCATACTATCTTAGTATGTCTCTCACTCCACTGCAAAATTGAATGGATGAAGGAATACAATTAAAGTTGCCATGGGGGACAATGCGGAATACTGAGGTATTGAGATCATCTACATTTTTTTAAGTTTATTAATTGATTTTTAGAGACAGAAAGTGCATGAGCAGGGGAGGGGCAGAGAGAGAGAGGGAGAAAGGGAATCCTGAGCAGGTTTTAGTGCAAAACCTGACTTGGGGTTTGATCTCGAGAACCACACATAACCTGAGCCAAAATCCAGAGTCAGACGCTTAATCACGTGAGCCACCCAGGTGGCCCATAACTGAAAACTTGGGATTGAACATCAAGGCTCTTGGGTTTTGTTTTGGGTTTACCACTAACCAATTGTGTGACCTCGGACTAGGTCTCAAGGCTCTGTGTCTCAGGCTTCTCATCTTTTCAAATGTACTACATAGAGCAGAGGGAAAGTCACACTGGGATGAAAATGAGAATTGCAAAATTGCTGGCTATGAGGCTTGTACATTTTTTTTTTTTAATTTTTTTTTAACGTTTATTTATTTTTGAGACAGAGAGAGACAGAGCATGAATGGGGGAGGGGCAGAGAGAGAGGGAGACACAGAATCCGAAACAGGCTCCAGGCTCTGAGCCATCAGCCCAGAGCCCGATGCGGGGCTCGAACTCACGGACCGCGAGATCGTGACCTGGCTGAAGTCGGACGCTTAACCGACTGCGCCACCCAGGCGCCCCAAGGCTTGTACATTTTATACTCATTTGCATCACATGGTAACTTCCATTTGCAACCTCTCTTCAGCCAGAGGACAGTGTCTTAACTCACTCAATTCTGTGTTACCCTCTTCCATTTTCCCGGCACGAGGAAGAGTAGGAGATCAAACAGGCCATGAAATGACTCACTCTCATCACTACAGGTGCCTTTTTAAAGGAACATTAGAAGTACCGTTATTGTTTTTTTTCATTAAAAAAAAAAAAAAGGTATTACTTAAACAAATATAACTGAGTGCCTACAATGTTCCAGATACTGTGATGGGGAAGAGTCGTAGAGAAATGAATGAGATGCCACTTCTGCTGAGAAGCTCATAGTTTAATAGTAGAGACTGAAAAAGAAAACCCAAATGTGTGATTTTGAGCATGAGGCTTATCTTCTCTGTGTCTTACTTTCTTCCTCTATAAATAAGGATGAAAACGGTATCTTCTAGGATTTTTTTTAGGTTTAAGTGTGTCATTGTATGCAAAGTGCTTACAACACTTTCTGGCACACAGTAAGCATTCAATAAATGTATTATTTTTATCGTCACAGTCGTCATCTAAATGCAACACAATGTGGTGAGCTCTACAGTTGGTCTGGCGGATTTGGGGAGCAGCGGGCTCCCACAGGTGGAAGTTAAAGTGTGAGGTGGGAGGAAGACGTTGGCAAAGAGCCAGCCCGGGGCCAGGGCAGGCTTAAAACATGGACCTCATTGTAAAAACAAGTGTATTAGAGCTGTGTCACATGGTACAGTAAGAGGTTCGTGTTTTATGCTTTGGACCAATGTTTCTCAAACTTAAATGCAGTGTGGGTCCCTGTGGAAGGCAAAAGATTTTCCCAGAATACCTCTGCTAGTGTTCATTTAAGTTACGTTTCAATCTTTAAATAGTTCAAACATAATACAAGGTAGAGAAACTCCTTATAACTATGGCTCTTATACATCTTAAAAACCAAAATAAATTTTACGATAAAACACAAACTATGAAACCAATTAGCCAAGATGGTGGATGGTGTTGTCTTGTTGCAGCTGAATGGCTACTTGCAACATGGCGTGACAGAGGATTGTGTGAGCTCAACATCTATGCCCTGCCATGTGTTATGTGACGGCTCAGTTCGTTTTGATGTCATGCCATTTGGCCTCCAATTGTCTTTCATGTGTCACTGACACACCCCCGGCTGTTATTTTCTCCTCAGCTCTGAGGCAGATTTATTTCCCTTTATTACAAAGTGGTTCTACAGAAAGTCCAGAACATGTTTTGAGTAACTTTTTCCTCGAGATTATCATGGAAATTAAACAGCGAATTAAGAAAATATTCACTGAGTCCTCATGAGCCCCACAAATATTTCTGAGGACACCAGGGGTTCTTGAGCTATAGTTTGAGAAACAGTGTTTTATATCATGCAGGTGTGATACAAGAGGTGGGGCAGTAGTTTGCAGGCAGTGAGAGGATTGGCATGAGAACCCAGGAGAGTCAAAAAATAGGTATCCAGGCCTCACCCATACAGGTTCTTTTTCTGTGGGGCATGGATGGGATTTGGGGATGGAATCCAAGGTTTCCAGGGGATCTTATATACAGTCACATGTGAAAACCATCCCTTGATTAAATGATCTCTAAGTACGGAAACACCTAGTGTTTGCAATAGACAGACATCCATAGAAGTCAGCAGCATATTTTGAAAACGCCTCGTGGTTAGGTCCAAGTTCATAAATACATTGAAAATATAGATTAGATGAAGCTAAACTGGGACAATTTAACAACTTGACTGTTAAACTCAAAACAAAACACCCCCCTCAGTCCCAGGGTCAAACACAAAGCCAAAGCTGTGAAGACTTCTCCCTTCCCGATGACCCAGCCCTCTCTGTGGGAACGAGATCACTCCTTCCACTGCACTCTTGAGGAGCCTTTGCTTGTCCTTCTATTTGGTATTTCCTTTCTTCTGCCTTGTGATGAATGGTGTTTGGGTTTGTCTCCTGCTCTAGCCTTGATTTTCACTGAGGACAAGAGACCGTGTCTTGCTTGTTATCACGTCCTTGTCCCATCCACCAATCTGCTGTGTGGTTGCTTCCATTTTGAGGAAAAGTCCCCTGGATTTTTGGTGTAAAAAGTCAATTTTGGTGCAAAAGGCCTGCATTCACTCTCCTTAAAACAGCAGGGTGTAAGGAAAGGTGGACAGGAGAGAGGAGACAAAACAGAGAAAGTTGCTCAGAGTGATTGTCCCCCAATGCAGATGAAAGGCCTTTGAGGGGGCACTTATTTCCAGCACATTTGTTGCTGCAGCCTCCTGTCAAAGGGAAGCAGGTTAACTGTGCTTCTCCTGAATATGAGAGACTCATCTAATTCATTAATTGTCAAAGTTTAATGTAGGAGACCTTTGGGGCACCTGTGTGGCTCAGTTGGTTAAGCGTTTGACTCTTTATTTCAGCTCTGGTCATGATCTCATGATTTGTGAGATCGATTGAGCTCTGTGTTGGGCTCTGCAGCCTGCTTGGGATTCTCTCTCTCTCTGCCCCTACCCCTCTCACATGTGCTTTCAGTGTCTCTCTGAAAATAAGTAAATAAATAAATAAACTAAAAAAATAAAATAAAGTGGAAGACCTTACAAAGACAATTGGGAAAAACAGTATTGGCATAGAGAAAGAATCCAGATTTGTAAGCCAAACTGTGCAGGTCCTGGTGCCCCCACTTAGCAGTGTTGTGACTTTAGACTGGGCCCATCACCTCCCTTAGCCTCCGTTTCCTCATCTGCAGAATGACAAAATAGCACCTGCTCTCAGGGTGGTTGTGAGGCTAAGAGATGAAGAATGTAAAGCAAGGACACAGTGGACAATCAACAAAGGGCACTACCTAGTTCAAATCTATCATTTCTGGCTAAGGAAACTGAGATTCAGGAGAATGAGCCAGCTTGTTCCCAGGCTCACATTATGCTGGTGGGGGAAACTGGACAATGGCCACCATGACTCCTACAGTCACCAGGTAATTTTTATTGAGCATCTCTTAAGTGCCATGTCCCATACCAATAACGTCACAGTATCACCTCACAACAGTCCTAGGAGGTGGACATTTTCATTTTCTCCATTCTGGAGATGTGGAAATGGACACTTAGAGTTCAAATAACTCCCTCAGGAGGATCCCAAAGGGCTCACGCTGAGAGACAAACTCAGCCAGGCCAAAGCTACATCTCCTCAATATTTGACAACTAGTGCTCTCTCCTTGATCCAACCATTCCAGATCCAGGAGAGGCACCGGATCTAACCAAGACTTACAGGTCCAGGAGCCTCCAATGTGCATCAGGAGACTTATCATCTACAATCCTACTTCTGAGGAGGGCATGCTGTCCTGTCCATGCAGGCCCCTTACCCTGGCTGACAGAACCTCTATCTGCACCTCTGTGCAACTTTGCAGGACCGAGCCCTGAGGCACAGAGATTTCTTCACTTCTGGGAGGGCTTGCATTTGGTCAGCATGGCTCTATTTAAGGCCATCCCAGGGGCCAGCGAACACCCATTAGCTGGTAATACTGCTCGATCTCTGTCAGACTAAACAGAGTTTTACCTCAGACACTGAGGGGGAAAAAACTCCATCCCTGGCTGATTAACAGTCCTCTCTGAGCCAGAAAGTGAGCAAACCAGGTGCCTCAAATTCCCGAACCCCTAAGTAAGAAAATACGGAGTGAGTGTGTCACAAACATTAATTAACCAAATGTCTATTTGTTCCTCCCGAGGTATAAAATCCACAGGCGCCATCAGCTTTGACCTTCCCTCTTCCCTAGTAGCAAAAAAGAGAAAAAAATACCTTTAAAAAGTCTTCAGTAAGAGGATTAGCTATGATTTGTACATTTAACAATCATAATAGTAATGCCCTCCAAGTATAGAGATTTTCTCTGCACTGTAGACACTGTGGCTTTTTAAAAAGAATTCCGGAACTACTCTTTGAGATGTAGAAGGTGATTTCTTAGGAAGTGAGATGGTTTATCATTTAAGGTTTACATTTTGAGTCTTGGGCTGGTTTGTGAACTGTACTCAGGGCAGTGGGAGCACGCTGCTGGGAGGTGAGCATGTGCGGATGTTGGACCAGAGGTTTGAGAGGTACCCTGTCTTTCCCTCCCACATCATCTTGCTGCCTAAAGACAATGGGGAGGCTGACATTAATAACATTTCTTTCTTTTTTTTTTTTTGTATTTGAGAGAGAGCAGGAGAGGGGCAGAGAGAGAGAGAAAGGGAGAGAGAGAGAGAGAGAGACAGAGAGAGAGAGAGACAGAGAGAGAGAATCTTAAGCAGGCTTCATGCTCAGTGCAGAGCCTGACTCAGGGTTCAATCCCACGACCCTGGGATCATGACCTGAGCCGAAATCAAGAGTTGGACGCTCAACAGACTGAACCACCCAGACACCCCTGGCATTTCTCTTAAAAATAAGAAGTCCTCTCTGTAACGTTCTTTTAGCAAAAATCATTTTATTTGAGAAAACTGAGTAGCCTCCAGGTGGGGAGAAGGGGAAATGTCTTGCCAGGAAACCATGCAGTGGGACGCCTCACAACTTTAGTCACCAAAGTCCTTCTTATTTAAGCAAAGCCAAGAGCAACTTAAAAAAAAGAGTGTTAGATGTCAATACCAACAGGGATTCAGAAAATCCGAACTCTCACGAAATTTGTTTACTTTTCAGGGAAGGAGATGGCGTAAAGAATAGACTAAGTAATAAGTTCATGCTTTTTCAGTGTATTGCTTTACTGACAGAGGATTCACTTTTTTTTTTCCTACTGAGGAAGCCTCTCTATTAACACTGCTGATTCTCAATGATGAAGAGAGAGGAGTGTTACCAAAACCATCTAAAGAATCTTTTCAAAATATAGATACTAATTTTCCTCTCCACCTGACCATTTATCCTGAGATGTGGTCCTGACCTGGACCCTTAGGGAGCATTTTTTTTTAAGTTTCTTTATTTTGAGGGTGACAGAGAGAGCACGAGCGTGGGAGGGGCAGAGAGAGAGGGAGAAAGGAAGAATCCCAAGGAGGCTCCACACTGTCAGCACAGAGCCAGACGCAGGCTCATATCCACAAACTGTGAGATCATGACCTGAGCCGAAATCAAGAGTCAGACACTTAACTGACTGAGCCCCCCAGGCTCTCCTAGGGAGCATATTATTGTAGCTCTATCTGGGGCATCCCCCAGGGGTTCTGAAATGCGATCCCTCACTCCCTCCTCTTAAGACGCTCTGGCAGAGCCGATGAGTGCCAAAAACAGAAAGTTTCCTTTGACCCACACAGAAAACAGTGAATTTTATTAGCCTACCTTTCACAGTTAGGTCCAGCATAGTTTTCTTTACAAATACACCTAACGGCTCCATTTTTTCTATAGCAGGATTCTGCAAAACTAGAAATACAAGAGAATATTAAAAGTCGATTCCATACATCACTGAAAAGATTGTCTTAACTTTATTAATTAGGTCATCTCTACTTTGGTCCAGTCAAATTCTAATGGGTGTGATCATTTGTTTTATTTAAGTCAAATCTTCCTTTCAGGAAAATTTAGACCAGCAGTCCAGACAGAAAAATGCCAAGATGCCCATCCATTGGTGAGACCATTTCCCAGATCCACTTACTTATTTTGCCATAGAAGCACTTAATTATTTTTACTTGAAGCAGTGGGAATTTCCAGAATATATATATAAATATTTATATTTATATATATAAATATTTATATTTATATATATAAATATTTATATAAATATATAATATATAATAATATATAATATATTATATAAATATATACAAATATAATATATAAATATATAATATATAAATATATATATGTATATATATATATATAATGCAAGTCTAAAACACATATTCTAAAGCCAAAAATAAAATAATCAAGTTATTTTATGATATTTACGAGAATTTCTTGTTATTCTCAGCATTTTCTGTGTATACATTTGAAAGTTGTTCCCTTTTTTCTGCACTAGATCTCTTCCGTTCTTCAAGGTCATGAACCACTTCTAAACTATACTCTATAATCTCCACTGAACCTTCATTTCTTCATTGCATACCTTAAAGATTGGGAATTAAGGGGGCAGGGACCGGTTCTTCTGATCAAAGTCACAAAACCAGTATACAAGTAATAAATAGGACCCACAGGAAAAGGATTCGTGTCCATAGAAATCCTTCTCTTGATTACTATTTTTGTTTGCTTGTTTGTTTATTTGTTTTTTAGATAATACAAATTAGGACACAGGACAGAAAAGCAATAAAAATATTGCTCAACTCTTAAGGCAGGGGAAATAGAATATAACTCACCACGTGTTTGGAAAATTTTACATTGACACATGAATCCATCCATCTGAGGGGGGGTGTGAAAAATTTTAAAGACTTCTAAATTAATTTTGGCTTAGGTACTGTGCTATCCATGGCGTGTGACCTGCTGTTTTCACATTCCTGCATGCATCAACAATTTTACCCTAATGGTCTTTGGAGGAAAGCAAATGGGTGTGTTTGCTTTGTTTGAAGACATTTATAAAATCAGTCAGAAAACAATATACACTTGTCAGTGAAAGGCAACATCCACAATTTATTTTTTCTGTCAGTTTGGCTAAAAACATTTCAACAAAATTACATTTCTTTGGCTTTTATTCTTCATTTTGCTTGTTCTTATTTTTCAGCCTACTTCAAAAAAACACTGTCAGTCAAGAGTCCAGAGCATGGACAAACCCTCATGCATGTTTCTTTGAAGATATCACCCTTCCCCCCCCCCCCCCCCCCCCCCCCCCCCCCCCCCGCCTCCAGCAGCTTGCCCATGGCTTGAGGGACTGAAGCATCTGCCCGTGTCTGGAGTCGTCTGCCTTTAGCTAATGTCCTGCTGTTTCAAACAGATGACATTTTCCTTAATTGGAGCCATTACCGTGGCTACTGGTAGACGGCAGGGGTGGGGGGGGGGGGGAATGTCTGGTCAACTCCAAAATAAATAAATGAACTCTGTGCAAATGGTCCCTGGGAATAGCTGCGTGACCATTGGTCTCAGTGGAGGGAGACTCAGAGGCAGTCACCAGCCACTAAGTTCCTTTTTTGTTGTTTTTTATCAGCATTAATTGTTTATATTTTTCTTAGGGTAAAGTCTGTTTCTGGCTACGGAAATGAAAACACTGAGCCGTTCTCAGCCCACATTAACAACCATGGCGCCCTCTCCAAGTGGAAGGGAGCCTTTGTCCTTGGAAACCTTTATGAAACCCTAAAGAAAAATAGATTCAGCACTATTTGCTTACTTACCTCCCCTGAGCATAATTTCTTTGCTTTCTGATGTGGCTATTGTAACTGGAAATCCAAATCCTGGTCTGGAGGCTCAATCAGAAGATCTTGCAAAGTGTAATTTGGATTCTATTAGGTGACTTTTTGAGCTCAAATAAAAGTTCTGGCACTTTAATTTTTATAGAAAGTAGCAATAGGAATTTTTTTTAAAAAGCTGAAAGGGGCAGTGGATATTTAATTTTTGATGAGATGTTTGATTAGTATCTGAGATTAGTTAACTAAATCTCTAATAAGACCATATCAAAGGCTAGAACCATATAGGATCCAGGCAAATTTGTCCTGTCCTGTGACCACAGATTACCCCCCCTCCAGCCCTCAATCCCCACCTCCCTGTTTGTAGTCAGTTTTCCCTGCACAAGGGATCCAGGAAGTTGAATTGTTGCCACCTCAGAGAAAGCAAGTCTCCCACAATTTCCCCACACCTTCACACAATGTCTTATATGTGGGTGGGGGAGGATATAATTTTGCTTTTGGGCTGATTTTCAGCAGGCTTTTCAACTTCAACGGTGTGCTTTAGAGGTCTCAGTTTTCATATCTGTGAATGTGTACCTAACTGCTGGGTACATTCCCTAAGGTAGTCAATTGCTCTTTGAACCGGGCTCTGCTCACACATCCAAAGAACATGTATGAAAATGGTGATTCGATAGCAACTGTTTCCTCCTCCAAGACAGGAAGCTCATCACCCAATTGGCACGTTCTGCTTTATTTATTTGAAAGAGCCTTTGGGATAGCTTCCTGATCAGCTGAAATACAGATAAACTGGCTCAAATGGTAAATGGTCATTTGCTTCAGGAGCTTCAAAATGTTGCTGTATCTTTTTTTAAATATGTATTTTGAGAGAGAGAGAGAGAGAGAGAGTGGGCACGAGAAGGAGAGGGGTAGGGGCAGAGAGAGAGGGAGAAAGTGCCCCAGCTCAGCAAGGATCCCTGCTCAGCAAGGATCCCTGACCCGGGGCTCTATCTCCTGCCCATGAGATCACAATCGTGAGATTATGATGGGAACTGAAATCAAGAGTTGGACGCTCAACCAACTGAGCCACCCAGGCGCCCCAAAACGCTGCTGTATTTTGACCTATTTTAATGATGGCAGGACTTTTTGACTGTTTTGTGTACCGCTGTGACCAGCGGCTAGTAGTACATGAGTGGCATGTAATAAATAAGTGTGTGATAAATATTTGTTGATTGGATATAGACAAACTTCTCAGTCCATCAGTCATTTGGAATGAAGTTCCAAAAGTCTCTTATCTCAAGACATTAATGTCATAATTTAGATAAGAAAGTCTCGTCATGTGAATAGGACAAAGAGTGCAAAAGTCAGATAATAAAATTTAGAGGAACCACTTGGGATTGCCTTTCTAATTAATCTTTTAGTTTCTAAGGAAACTGCAGCTCAGGGCTTACAGACCTGTTTTCAGCAGGTGAGGCTACATAGATCTTTGTTTACATGGAACAATGAGGGGAATCTGTTATTGCAAAGTTGGAGATCGGTGTGTTTAACGAAATAACTACAGCTTGGCAAGAGAGCAGGATGCTGAAACAGCTCATCAGATATGGTTAAGACTAATGTTTGGGAGCAGAATATTAATGAACAATTAAGGAATATGAGACAAAGGGAGCTCATAAATCAGGACACACTTGGGTGAAAATAACAGAACATTTAATGTTTGAGGTTTCTACTCTCCCTCTCAATACTATCCATTCTGCACACATTAGTGATACCATGGGACATGAAAAATCACAAAGTAAGGCTTGAAGTAGGTTAGTGGTTTCTAAGGAAAAGTGGGGCTGTAAAACATCTGACCTCTTCACTGACTGTCAGACTCATCAGAGGATTTGAACAAATCACAAGCTTTTAGGTGAAATGTTAGTTGGTGTTGGTGTTCAATTAAGAAAAAAATTAAGGGGCGCCTGGGTGGCGCAGTCAGTTAAGCGTCCGACTTCAGCCAGGTCACGATCTCACGGTCCGTGAGTTCGAGCCCAGCGTCGGGCTCTGGGCTGATGGCTCAGAGCCTGGAGCCTGTTTCCGATTCTGTGTCTCCCTCTCTCTCTGCCCCTCCCCCGTTCATGCTCTGTCTCTCTCTGTCCCAAAAATAAAATAAACGTTGAAAAAAAAAATTAAAAAAAAAAAAAGAAAAAATTAAGAAAAAAATGTTGTCATCTTTTTTCTCTTTAAAAGAAAGTGTGTGCGTGTGTGTGTGTGTATGTGTGTGTGTGTGTGTGTGTGTGTGTGAGTGAGTGTGTGTGAGACATTCAGGCCTTTTTAAGAGTCATTTTATATGCATTGTTTAATTTAATCTTTACAACATCTATCAGCTAACTATTATATCAGCTAACTATTATCTATCAGCTAACGTCCCTTTATATGCATTGTTTAATTTAATCTTTACAACATCTATCAGCTAACTATCAGCTAACTATTAGAACATTGCCTGGCACAGAGTGAGCAAAATGTTAGTGTTAAAAAAAAGTACAAAGTATGTGTTCAATAAAGCCAACAGCTAACATACAGCTTTCTGTATGTAAAACACCAACTCAAATGCTCCACACGTGTTATCCTTGTCCAACTCTATGAGGCAGATCCTTACACCAACCGAGGAAAAAATAAATGACATCAGAGCAGATAAAAGGAATCAATGAATGGAGCCATGATCTGAATCTAGTCTCTTTGACCCTAAATCCCATGGAATGTGAGACAGAGGGAGAAAGTACCTTGCCTGAGATCCCACAGCTATTTTGTGCCAAAGGAGGGATATGAACCTAGGTTCATTACTCTTTCCACTTGTGGTATAAGAAAAAAATATGTATTTGGTTTTTGTCTTGTTCTTGGCACAGAGCTCCTAAAGCTCTGTGGAATTTCCTGAGTGATAAGACTATTGTTTGTTATTCAGAATGAGCCCCTTTCAGTCCTACCTGAGTTTACGCTAACGAGGTGACACTTGATGGGCCCCTAAGTAGATTCAGGATGGGGCTGGGGGCATCTGACCAGAAGAGAAAACTACTAATTAGAGGGTTGGAACTTTCAATCCCATACTTCCCCCAACCTCAGGGAAGGGGAGAGGGGATAAAGATTGAGTTTTAATTACTGATGATTTAATCAATCATGACGATGTAATGAAACATTGATAAAGCTCTTCAAAAAATGAGGTTTGTGGAGCTCCTGGGTTGGGTGAACACATTGATTTTCTGGGAGGGTGATGTACCTGGACAGCAAATGCACAGAAGCTCTGCTCCCTCCCATCTCCCCCTCCACACCTTGTCCTAAGGATTTCTTCAATTTGGCTTCAGTTATATCCTTTAGGAATAAAATTGTAATCGTAAGTACAGCACTTCCCTGAGTTCTGTGAGTCATTGTAGAGAATTATTGAGCCTGAGGGGGTGTTGAGGCAACCCCTAAATTTATAGTTAGCTGAGTAGGTATGTAAGTAGCCTAGGGACCCTATTTGTGGCTGGCTTCTGAAGTGGGACCTAATCTATGGGCTAATTAGCTCTCGGTAGTTAGTGTCAGAAGTGAACTGATTGTAGGACACCCACTTGGCTTCAGAGAATCAGAGAAATGGTTGATCTCAGGAAAACCTGAGAAATTTGGATAGAGCAAAAATAAAAAAGAAATAATTAAGGGGATAAGCAGCAGAAGGGAACATCTTCTCTCAGAACTTACCTGGCCATGTGGGGCAAAGGACAGGGACATGGCTGGCAGAACCGGGGTGCTCCCCTGATGGAATCTCCGATATAACCATCTAGACATTTCTCACAGTGCTCTCCTGTTGTGTTCCGCTGGCAGTGCTGTGAGGCAAAAGATAGGAAAATTGACAAAAAAAAAAAAAACAACAAAAGAAATTTTATACACAATATATGTGGGAACCAAACAATACTCAAAGCAAAGAGGATGTCAGGCTGATTGAATAAATGGTCAGGACAAAGGAAGCACGTTGGCTCCAGTCAATGCTAGAAAGCGTGAACAGTGGCAGGTGACTTCACCCTGAACTTCTGTGGGTGCACTAGCAGCCTGAGGAGTTTAGACTTTGTGTGCAGAGGGGAAACTCATCAGCTTCTCATTTCAGTTCAAAATGATAATCAGAAGGATCAAACTCTGCGAGAAACATCAGTTTATTGACTTGGATTGAATATGAAATGAAAAAAAAAATCCCTCTGATGTTTACCCATAACAATGGGAACAATTTAAGGATTTATGGGCAAAATATGTCAGAAGGAAGCATAGATGGAATAGAAGGTAGGTAAAGAATGCCCTGCTAATGGGTTGGTGACTTGGATAGTGACATACAAGAAATACTATGCCGGCTTATTTGTATGATTTTTCCATTTGTGGTGAGGAGAATGGAAGGAAAAGCACCAAATGGGCTGATTTTTCTGCTTATAATGCCTGTTCATCTTTCAAGATCTGTACATGGCCTTGAAACCTCCAGGAATTCCTTCTGATGTCCCCTCCTGGGTCCTCCCCTCCTTCTACTACCCACACTGTACTGTTACTCTTTGCTCCCAACCTCAGCAGCCCTTCCCCCACGTTGTGCCTCTCAGTACCGTACTGCTACTAACTCAAATGAAGGACGTACTCAGTAGACTGGAGTCAGCTCAGCAGTGACAAGTTCATGGATTAATTGCTGTCTAGTACTCTAAAGAGTCAGTGATGCTAGTCTCATAGATTTCTCCAACAGGACTGAACTGGGTTGTACAAGGCAATGGCATTAGCACTGTGATATTTTCAGCTTTATATCCCCCAGAGTGTATAAAAGTCGAATAGCGTTTTCAGTGAAAAATTATGCTGTTAGAATTAGAATGTCATCAAAGAGGCACCCTCCTGTTTGGTCCATTCCCTTGGTAACATCTGTACACAAGATCTTCAACAGACAAAGCTTTTTTCAAATAATGCTCAATGGAAGAACCTTAGGGAGGCAGGATGGAGTAGCGGTAGTAAGGTGAACTCTAAGCTCTTTATTTTTGTCATTGTGTTCTATGTTGAAGTTCAAAATGGACTAATAATAGTGAAGTCCTGCTCTAAACATTTCATATGGATTAATGAATTTAATTCTTACAATAATTCTAAAGTAAGTAAGTTACTATGTTTTCCCCATTTTACATACGAAGAGATGGGAGGCACAGAGAGGTGAAATAAATGGCCCAATAAATTGTCACACAGAAGGAGGCAAAAGTGAGATTCAGACACAGGCAATCTGGCTCCAGAGGCCAGGCTGTTAATTCCCATATTATACTACTTCTCCAATATGTTAGACAAAAGTCTCCTTTCCCAAAAGAGTCATAAAATGACTACATTTTATGTAGGTATCATAGAATTTTACTAAGAGTTTGGACTTTGAATCAAAAAGGCAGAGTTCCAGTTTAGGCAACAGGTTATCACGGTTGAACACTCTTTGGGCATTTGATCAGCCATTAGGAATGGGCAATCTTTGGCTCCTGATTAGAATTATGTTAGAAGAACAGAATTTAGAGGCCAGTTAAGACTGCCTGACAGATTAATGAGAAACTGGAAAATAAAGTAAGATGTGAAGACAACTGCTGTTAACATATTTGTCCTCCACTTCTTAATTCTGTTTCCAGAACTATGTCAGCCTTTAGTAAATATTTGTGGGGAAAAAATGAAGGAAAAAGTGGGAAAGCATGAATTAATGAATTAGTGTCTGGAGCACATAAAAGAAATTAACGTGTACCCAAATGAGCTCAAAATTGGCAAACTCACATCCCAGGGAACACCAATGAGCCTTGCCCGACTACCAGGAATCTAAGGCACAAGCAATCTGGCATGTCTGTTCATAGGCTGAGGTCAACTTTGTCTGAGTCCTTGTTGGACAGATGAAGCCCATCCGTGCAGAAGAAAACAGGCTTGTTGTAAAATGTTAGGTCATTCTTCCTGCCTGAAATGCCTATTAAGCTGCAAAAATGAGCTGATTCCCTTCTGTCCCCTTATGGCTTGATGGATGCTTTGGACTTCTTGTCAGGGCTCTAATTCTGCCATGGCAGCCACAAGGAGCAATTATCCTCAAGGGCTAACTCGCCAAATCTCTCTGACCTTTACATGCTCAGAGTGCAAACACGGATTTTCCTCATCTGCCTTCTTTTAACGGGTTTGTCAGGGAATTCCCTGAAAGGCATTAATGTACACTCTGGAAGACTGGTGGAAATGATGCTGGGAGCAAGGACAAAGATTTCTACTGCTTCCATGTTCTAGCTGGTGGACTTTGAACGAGTCACTTGACCTTTTGGTGTCTGTATTCCCTATCTGTAAAATGAGAATCCAGATGAGATGGCCTGTAAAGTTTCTTCTAGCTCTGCAGCCTTTTACTCTGGGATTGCAAATATGCCTTTAACCCTCATAGCTCTGCCATTTAAAAAACAAAAAGAAAAACTGGCAACAATAAATATGTTGTGGAGGGTGGGGGGGGTGGAATTTATTTTTTTAAATAAAATTGACCCCACTTAAAAATGAAAAAAACATTCTGAATCTTTGGCCAGTTGTTAAGAAAGTTGCATGTAGACAGTTGATTGCAGATAAGTGGATAAGTGTTAGGAATGGCATTTGGGCACCAGCTGTGACTCTTCACATGAGAAATGCTGTCTCAATAACTTGGCCGCAGAATGAACATAATGTTGGAAGAAGCCTAAGGGGATCAGGTTGGCCTTCATGTGGTTTGTCACAAGCATTATGCAAGATTATAGTCTATATAGATCTGTGGTTCTCAAAGTACGTCCACGGAGGTCGAATCTATCCTCATAATAATATTAAGATTTTATTTATCTTTTGGACTCTCATTTTCTCATGCTGTAAGGTAGAATTTTCCTGGGGCTACATGACATGGAGATATCACCACGGATATGAGATCCAGCTGCCTTCTCTTAAGCAAAACATGAACCGTATTTTTAATTTGTAAAATATGTTTATATTCTATAAAAGCATATTAGTTATGTTGACCTGCAATGGGTTCATTACTGTAATTTTCAAATAAATTAACAAGAAAATATGAGAAAAGTTTTCAGTTTTAAATGTCAAATGCAGTAACTATGGACAGATACAATCTGCATAAACAAAAGACCTTTAGTTACTTGAACAATTCTTATGAATGCAGAGAGCTCATGAGACCAAAAAGTTTGAGAACTTCTGCTCTATCTAGATCAGTGCTTCTTCTTCTCTCTTTTTTTTTTTTAAGTTTATTCATTTATTTTGAGAGAGAGCGAGAGCGAGCAACTATGGGCACTCAAGTGGGGGAGTGGCAAAGAGAGAGGGAAAGAGAATTCCAAGTGGGCTCCAAGCTCAGAGCATGGAGCCTGAGCTAAATCCCAAGACCATGAGATCATCACCTGAGCCAAAATCAAAAGTCAGATGCTTAACGAACTGAGCCACTCAGGCTCCCCTAGATCAGTGCTTCTTAAACTTCACTGTGCATACCAATGCCCTGGGGATCTTGTGAACATGCAGATTCTGATTCAGGATGTCTAGGGTGTCAGGATGCCTGAGTGTCTGCATTTCCAATAAGCTCCCAATTATTGCTAGTGCTACGGTCTAGCCTATACTTTGAGAAGGAAGGGTCTAAATAGAAACACCTACTATAGGTAACACTGTTTGCTAGCTGCTCAACATTGGGCCTGAGCCTGAGTATCTAGCATAAAAGGACAGTACATTTTACTGCAATGAAGAGTGACCCAAGTGGCTCATATGACATAAAATTAAAGATTTTTACATTTGCTGGTTTCTTATTTTACTAACTCATTCATTCATTCATTCACTTAACAAGGCTGGATTAAGCTGCTATCACAACAAGGAACTGTGACTGCTACTAAAATGAAGACCAGGTTCATTTATGTGTCATTTTGTCCTTATGTGTCATTTTATGAAAAAGACCCGGTTCTTGCAGTTGAGTAACTCACACTTGTGAGGCAAACTACTCAGAGAGAGGTAAACAAACAATAATATAGAGTGCTAGGTCCTATGACTGAGGTATGTGTGAAGTACGTACCTACTGTGGGACAAAGAGGGAAAGGGTCTAGCTCATCTCGAGAAAATTGGAGAAAACCTAATGGAGGTGACGACACTTGAACTAGGCCTCGAAGGATAAGCAAGGAATCCCAGGTAGAGAGCAGGGGAACACAAGTTCAGACTCAGGGGGTGCTCGTACAGAGTTAGTTTTGGTGGTAGTGAGAAGCTCAGTGGGGCTGGAGTAAAAATTCCTGAAAGATTTTAGAAAGGAGAATGCCTTGACTAGGTGGAAAGATGTCTCCGTCGCTGGTTAGGGGAAGGTAAGTCTGGAGCAAGGCATGATGAGTAGTTGGGGAGCCATGGCAGCGGTCAGGGAGCGATGCTGTGGACGTGAATTAAGGCAGTGGGATGGCAGAGAAGAGGAGAGGCTTTCTTCCAGGTTGAATGTTGGGGAAGTGGAAAAGGAAGCCGAGGAAGCATCTGGGACATCTTAGCATGAGGGTCTGGCAGAATGATACGGTAGTTAATTGAGAAGGGGAATATCAGAAGAGGAACACATTCAGGGTTGGAAGAAGAAACTCGAACAATATATGGAGAACTTATTTGCAGTCAGTTCCCATTATATTCTTACATGACTGGCCGCAAAGCAACAGAGAACTCTGAATTCTTTGGACATGCAATTTTCTGACTTTCTTTCAGATTCTGTAGACTCTGCTAAGCTTCAGTTAGCATAGTACCAAATCCATCACTATTGCAAAATTTGGGGGTTTTCCAAGTTTGTAACATATTGGAAAATTGTCAAAATTTTGTTGTAAGAATTATGCACTCGATCTAGATACCAACTTTGTAGTTGGAAATAAGACAGGAAAAAGAAGTCTCTATAACTGAATTTTTTCTTGCTCTGGGACATCTAATGAATGTGCCGGTTTATTAACCACACATATTTAGTCTTACAGGAACTTACATTGGTTGATTTCTGTCTTACACACATAATAAAGGAGGGTTTGAAAAGCATGAGAAAAATGCTAGTATCTGCAGAAATTAGAGATGCAATATCTTTGCTTTCCTGAATGAAGTTTTAATTAGGCTTTGAGAGTAATAAAAAATTCATTAACCTTCAATATATTGGATTACTTCTCTTTCTCCATTATGCTTAGGGTGGGGTAGAAGTCCATTTGAATATCAATCTTTTTAACTATAAAATTACTATAGGCAGTTGCAGAAAATTTCGGGAGGCATATTATAAAGTGAAAAGAAGAAAATAAAAATCCATCCATGTCTCCACTAGCCAGATATAAATACTTAACAGCTTGATGGTGTCTCTTTAGATTTCAATTATATTTGTGCAGTTCTCTGGTTTGAAATCTGAATATTTTCATTCAGATTTACAAAAAATGTTTTTCTTGCAATGCTGGCACAGACCCTGTATTATTTTTAATTTTTTATTTGTTTGCCACTGAACAGATCGGGGTTTCTGCGTGTGTTTCTAAAGCTCCCATGGTCCTCATACCTTGAGCTTTATTATATTCGTCATGTCCACCAGCATTTTCGAGTGGGTGCGTCTGTCTGGACAGTCGTTCAACCCAACCCAGTGTCTACACATAGGTGGTGCTCAAGTAAAACGCTTTTTTTGTTAAATGGATAGATGAAATCAATAGATGAACCGATCCTTAATCAAAAGGAACCTAAGGAGTGCTGTGTCAGTGGTGAACTTCAAGTCAGATTTTCTTCCGTCTAGTTCTGGTCAGTGGGCGCCTGGCTTTCTCTAATGATGAGACAACGTTTTGGATGGGAACTGGCCTCAGCCATGGTTTCTTCTTAGTTCTCTGGGCCTAGTTTATAGACTTGGGATAAAATATGGGTTATTAGAAACTGAGCATTCCTACCACCAGCCATCTGTCTGCTTCCACATGTTTCTTTTCCTTAATTCCTTTCTCATGCTTCCTTCTGGAGCTTTCCTAGAGAGTCTGCCATGTTCACTGGAGTTGCCTGGCCTTTGGGGCCTCGCCTGGCTGACTCAGCTGAGAACCCTTCCCAATGCATTCTAGTTCTGATAAGATGCAAGGTGGCTTTTTGGAAACATCCAACACATGTTGGATTTCATTCACTTTTCACTTTTCACTTAGCCACTTTCCTGCATTTGAAGCGTTAGCATCCCTCTTGTGGAGACATCTCCAAGCTCCTTTGCTATATCTAAAATGGTAGCGTAACTTTGTCTACTCTACATTCTATTGTCAAATGGCTTAGTTCCTTAAGATTGGTCTGTAAAAGATGAGGTCAAATTAAAAATGGACGTTGGAATGGGGGAAGAATCAGAAACAACGGAGGGGAGGGCAAGGCAGAGGCATTACAAGCCTTCGAACTAAGAACAAAATGAAACAAGATGAAATAAAAGAAGGCCGTTTATTTTTGGCTGTGTATGGAAGATGGGAGAAATGAGTGAGGCTGTTAAGCAGTGAGAACTGATTGAAACTCGGGCCCACAGTCAGCTGCGAGGAAGTGTTTCTCCAGGCCACTGCTTCTTGTCTGGTGCCCTGACAACTGGGTGAACTGAAGGAGCTACAGGGAAGGAGCCTAAAATCTGGCACTGCTCGGCCAGGAGGCCAGAAGGGGCTGCCAAGGGAAACAGAAAAATCTGAGTTTGATTCCAGTGGGACACCATTGACAATATATTTGCCATCTAAATGACAACATATTGTTACTATATGGGCAAGCCTCTCTGCTCACTACTTACGTTTAATTAAATACGAGTTACTTTCTTTTTTTTTTCTGTCTTTCCAAATGAAATTTATAAGAATATGTATGTGTATAGATATACATATATACATTTAGCTCTGGGGGGTGAGGTTGTGGGTGATTTTCACTTTGAATTTCATGTAGTCCAGGTCTGTATTGTTGTTGTTTTGTTTGTTTGTTACATCCAGCACATGTTACTTCAGGGAAGAAAGCTATTTCCTTCCGGGTGGGGTAGGACGGCTATTTCTTTGTTTCTTTTTCAAATGTTCTGTCTTGGAGCAAAGTAACTGAGGGAAGATTGGCAGCTTCCTTGAGCAGGCGTATAAAAACTTACCCCCTATCCCATTCCCAAACTTTTATTGGAACTTCGGACGCCCAGAAGCCGTGAAGGAGTCACGTGATGACTGTCCCTTTCAGAGGCTCACGTCGAGGTCAGAGATGAAACCATGACAGTGCCTTTTCTGACAACGTCATCGTCAGGAAGAGTGGCTTTGTCATAGCTCTTCGCAGGCACTAGCAGGATGGTCTTTTTTGTCCTTTTACTTCAGTGTTCCATCTTACTGGCTGCCTGACAGCAGCTGACGGGGCCTACCCATCCCTATCGCCTTCTATTTTAATAAGCCAGATGGCAAAGAGCCTCTACTTGGTCAAATCATCAGAGATGTACATCATTGGTTCAAGTGCATCCATGGGATTTTCTTTTCAAATGTCACTGGGATTAAAATAACAGGAAACCGGAGATGGAAGCATTAGAAAGGGGCAGGTTTTGGCAGCTGCGTGTGCCTACACGGCTACAGAGGACATCCTGGATGTAACGGTTATTAAAAAGATGGGGGGAAGGGGAAGACAGAAACACCAGGACTGAACAAATACTACAGAGAGATGGCAGTGCCCAGTGTTTGCCACTACATCCTCTCTGTCTCTAGAAAAATGGCAACTGCTAGGTTCCAAGTAGATGAAATGTTCTAATTTGCATCTTAATGTAATGCATTTACAGTGGGTAAAATCACACCTCCATGTGCATACCTCGGAGGCCACTTGTAATCAAAATGATCTGCTTAACAGGGATAATTATACTAATTTTGCGGGAAACAGGGTGTACTTAATTAAGAATTCTTGTAGCTTATGCAAAAATTCTCTTGCAATTTTGGAAAATCTCTTCTGCCTCAGAGGATCCTGAAGAATCTGATTTTCCGGCCGTGTGGTACAGCTCCTGATGGAAAACATGATCTTGGGGCATAAGACTTTCAAAATGCCTCCTGGGACTTCTACTAAAGCCATTTCTGGTAAATATTTCAGTAGCCATTTTCACGAAGTTGCCAGTCCATTCAGTGAGAATAGAAAAGATGTGGCAAGCACTTTTTGCGAGAAGGCTTGTCTTGTCTCCTCCATGAGTCTCTATGATACTTCACTGAAGAAGAGTTAACTGGGGAATTCAGGGATTCACTCCAGTTAAGGGGGAAAATAGTCCTCTCGGGGCTGAAACACAGAATTACAAAGACCACAAGGCCAGAGCTTTCGTTTTTATTAGCTATTTGGTTCAGGCCTTTTTATTTTAAACAAATTTTGATCTGTAGACCTGACTATCTTAAGCTGTGAACTATGCTATATGAAACAACTGTTTTATTCTCCTGGTTTAGGTGGAGTGAAGCCAAACATATGGCAAACTATACTATTACAGAGGAATTTGGATGGATGGTTTCCCCCGCCGTGTATTGTTTAGAGTCTCTTCACCATTGGCCTCCGGGAAGAAACCAGCTGCCAAGGGTGGTCAGTCAGTCACCCTTCAGGAGGACTACGTACAGTCACACATATGCCTTGATGGCCACTTACAATCATAAGCAGTTTCTATGAAGTATTTTACAGGAAAAGGTGAAGGATAAAAAGAGAGCTTGATTAGCTCTTTCCTAGGTAGCTCAAAGGTCCAGGAAGAATATTTTATCCCCACTTAAGACACAGAAGGCCAAGGAAATGTCTGAAAAGTGATAGGTGCCCCCGACCTACCATACAGAATCCAGAGCCATCCAAGCACTCGTTGGAATTGCCGTTGCAGTCACAGGGCATACATGCTCCCGACTGGGCGAGAAAGAATCCGGCCCCACATTTCTGAAACAGACACAACAAAAAACATGTGCTTTATTGAAAAGACCTATTTTGGTCAATGCTTTCTGTGAAGAATAGGGGAGATGATTATTCAGCTATCTAAATATTTCTTTACAAAATGTACCAGAATAAACTATTTACACTGCCATTCAGTGATGTATGTCCAATTTTCTTTGCTATCTTCCCTCCCCCTCCTTTTTTTTTTTTTTCAACGTTTATTTATTTTTGGGACAGAGAGAGACAGAGCATGAACGGGGGAGGGGCAGAGAGAGAGGGAGACACAGAATCGGAAACAGGCTCCAGGCTCTGAGCCATCAGCCCAGAGCCCGACGCGGGGCTCGAACTCACGGACCACGAGATCGTGACCTGGCTGAAGTCGGACGCTTAACTGACTGCGCCACCCAGGCGCCCCCCCCCCCCCCCCCACTTTTTAAAAACTGTTCGGAAGCATAGGAACACCTTTAACACTGTCCTAATATTGTAAGGAAGCATAAGGAGATTTTAGGTAACAGTAAAAGAGAAATTTTCTAATGTTTTCTAACGAAACGAAACAAAACAAAATAAAACTCTGACAATTAGTCAAGGTGAGAAGTTGCTTTAGGTTCCCTATAAATAAAGACTTATAGTATCACAAATTACTGGCTATAGTATAACAGCTTAGGGATGTGTCTTTTATGCCTGGGCTCTTTAAAAAAAAAAAAAATCTATCTCTTCAGATCCTAAAATTTTAAAGGGAGGAGTAGGGAAGTTAATGAGATCTTACACTTGTCAGGTCCTGTGTGGGTGACAGAGATTTCATTTATCCAAGCAGCTGTGCGAGGAACACATTATTTTCCTTCATTCTAGTGGCCAAATCCTTAGACCCAGAGGTGCTAAGTGGGTTGTGGCGACGTTAAACCACCTTGTGCTGCACGAGTCAACCTGCACAATGATGAATTACCCTCCCACCAATGTCACTCATGCCCCAGTTGAGAAGCTTTGCAAGATTTTTTTCCTTATTTATGTGATTGGAATTGTGACTATGTCTTTTATGTTTCTTCAGGATGCCTTGATGATGCAAGGCAGCAATGGCATTGTAGATGTGGAAGTCCACTCCCTGCCCATCAGACAGATTTACTTCTAAAGAATTCCAGACAGATAAGCATCTGGGTTGTTTCCACAAACTTACAGAGTAGAAGATTTCACATCACCCTTCCCCCCACACCCCATTTCATTGACTCATTGTAGTTTGGACTATCTTGGCCACCAGGAAATTTTTCATTATATCTGGCTGAAGTCCCTCTGACTGCTATGCAAGCCCATTTCCTCTTGCTTTTTTGTCTGTAAAGAAAGAACCACTAGACACTGTTCACAGTATAAAAACACCACCAGTTGGGATCCCAAAACTAAAATCTAATATATTCGATTGGGAGGAAGTTTAATAGGGCATAATGACATTTGTCCATGAAGAAAAGAAGCAATTCCATTTTTCTAAGTGAGAGAAAGTAAGACTGAGAGGGAGCCAATTTATAATTTATAATGGAGAGTTTGTGGTTTTTCTCAATTCCACAAGGAACAATAGAGAGAGAAAGGTGCTAAAACTGTGGCAAGAAGCGTTTAATTTAGACCATCTGATTTCATACATGTATCCATTGCAAAACGATTACCACCATAGCTTTAGATAATACGGCCATCATGCCACATAATTATCATTTCTTTTTCTGTGATGAGAAAATTTAAGATTTACTCTCTCAGCAACTTTCAAGCGTATGATACGGTATTATTAACTACACTCATTGGGCAGCACATTAGGTATCCAGAACTTGATAATCTTGTAACTGGAAATTTGCACCCTTTGACCAACCTCTCCCCATTTCCCATATTCCCCAGCCCCTGTGACCACCATTCTGATCCTTATGAGTTAGTATGAGTCCCAGTGAGTGGGGCAGAGACTAGAGGTGTATTAGGAGGAGAAAAGCATGCTAGTGATGGTAGGGAGTCTGGTAGTGATGCCTGGAAACAGAACATGAGAAGATCTACTTGTATCATCAACTGTAGTAGGACCTTCCTCTGGCCCAAAAAGCATCAAGTTTCAGTGAAGGTGCTCTCAACTGATATTAGTTCAAGCCTTTTGGGTACTTCTGCAGCTCTTTTTCCTGAAGAAGACAAAGAAAATTAAGATTTGCCCTGAATAAATGCATCAGTTTGTATATATGGTAGCTAATCCCTTATGTCCTTGAGGCCCTAGCTAAATCAAGACACTCATGTTTTAAAAACAAAAATAGTTGAATCACTGTATTATACACCTGAAACTAACATAACACTCTATGTTAATTATTCTGGAATAAAAAAAAACAATAAAAGAAAACAAAACAAAAAAAACAAAAATAAAATTACACAACATAAAAAAAAACCCAAATAACAATAGCAATAAACAGTTTTGGTAAATTCTGCTGGTAAAGTCAGAATAGCTTTAGATTTATTGAAAAATTACAAGAATCTGGTAATTAGTGTTCTAGTGTAAGAAGCACTATTGACAATAGCCAAAGTATGGAAAGAGTCCAAAAATCCATCAACTGATGAATGGATAAAGAAGATGTGGTATCTATCTATCTATCTATCTATCTATCTATCTATCTATCTATCTGGAATACTACTCAGCCATCAAAAAGAATGAAATCTTGCCATTTGCAACAACGTGGATGGGACTAGAGTGTATTGTGCTAAATGAAATAAGTCAGTCAGAGAAAGACAAACATCATAGGACTTCACTCACATGTGGAATGTAAGATACAAAACAGATGAACGTAAGGGAAGGGGAGCAAAAATGAGATAAAAACAGAGAGGGAGACAAACCATAAGACACTCTTAAATGCAGAGAACAAACTGAGGGTTGCTGGTGGGGTGTTGGGTGGGGGGAAAGGCTGAAGGGGTGAGGGGCATTAAGGAGGACACTTGTTGGGATGAGCGTGGGCTGTTATATGTAAATGATGAATCACTAAATTCTATTCCTGAAATTATTATTGCACTATATATTAAACAACTTGGATTTAAATTAAAAAAAAAAAAAAGTCCCCTGAAGATTCCAAAGTGTGACCAGGTTTGAAAGGATTGCTCTACAATGTCCCTCATAGTGCCTTGTACATGTTAATTGCTCAGTGAATATTTGTGACTTAAATTGTTTGGTCCAAGATAGGAAATCTGAAGCATATGTGCTGTTGGAAACCAATGGTTTATGCTGCTAATAGACTCACTGCTCCCAACTAGGGCTGGATTTGGTCTCCAGTCTTTTTCGACACAGTCCAGGCAGCCACTGCCCAGACTGGACGTGCCAAATGAAATCTTTATGTTGTGCCAAGTTTAGGAGGTGACTTCACCCAGAGAGTCTGTCATTATCCACTTATCCACTCCCCAGGCTAAGGCTCTGACCTTGTGTGAAATTGACTTGGCTCCAGTCTCTTAAACTGTGGGAGATAGGAAGAAAAAGGGAGGCAGGGATAGGGTCACGTGGGGCAGTCATTTGGCCCCCTGCCGGGAGGGTGGGGTTGGGTAGAAACCCAGCCAGCTTCTTTCCTGTAGGGCCTTGTTTACCTGAAAGATTATATGTTCTAATTCGTCTATCCTGAGGGGAGGCACCATTTTAAATTTGTGTAAAGGCACCATATAGGCTAATGGAAGCCCTGGGCATTCATTGGGAGCTTCTGATGTCACTACCACATGCACTGGCTACCTTGGACCCTTTGTGTTGTAGAATCTTAGAGGATTTCTTGGAATGGTAAATTCTTAAGTGGTTCAAGAGAAGTTTGAATGTCCTCAAGGAAGAGCTGTAAAATGTTGTTCCTTTTATGTAGAAAAGGAACTTTTCTACTTTCTGTCATGGCTCCAGAAAGTTCTGTTAATTTGTACTAACTGTCTTGAAATTCTGTAAAAACTGGCGAAATTGACCTTCGTTATAATATTAAAAGGTAGATAATTTTAGGAATGAAAGTAGAGTTATTTTTAGTTTGGTTTCTGGTTAACAATCTCTTGGCTTAGTGATTGTAAGACCTGTGTTATTTCGAGACCTTTGAAAGCTGAGTGGTCTTCCCACAGAGAAAACAAATGTCTGTCTGATTTCTTTTGGAATGTTCTCCAAAATTTATTAAACAAAGATGGTGTTTATGTATATATGTGTGTGTTTGGGCAAGAGAAGTCTTACAATCAATTTTTAGATGCCATACTGAACACTTTTGCCCACATGAGAAGACCTGACCGATAGCATACAACTATATGAACACATGGGTGGCTGATCTGAGAGCATTCAGAGGATTTATACTGCCTGGGATGGTGCCAAGGCCTTAAAAAATTAATAATAATAACAAGGATAATGATAAGAATGAAGATAATTGTAGTGTAGCTGTTATTCATTGAGGGTCTATATACCAAATATTATGATAAGAGCTTCATCCATATTATGATATTTGCTCTTTGTAACAACTCTGTGCATTAGGTATAAGTATCTGCATTTTAGAAATGAACAAACTGAGGGTCAGAGAAGATGAAAAATGTATCCGATGTCACACGGCTTTATAAGGAGTTCAGATTGATCCAAATCTTGTTCTTTCTCTATTATAACATGCTGCTTCTCATAAAAACAAAAGAGAAAGATGAAAGAAAGAAAGAAAGAAAGAAAGAAAGAAAGAAAGAAAGAAAGAAAGAAAAATTGAATTGAACCTTTAATTAATTGAACATAAATATTACTGCATTGATCATGTTGTATACTTCTCTCATTTTACCCCACAATAGCCCTATGAAGGCAATAGCTGTCACCTACATTTTACAGATGAGTCTCTGTAGCTTATGGGATTTGGGATACAGACCAAGTGACACAGATGAGAAATGGTGGACCTAGGATTTAGATCATTTGTTTGACTCCTGGGTTTGAGCTCCTAATCATCTGGTATACCATTAATATATATTAACCAAACCCCTTTTGTTGGACATTTTGGTTATTTCCAAACTTTGCTGCTACAAACAGTCCAAAGCAGGTTTAAAAGGATAAAAATGCAAAACCTTTTCTTTAAACTCCAGGAAAAAAAATCTTACAAAATAGATACATGCTTAAAATATATAGTTATTAATATATGAAAACTATTGAATGGGAATATCTACTCTTTAAGCAATTTACTTCAGCCCAGTTGTCATTTTGACAAATTACTTTCCACTAAATCACTTGGAGACTTTTTACAGCTCTCCATTATTAGCTACTATATTATTACAGCTCGTCTCGCTTGAATACTGATTAGATCAATCAATAACATTTACCTCTGTCTTCAAAGAATAATAGTGAAGATTACCATTTGCTTACTTTGTTATCATTAGTATGATGTCTTGCTTTGAGTAAAAATCAATGTACGTATATTTGACAAATTTTACATTTATAGAAATTGGATGGAACTTTAAGAAGAAATTAGTATAGGGGCGCCTGGGTGGCGCAGTCGGTTAAGCGTCCCACTTCAGCCAGGTCACGATCTCGCGGTCCGTGAGTTCGAGCCCCGCGTCGGGCTCTGGGCTGATGGCTCAGAGCCTGGAGCCTGTTTCCGATTCTGTGTCTCCCTCTCTCTCTGCCCCTCCCCCGTTCATGCTCTGTCTCTCTCTGTCCCAAAAATAAATAAATGTTGAAAAAAAAAATTAAAAAAAAAAAAAAAAGAAGAAATTAGTATAACCACGTGCCACATATATTTAAAGGAACTGGGAATGGCAGTATATGTTGATATCATTGCAGAAAGCATTATTTCCACAGGTCCATCGTACAATCATAATATTAATCATTTCATAAGTTAATATTATAGCAAAGTAAGACTATTTCTTAACAAAGAGGATAACACTTATATAGCTGCTTGATAATTTTTATTCTCCTATGAACAAGTCCCTTGAGAGCAATGACTTAAACTGACAATATTGTCATCATACAGGACATTTTTTGAATTTTCTTAAGATTCTGAAATCAGGCTTTTTTGAGGTATTGTCCAGTCTGTATCCCTTGGGTGTAGCAAACTCAAGCTAAGTAATACCATTTTAGGTTAAAAACGTTCACAAAAATCTCACTGTGTTTTCCAAATGTTGTCACAGAGGAGCTAATTGGCCCAAAGTCACCACATACGCATAGATATTGAATCTCTAGAACCTTCAGAATTTCTGTTGAAAACCCTGATTGACTAAATAATTTAAATGCTCAAATAGCGTTCTCTAGCAATCTGAGGTCCCCAACCACCCATTAAAACGACAAAAATTGATCAAATTTAGGAGTCTGAAGTTGTCATCTGCTGTGAGACACATCTTGAGATCACCCTTGGAGAGAAATCAGCTCTAACAAATGACCGTGGATTAATTATAATAGAATTCCATTACAAAGAGCATACTCTACAGCCCTGTGCCTGTTCTAGTAAGATCTGACCTGTAATACGGTAGTCTCCACCTTATCTGTGGGGGATACACTCCAAGACCCTCAGTGGATGCCTGAAATCACAGATAGTCCTGAATGAACCCTGTACACATTATGTTTTTTCTGATACATACATACCTGTGATAAAATCTAATTTATAAATTAAGTACAGTAAGATTTCACAATAACAATAAAAAACAATTATAACAACATACTGTAATAATAGTTATGTGAATGTGATCTCTCTCTCTCTCAAAATATTTTATTGTACTGTATTCACCTGTCTTCTTTTGTGATGATGTGACATGAAAACATGCGTACATGATGAGATGAAGTGAGGAGAATGACGTAAGCATTGTGACCTAGCGTTAGGCTACGATTAACCTGACAATACATCAGAAGGAGGATCATCTGCCTCTGGACGGAGGTTAACTTCAAGTAACTGAAACCACAGAAAGCTAAACCATGGACAGGGGTAGAGGGGGGCACTGTAGAAATTGTCTTTGTGTCTTCAATCAAGGATTTACAAACATTTTACAAATATCGATTCATCTTGTCTTCTGAATTAGACTTTTAGAATTTTGATTCATCAGCTTTTGCTTTAATTTACTGAGGCTCAATGTAGAAAGCATTTAAAAAAAACACCCCAAACCAAAAACCTCTCTGAATTCATTCACTTGTGTCCAGAGTCATTGCTACCTTCCAAATTAGTATTCTTCAAATTTAAGAGCCCACATTCAATTATCTTTCTGCTTGGGTTTTTGTATGTATATAATGAATCCACTTTTCTCCTTGTTTCTAGGCAACAACAATTTTAGCTCTAGTTTTAGTTTTGGTGAGTTCCATTTTTTTAAAGCGATTATTAAAAGTCACCTTAACATTGAATATGATGCTCACTTAGGAGCTAAAACTTTGTGCCTTTACTCTGAGTCTACGCATGTTGCAAAATGCTGACTTCCATCTGCTTAAAGCTTGGGCAGGTTTAAGAATCTGTATTTAGAGCTCTTCTAACGGGGATGATTAAAATAAATGGGGAACACCTATTCAAAAACATCGACTTAGCCTTTGCTGGGGAGGAGCCACTTCTGAAAACACGTGAATTTATTACATAGGGAGGCATCTCACAGTACCTTTTTTCTGTGTCTATAAAAATAAAAGGTAAAGTATCTGGGATGGAAGGCAGTCCTGGGGTAAGCTATTGGTAACTTTTAGCTCTATGATTTTTCAGGTAGGGCTTAACACGTCCCGGTTGTTCATACACCAAACTATATCAAAGTGCCAAAATATGTTAAAGGCATCATGCAATGTGCTACAGCTAGCAAGAAGTTGACTTCTTGATTGATTTTACTCGAATGTGGACAGAATTACCCACGTATCCTCCCTTGGGCCTCTTTAAGCTCTTGTTTGCGTAATTGAAATTCCCCACATTTTAATAGGTGAAGTTAATTTTTAGATTTTGACAGTGATTTCACCATAGCTTGATTGGGAAAGCGGTTTCAACATTCTTCAGAGGTTTATCCAGTTGAAAGGCATTTCTTCTTATGATTGGCATAATACAGCGAGGGCATCGCTAAACACAAACTATGGTGCTAGCGTCTCCTAGTTGGCTCTTAGAGCTACCTTCATGCCTGTTGCTCAGGACCCGTATCAGCCTTGCATTGGCTGGCTTGCAAAACACTCCAGCTCTCCATTTAATCACCAGTGAAATAGACAAGGATTTAGGGTCTGAGGAATTCTGAAAAGCACAGAGCCATCTTGACCACGGATAAGCCAGGTCCTTTAATTCTGTGAAGTGGAGAGGTATTTAGCATGGCATTTACATCGCATTAGTGTGGCTATTTCTCAGCACTTTTTATGGACCTTGTGAGCATTCTCTTGGGCAGGGAAACCAGTGCTCCACCCAAAGATTTCAAATAACTTTCCCAAACTGTACACTTGATCAAATGTTGTTAGGACTGTAGATACCAACAGACTCAGGCTGTGATGAAGTACTTATCACACTTGGCTCTCTTTAGTTGTATAACTAAAAAGGATCAAACAAGAAAGTTTAGAGCCCTAAAGCCCTAAAGATTTTCTTTTTGAAGTGTTGGATTTGGGGATGATTATGTTCATTAATACTGATGAAAATTTCTTTAATTGTCTCCTTGAAAAGTTACTTTAAATGCTTTTTAAGTTGCTCATTTATAGTAGAGATTGCACTTATATAACATAATGGGGCATTAGTGTTGCCTTTTTTCCTTTGATTTTCTTGAAAAAAAATCTGCTAAACATCTGGCTTTCTGCTCTGGGTTCTCCTCACATCATCTCATGTAACTGGCTTGTTCTTTTCACTCCTCGCCTTCCAAGCTACAGTTACACAACATAACCTTTGCCAGACTTTTTTTTATATCTGAAAACTGACTCAGTTTTATTTAATTTACTGGAGCAAATGCCGTGGACACATTTCCAAGAAAGGAAGAGATGTGGCGTACAAGGGCTATAAGAACAAGTAGAGAGAAATGACTTCAGAGTTACAGGCATTTAGGGGATTTTTATGTGAGTCTTTTGCCACTTGGCAGGAATCAATGTTGTGAGATGACAGGCATTTCGGTCATCCTCAACTGGGTTTTTTGAATAATAACAGCTAATATTTATTGACCGACACCAGGCACTGAGTTAAGTGCTCTGTATAGACATTCCAATTTGGTCATCACCATTTAATGGCCCACAGACATCTGCAAATGTCTGACTAAATTGCCTTTTCTTTTCACAAGGAGTTGGGAGGCTTAATTGTCTGTAAACTTGCAGTGGCTTCCTCTCAGTGCACCCAGGGAAGGCAGTCGTGCTTCCTTGGGCAGTTGACTGGTTGGGGTGTTCCATCAGTTTCCTTTGCTAGTAAATGTACCCCTTCTGTCATGAGGTACCCCCTAGTATTTCAGTGCTACCCTCACCCTGGATCACTCAAGACGCAAAGCCGAAGGGGAATAGAGTCCTGTTTTTCTTTCCTTATGCTTCTCCTCATGGGTTTATGCATCACTGAAAAAAATGCTATTGCAGATTAGTAGGAAAGGAGAAATATATCCCAAACCTCTACTGTATTCATTAATTCTCAGGAGATAATCTTACCTCCTCTTTCAATGACAAAATAGAGGTCATTGGGCAGAAAATCTCATACTATCTATTTTTCTTCTCGAAATTCATCTTTATCTTGACTCATTCTAATTTCCTCTGCTCATCTCAGTGGAGATAGCACTCCTCATAGTAGAATAGATTAGCCCTCTCCCTGTGCTCTGGGACCCATCCACCTGACCCTGTGCTATCATCTGGCCTCCTTCTCTCGCACACCATCCATCAATTTGCACCTACAGGGGCAAGGAGAGGCAGAGCACCATTAGGTGCTGGGTTCTGTGTTGGATGAGGAGTTTCTTCCTTGTGGCTCGTATGCCTTTTTTTTTAATATGAAATTTATTGTCAAATTGGTTTCCATACAACACCCAGTGCTCATCCCAAAAGGTGCCCTCCTCAATACCCATCACCCACCCTCCCCTCCCTCCCACCCCCCATCAACCCTCAGTTTGTTCTCAGTTTTTAAGAGTCTCTTATGCTTTGGCTCTCTCCCTCTCTAACCTCTTTTTTTTTTTTTCTTCCCCTCCCCCATGGTCTTCTGTTAAGTTTCTCAGGATCCACATAAAAGTGAAAACATATGGTATCTGTCTTTCTCTGTATGGCTTATTTCACTTAGCATAACACTCTCCAGTTCCATCCATGTTGCTACAAAGGGCCATTTTTCATTCTTTCTCATTGCCACATAGTACTCCATTGTGTATATAAACCACAATTTCTTTATCCATTTGTCAGTTGATGGACATTTAGACTCTTCCCATAATTTGGCTATTGCTGAGAGTGCTGCTATAAACATTGGGGTACAAGTGCCCCTATGCATCATTACTCCTGTATCCCTTGGGTAAATTCCTAGCAGTGGCTCATATTCTAAGAACACATTCCCTCAGCCCTACCTCCCTTTCATTTTCCTCCGCGTTCGCTCAGCCAAACTTCATGTGTGAGAGAGAATTCAATCACACTGGCTCTGCTTTCTTTGTGCCCACCCGTGCCTCTATTTGTCTGACTTCTGTCTGCATTGTGCCACTAAAGAGCTGTCAGAGGAGCCAGGGCAGAGCTGTCAAAGCTGTTGGTTGATGTCTTGGTGGCTTTGCTTTTCCAGTCTTACTTGTTCTCCTTCTAGTACTTGACCTGGCTGAAATTCCCACCATGAAGTAATCCCTTCTCTTGGTTTCCAGGACAATCCTGTCTTTGGTTTTTTCTGCTGCTTATCTTAGTATTTTGGAGGGGGGTGGGGGTGGAGCGGTAGGAAGGGAGTGCTGTCCCGCTTCCTCTGCTGCCTCCACACTGTTGATGTTCTCCAGGAATAGCCTCCGGATCCCTCTTTTCCATCTACACACCTTGTGATGTCAACCTGTCCCACAGTTTCATCCTCCATCTATATTCTGGTGACTCCCAGGTCCCTCTACATATCCCTGATCTCACTCTTATATGTCACACTCTTGTTTCCAAGTGCATCTGTAGTTCTATAGGCACATGGACTTGAACGTGTCCCATAGTAACATTATTATATCCTCTCCCCAATCTACGTCTCTTCTTATATCTCAGATAAAGATTATAGAACATAAAAGGAAAAAGTAATGGGCTGATAGTTTTAAATTTTATCAATATATTTTGCAATAATGTAGTTTTTGGAAATGCTTCCAAAAGAATGGACTTGGCAAGGATCAGAAAATGGTTTGCACACAGAATGAGAACAGTTAAGTACCCAAGTTCTGTCTCTTCCTCTTCACAACCACTGTGCTATCATTGTTTATCTCAAATCCATGGCTTAACTGGAGACAGATGGAGTGCCACAGAGGTTAGAATCCCAAGTCAGAAAGGGCCTTACACAATTCTGAACTGTTGTAAACTTATTCTCTAAACTAACACCTCCATCTGTCTCAGGGGGACTGTAGGACTGGAAGTTCCCCGAATTAATTTCTGTGTAGAATGCAATGCTTATTAAAGATTAACTAACTGGAATGTGCTAATTTGAAGCTTACATATTTGTTATAATATTAAAACTCAACGGTAACCACAGTAACTGTGTAGAACTTAGACAACAAAAGATTTTTTTTTTTTTTTGAGGGAGGAGAATTTTGTCATTGACATTGTTTAGAAATGCTGGCACATGGGGATAATGAAAAGCAGACTGCGGTTCAGCAAGTTTTATTATTGTTTTAAAATTCTCTATACACAGTGTGCCCCTCATTGCCTCCACCTGGGTTAGACAGTTCCCACATCCTGCCACCCTTCGGATGCTGCTACCTCGTAGAGTTTATACTTTAGCTCTGAAATGTTTACCAACATGAGTTTTCCCCTTATTCCCCAAACCACTGTTTAGTTCAGGATCTTGGTGTTTCTTTCCTAGATTATTATGATAGTCTCCACCCTACTTTCTTGGTCACCAGACTTTCTCCCTTGCAGCTCATTCTTCATTACCAGAATTAATTTTAAGAAATCTTACAATACTACTTTTCTGTTTCAAAACTCCCAGTGGCTCTTTATTCACTGCTTAAACGAGTAAATAACCTTCTTTAGCGTGATGTATGAGGCTCCTCTTTCACAATTCAACCTTAACTTGTCCTTTAGGGTCAACCTGTGCTCCCTATACTTAAACTACGTATTTCCACTCTTCCCCATCCCCCAAATATACCATTCTCTTGACCATGGTGACTTTGCACCAGAGGCTGGTGGTGTCTTTCTCCCCTTCATCACTTGTGAACCTTTTCCTTAGTCTCAGACTCGGTCCCTTTTCTTCTGTGTTCTCACGGTTCTCTGCACACATCTCATCGGAACACATGGAACATGTTATTACAATTTTAAATTTGCACTTCTGCCTCTTTGGAATCACTGTGAGCCCTTGGAGAACAGGAATAGTATCATGCTCATCTTTGTATCCTCAGCAACTATCAGAGTCGTTAGCGAATAACAAGTAGGTTTTGAAAATACATTAGTTGAAAAAAGTGGGCTTGAATCTGTAACGAAGGAACCAAGTGTGGGCAAACTGTGTAGAAACTTTGGAGAGCTTTTGGCAAATCTCACAAGTAAAGATCTTCAGTTGTGATTGAATTTTTAAAATATAATACTGAAGAAAAAAAAAAACAGCTGCAGAACAGAAACACTACATTTATCCTGCATTTGGAAACACGTGAAATAATATTATACTATACAGTGTGTAGGGACACACACATATAAAGAAAAGTATGAGATATGAATGGGAATCTAAGAAATCAGGCCATTTAAGGGTAGAGGAGGGGAAGGGGATTGAGGAAGGATATATGTCGGCAATGTTTTATTTTTTAAGCTCCATACAGGGCACACAAATGCTCATGAAAGAGTAAAAGCACGAAAACATGAAAAAGAAACAAAAGATGACACTTAGGTTGGCTGGATTTTGGATTTCCTTGTCTAGACCTGGTGAGGTCTCTAAAACATCATCTCTGGGAAGTGACTAATGTGGTCTTAACAATAGATTTAGATGCTTGTGTATAATTTCCCTAACTTCCTTGTTATTCACTTTATGTACCATGATCGTTATACAGAGTTAAAAAAATAAGCGTAGGAACATTCCTTTCTTAATTTGTCCTTCCTTTGTTTTTCATCTTACAGCTAGCAGCTACAACAGCCCATGGGAAAGCCTGGCATGTGTCTGTATGTCTGTCTTACTTAAAGCATGCATCAGCTCTTAGGTTTTTTCTCAAATGTTTAAAAGACTATTTAACTTGAGTTCCACTAACTAACTCATTCCAGCAGTAAAGCTACATGTCCTGGGCTATCTGTGCAATCTGGAGTACTTTTAGGGGGCTCATTTATTCTAGTTGGGATGTACTAATTTAAGGCAGAGGTAAAAGATACTCAAAATGGTGCACAATTTTCCAATGCCTGAGAAACTAAATTTTAAAATTCAAGGAGGAGAAATCACAGGCTAGTTTTCTGTTCTAAAAGGGGAGTTGGGGTCCGAATTCGGACAGCCCTGTTTCCTGAGGGACAAAGACATCTGATAAGTGGGAGTCCCACCCACTTCTGGCTTTAGATTGGCAGAACATGGCAGAGTGACCCAGAAGCTGGGCTAAAGTTTGGCCTCTCCAGCTGGCATGGAAATGAAAAGGGGACTAGGGAAAGATCGAGCAATGATTCAGGCCAAAATGGAGTTGAATTGTGGACTTTAAGGTTATGTTCTTACGTTACGTGGAAATCAAGATTATGGTCTTTGCTTCATTTGTTTTGGTATGATCTCTTCCTCATTGTTCCCTCACCTGAAAGTAAATAGTTTGCGAATTAAGACAGCTAATTGCAGCAGATGCCTTGGGAAAGTGTTCCCCCACCTGAGAGGAAATGGTAAAAGCCATGAATTTCCAAGAGAGCCTGTCCATTGACACAGTCGGTCATCAGGGGCCCAGCACAAAACAGAATTCACTTCACAGGGTTCAAATGAAGCGTGGGGAAGTTAAGGCAGCAAGGCATGTAGAGGCAACGGGAACAAAAATCTACCACACCTAGGTCCCAAGGAGTGAAGAAACATTGTTCCACTAACCCAGGTCGGGGCAGAGCTGTGCAGAGGCCACCATGGGCTCTGCAGTCTTGCCGAGGCCACAGTTTCTGCCCAGGAGGCAGTGCTTAAGGCAGAGAGGGAACAGGCAGAACACCAGCTCCCCCCCCACCCCCTCCTGTTTTCTGGTTCAGCAAGGCAATATGAGTATTTCGGTCTGCAAGGGTGGGCCTCTGCAGGCAGAGCAAGGCAGGAGGGCCAAGCTAGGGTCTGGGGGGAGCGGAGGAGAGCAGGTGCAGAAGAGTAAACAGCACGTCATCGCCCCCAAGAGTGTGGCAGGAGAAGACACTCAAGCAGCAGTAGGAAATAATTGTCATGCCAGCTCTTTATCTGGGGACTGCTTAATGGTCCAGCAGATGTGTGAAATGACATCTGATTGACTTTCTTTTTCAGACGGTCCTAGGCCAACGCCTCTTTCAAATAACCAAGTTGTTTTTTTTAAATCAAATCTTTGAAGGCTGATTAAATAATGTTAATTCACCAATGAGGGTGGTTTTAAAACCCTGCAACAGAAGCAAACTTGGCTTTTGTGAGAAAATTAGTAAATGTGATACCAGAAATCGCTGCGGCTGTGTGCACTGAGCTAAAATTAGTCCGAAAGTTTAGGATTATTTATTTCCAGGTGCCTTTTATTTTTTTTTAATTTTTTTTTTCAACGTTTATTTATTTTTGGGACAGAGAGAGACAGAGCATGAACGGGGGAGGGGCAGAGAGAGAGGGAGACACAGAATCGGAAACAGGCTCCAGGTTCCGAGCCATCAGCCCAGAGCCTGACGCGGGGCTCGAACTCACGGACCGCGAGATCGTGACCTGGCTGAAGTCCGACGCTTAACCGACTGCGCCACCCAGGCGCCCCTCCAGGTGCCTTTTAATCACACCTGCTTCACGGCCCCCTCCTCACTGTCTTTGTTGGTGGGGGGCAGTTTGTCTCCTTCCCAGATGGCCCTGTTCCTCAGTTTTCCTCAGGCACAGCCTCTGTAAACAGGCAAAACGAGGATGACCCCCACTATCTCCTCCAACATCCCAAGCTCAACCTTACATTTGATACAAATTTGCTCAGCATTTAGGAGAGAGCTGTTTGTTGTTGAAGGGGAACGGTCTTTTTAGCTCTAATTATTCTGAACATTAGTGTGGCAGTGACAACAGATGTTTAAGTGGTCCCACTAGGGGGCCGTAGTCAGGAAAAAGCATGGGTACAACTACCTCTTACAAGGCATTTTGGAGGAGCAGGTAACAGACTGAAAAGAGATAACAAATTGAATTCTATCCATCTGGGGATCGAAATTGCACTATCTAAAGACAGATTGCACTTCATAGATTTGGACCCCTTCTATAATAATTTATAACAATCTGAAAAAGGCGACATTTCCCCCCTGTTCAGTTGATGGAACACATATCTAGGAAATCCAAATAGATAAGAATTTGTTTTCAAAGATAGGATGCCTTTCAAGTAATCAAGTTTGGGGGTTCTCAATATAACTGCAGTGAATCAACTGTGAAATCAGGAAATAAAGAGCATTTCATAGGGAGGGGGAAAGTTTCCTTCCAACGTGTTCCCTTTTCTTTCTTCTTCTTCTAACAGCTTACACATTCTCTTTCCCTCTCTACATACAAATACGTAACTTTAGGTCATTTTCCTTTAGATTTTGCCCCCCCCCCAAATTGTCAGAATATGATGAAAATCTACCCTTGGGTATTTTAAGAAATGCACACATGTGTATCCATGTTCAAGTTTCCATTTGTTAACTCTGCATCTGGCAGTCATTTAGGAAGTATTTGTTGAGTGAGTGCATCAATTTCTCCTCCAAATATGCTTGCATTTAGGACACCCCCAGCTTTAGACCTCATTGATATATCTCCCATGTGCATTGATGTGATACACTATACCACCTTTCCTTACAGCAGCCGTAATTCCCTACAGTCCCATCCTTTGGAGACAACTTGGAGCAGCGGAAGGCATGGGGTCACCTGGATTCCAGTTCCAGTTCTACAACCCAGGCTATTTAATGCTAGCCTCTCAGTTTCCCTTTCTGGAAAAAAAAAAAAAATTGGAGTGGTTACCATATTGCTTCCTAGGGTGGCTCTGAGGATTAACTAATATCGTGCCTTCAAAGTCCAACAGAAGGACATGGAAGGGGTTCAATAGCTATTAGTTTCCTCGTTTCCTTTTCAACCTGTCTGTGCACAGTCATCTGTTTTAACTGGTGGCCCTGCAGGGCGGTGTAACTCTTTCTTTATGGCACACAGCTCAGCAATGACACCTGAAGTTACCGGTTCATCGTCTTTCCTCCCCAGAAGGCTTAACTCCCCAAGAACGGAAACTGGATTTGCCTGATTTATCACTGTATCCTGGGAGCCTTGCATAGCAGACGTTTAATAAATATGTACTGAATGTAGCTTGGTGTTACAGAATCACAGGACTTGAGAGCTGGTGAGGATCTTAGTGATTACCTTGTCCAGCCCCTCATTTTAAATGTGGGAAAACCGAGACTTGGAGAAATAAGGGACTTATCAGAAGTCATTTACATAGAGTGTGTTAATGCAGCCCTTTCTACTCTTTCCACTAAGCCACGCTTCTTGGTGATGATGCAGAAAATGACGTTGAGAATTGCAAGGGTATTGTGGAAACTCACATTTCTTCTGGGGCTGCAGACAGGCCCACACTGTCCTCCTCTGCCTTCCACAGGTATATATCTGGGATAAAAATCAACTCTGCTCTGGGCACCTGGGTGGCCAGGTCAGTTGAGTGTCAGACTCTTGATTTCGGCTCAGGTCATGATCTCATGGTTCGTGATATGGAGCCCCACATTGGGCTCTATGCTAACAGTGCTGAGCCTGCTTAGGATTCTCTCTCTCCCTCTCTCTGTCCCTCCCCTGCTCATTCTCTCTCTCTGTCTTTCCTTTTCTCCCCCCCTCCCAAATAAATAAATAAGCATTTAGAAAAAAATCAACTCTGCTCATGGTTATCAGATTTGACGAGAATTTTACTAAAGTTATACTGCTAGTACATCTTCTTATTTCACAGGTAATTGCCAACATCATCAAAAGGTCTTAACACCACTCCCCAGGCAGGACGGGTGAAGGCGTGAGGGTGGGGGTGGGATGGACAGTGGGGGAAGGTGATGAGAGAGAACACTTTTAAGCCTTTTTCAGGTTGCCTTTGAGTGTGGCGTGCACTCAAGAGAGGAAACATTGCCTGTCAGCCCTCTGTAATTACTTGGTTTGGCATATGCCAATCATTATTAATTTAAATATAATAAGTTACAGCTGGCGTTTCAATGTGTAACACTTTCTGGGTAGTGCAGATAGAAATGGACTGCAAAGCAAATAACGTAGATTACTCATTAGGGAAGTCAACCCTTGCTAGAAGCTGGTTGTATGACATCCGGCTGTGTCCCTGACACCTCCCTTGTTCCATGTGAGGGATCTGACAACGGGCCTTGGGAAAGGATGCCCCTCTGTGTCGTATACATCAGCAGGTGTTTCCCCTTATGAATCAGAAGCAGATGTCTGGTTAGGCAGAATGTATGGCAGCTTGACATGTCCGGCCCCAACTAACAGGAAGACTATGACCCATAAATTGTACTAATAAAATACCATCACTATAATTTTGACCGAGCCATGAAACCAGCAACATGGAAGGAGGCTAGATCCCACAGAGGGGCTTGTGATTGGCTCAAAATTTAGAGTTGTTTGTTGAACCCTGCACCCTGCCATTGATATGTCTTATGAGGCAAATTTTATGAGACAAACGACAATGAGACTCAACCCCCAAGTGTTCTTATTTGTAAAATGTGAGCAGTAGAACTTATTAAGCAAACATTTTACGTCTCTGCTCTGTGTCAAGTGCCCAAAAGTCTCAGAAAAATGAATTTTCAGGGCAAGATCGGAGTCTGTTTAGGGACTCTGATGACAGGGCCATTTTCAAACAGTTCGTAAATAAACAAATATATCAAACACCAAGTGCTTTCAGAAACTATGGGGAAAGAGTTACCATCCTGCACATTTAGCTCTACAATGTGGGAAGCTAATTAAGAAAAGAAAGAAAGAAAGAAAAAGAAAGAAAGAAGAAAGAAAGAAAGAAAGAAAGAAAGAAAGAAAGAAAGAAAGAAACTTTTCCAATAAATGGTAAATCTATGCGAACAAAATTTTAACTATATCATGAACTGTCCATAAGCTACTTCAGTTCTTTTTAGAACATGAATGATATTCAAAATTGGTGCAGAATTGCCATCCTTTTCATATCATTTGGGGTTATTTCCTACGATTTTTTTTGTCCCCAGCTTCCCTCCCCTAAAAATTTAATTGTGTCATTTTGGTAAAATGCTGCTTAATTTCAAACTTTACTTCGTTCCGGTTTACATTTATAAATGGCACAAATAACCTGTACCTTTCTTTTTAGTAAAGATTCTGAGGATAGTTTCAGAATCACTTTACCATCTGATGGTATCTGTAGCTTTTAAAATTTGCCCCCAAATAACTACCGTAATCATGATAGTTACTGGGGTAGAGCATACTCACACCAGTGAAAAGATATAAACTAGCGTGGAAGGAAAATGAGGACAAAGTAGCTGCCAGCGTGCAGAATGCTACAAATCTATTCTGTGCACAGCTACTTTACTGACAACAAAATAATACACATTTGTGAAAGGAAATGGATGGGGAAGGCTGAGGGTGTTTGATTTAAAGTAACTCTGTTATCTGTCATTTGAGGGGGGAAAGTTGTGCTGATTTTAAAACAATACTTGAGTTACAGATGTTTCCAGACCCCTTCCCTGATCCAAGGAAACAAAATACCATTCAGCAACAAACCCAGATTTGGAGATGGGGCTTGTTCCAATATAAACATTTCTTAGCTAGACCTTCTCTATGAAACTGCATCGTCAATTTTTCCATATACAGTGGGAAAGACAAAGCTTTTAGCTTAAAAGGCATTTTCACCCGCAGTGCAGAGCGCCTGGAATGCATAGTGTAGGGACGCCATGGCTCACCATTGATGTCAAGTTGAATGCTGATAGGGCCACCAGAATTACAGAGTTATGTCAGAATGTACATATGCCGCAAACAAAAAACCCAGCACTGCTTTGGCTTTCAGTACTTGGTATTTACTTGGGCATTTAGTCTTTCTTTTTGTTTTATGTACCACCGTTCACCTGAGACCTAGTTTAGAGTGTAGCACAAAGCAGGCATTTGACGATACGTGAGAGATGCATAAATTATTACCTTTTTTGAGCACTTCATATTGAAGGCACTTGGCAAGGCAATTTAGGGAATCAGAAGATGAATCACGGACACTGCTGGTCTCCAGGTGTTTAATGGGGGCATGTGTAACTTGCCATAAAGGTAGGGTAGAACGTACTAAGATCATAGTGTAACAGGAGAGGTACAGAGAAATGCTGAGAGACTGAAGAAGGAAAGATTACTTTTTTAAAAGTTTATTTATTTATTTTGAGACAGAGAGAGAGAGAAAGAGAGAGAGAGAGAATCCCAAGTAGCCCAACATAGGGCTTGATCCCAGGAACTCTGAGATCACGACTTGAGCTGAAACCAATAATTGGACTCTTAACCGACTGAGCCACCCAGGCGTCGCAGGAAAGATGACTTTTACCTTGGGAGTGGGCGGGGGGGGGGGGTGGTGCGGGACATCAGAGGAGGTGACTATTGTGTCAAGGTTTTTTTTTTTGTTTTTGTTTTTGTTTTTTGGTTTTTGTTTGTTTTTTGTTTGTTTTTTTCTTTGTGTTTTTTTTTTGAGGAAAGCTGGAGCTGAAATGCTGGAAAGCATAGGTCAATTTTTAGTCACTCCCCATAAGGTACAAAGGCTCAAACTTTTATTCCTTCTGGTTTTGTTTGTTTGCTTGCTTCGTTTTGTTTTCTCAAAGCAGGCATTCTTCATTCCTGGTAATCTACTTCAATATACTTCAATAATCCACTTCAATCTATAAGTTGGACCTACTATTTTTCTACTTTCTGGGATCTTCTTTGGAAAGATTGGTTTAATATCACCATTAAACTCATGTGACATCTTCCGTAACCTTCTTGCTTATACTATACTCACACAGAGATACGACTCTCTCTGTTCAAACATTGTAGATAATATTAGAGGCATCCCCTAAACCCTGAAGTAAGTGTTAAGTATGCCTAGAAGCCTCAATAATTCTTTGTGGTCCTCAGAACTCCACGAGTGACTTTCATATGGAGAGGAATGTAGGAATTTTGGGAGTGGCAATAACTTCCAAGTTATAATTGATGCATGGGGAGAATGTCATTCAATTATAAAAAGAGAATCTTTTTATTTTATCCTTTTTTTCATTTTGCTGTCTAGTGAAATTTTCCCAAAGTGAGGGGAACAAAAGAATGGTGGTAGAAATGCTTGGTTTTCTGGCCCTCTGAGTAGCTATTAGATTGACTTAATTTACTTAGAACCCACCAAGAATTATAGCAAAAACCTGGTACACTTGGTTTCCAATACTCTATTGTCAACAGCCTGGTCTCTGAGCAGCTGAAATAGAGCAGAAAACTGTCCTCATTTAAAACTTCAACTACTATTTCAGTTTTTTTTTTCCTTTTTGAAGTTTGTAAATTTCTTAGTTCAGATGATTTGAACTAAGCTTGAAGGAAATCCATGCTGACTCATGACTTTGAGGAGAAAGCACATTTTCTAGTTGAATATGAGCTTATGTTAGCAGATTAAAAAAGGAGAGAGATTGTAATCAAAGGAAAATCAAGACAGTTTAGATAATCTGAGATGAAGATACGTCTTAAGACTAAAAAAGGGTCCCACACTTGTTAGCTTTCAAAATAATTAAAATGGAAGAGCAGACAGAGATGGTCTACAGGAAAGAAACAAAAAACAACTCCATGCTTATTTTCACTGAACATTTTGATATATTGCAGGTCCAGAAACACGGGTCACAGGAAAAATGTGGTGCATCTGCCAAAATAATCACAAATCCTCTCTGAGAGTAGGAAGAATCCAGTCCTTTAACAAAACCAAGAGATTTTAAGCACCAAACAAAGAACATTATACTTCCCTCATAAAGATTATTACTCTGACCTTACGAAGATACTTGTATCACCTTAAATACAGTATTACTGTCACCATGCTGAGGATCCTCCTCACATCCAGGGGGGAGGACCAGGGGGGAGGACAAGGGAGGACGGTACCTGCCATTTAGAAAACAAACCACTGACTGGGCAGCAGTTAAGAGCTATTCTGCCTCCCACAGACCTTCCTACCTTGCGGACCACAAAGGTCAGCAACCCCCTGAGATTGTCGTTATCGGATTCAGGACACGTCTGAGCAGATGCTGCTCATGGCACAGTCCCTGGATTTCACCAACTGTAGTTCTGCTGGGACCGGGCAGATTTTATTCGCGACACGGGTACTAATGAAAGTAAAGGAGCTGAAACTCGGAACTGTCACAAAGCAGGGTGGGAAGGTCACGGTGGGATGTGTCTGCCAGAGTAGACAGCTTTGGTGCTCTCCGACATTTCATTTTCCTCATTAATTTCTCACGTTACAGTTGTTTTGCTGCATGGTAGGGGAATTTGTTAAAGTCACGTGGAAACCTGAATGATGCTCGTGTGCAGGGGGAGTGGCAGACGCGATGTGGCCTGGGAATTTTTCAAATTAGCTCTAAAATTGCTTTAAAACAAAAGCATTATTGTTCACTTTTGAAATCGATTTTTTTTTTTCTGTCTTCTTTTTAAGATCCAGGATGTGTTGTTTATTTTTTAGGACCATCAGAAAACTGTAGCCGGAAATTCTGGAATCTTATTGCACTCGGAAGTCTTCTTTCTAAGTATTGGTGCTGAAAGCATAATTTAAGGGGTCAATAGCCATAGAGGGCCAAGGCAAAGATCTCTGAAATAAAAGAAAGGTTATGAGTGATGTGGTTATAAATTAAATTCAAAACTGGGATAAATATAATGATGCAAAGGCTAAGAGAATTTCCAGTATTTCTGTACCTAAATTACCCAGGACTAAGGCATAGGTGGTGGCATAAGACATAACACGAAAGTCCCATGGATGTGCTTTTGTCTGATGCAGCTTGTTTAATGTCTCGACACACAGGGCTTCAGCTGTTCTTCACCCCTCTTACTTGTTCCGGTGATGGTATTCATGCTGTGATGCGGGGCGAGGGGACTGCTCCAAAAGCCAGGAAACCTGGTTTCTGGCCCCAGCTCTAGAAACCTGCTGCGGAACCTTGAGGAAGTGGCTAAACTTTTGGCTCATTTCCTTCTCTTTCAATGACATTAGTGGCAGAGTGATTCCTCTTCCCATCTCAACAGTCTATAATTCTGTAAAATTTCTTGCGGTCGCAATAAGGCCACATACTACGAGACTGTGGCAAAATCGTCTGACATCTCCATGTTCCCATCCATTAGATTAATAACCCGTGGCCTGCCTGTTTTATAAGGTGGTTGCCAGGAATAAAGGTGGAAAGAGGCAGGAATACATCTAGAAGACCACGGAAGCTTTGTAAGTATTCACATTATTTTCCAACTGAGTTAGTAGCCATTGGAGATTCCAATATCTGGCAGCTATGAATAACGCTTGTCCAATGTCAATAGCTTTTTTTTTTTTTTTGATGTTTATTTTTCTTAGTAATTTCTATGCCCAGTGTGAGGCTCAAACTCACGACTGCGAGATGAAGAGTCACGTGCTTCTTTGGGCCAGCCAGGTGCCCCTAATATCAATCGCTTATCTTTCAAGATGTAGAAAGTTTTCCTAATTCGTTGGAAGATCGGTTCTCCCTCGGTGTTCTGCATATACACCACAAAGCAAAATAAAGCAAAGTGAAAATTGCCTTGATGACACTGTGAAATGCTTAAGGTGTCACTGTTCTTATTCAAGTGAAAAAGTAAAGATAAGTTACAGTTTGTAATATTTATTTTCTCCCTTTTCATAGACGTAACATTTATGTGGAAGCATTTTGGCCTTTGGGGGTAAAGGACCACAGACCAGTACAATGCTGCCTTGAGGGAGGGAAGAATAAGATCAAGAACCATCTTTTTAGCTCAGAGTGCGGGTGAGAAGCTGTAGTTTAGAACAAGATGAGGCTTTGGATAAGTGTTGGAATAAGATGATGTTTATGGCGACGGAATAATTGGGTTAAAAAATAAAAACCAAGCAAACATCTGACCGTTCCTCTGAGGATCAAAGACACCAGTTATCTGGTCTGCTTGCTACCACCCTATCCTCTTTCCAAAACTCCTTTGTTAGGTGTCCTGAGTAGCCCCAGGTAATAACTGAGACAAAACTGGAATTTCCTTATTTCCTAGGAAAGGGCCAAAAATATCATCAAACAAGGAAGAGGAAGCATAAAAATATCTCTCAGGAGAGTACCAATTGTTTAGAGGTTTCTAGCTCATGTTTGGCACAGCTGCAGAGGTGCTCGGAACGTCAGAGGCTCTGTGCAAATCAGCAGGTGTGTGCACTGCTGGGAAACCGCCTAGGAGACACTGATTTGGATGACAATTGGGGTACCATTTTGGAGACCGGTCATGATTTAGAATATCAACTTGGGAGCTCCCAGCATAACGGTTTACTCAAATGTTACTCAAACATTTTAGAGTAGAGATCTCCTTCCCCCCGCCCCTGCCCCCCGCCCCCCAGTGAAATAGCATGTGGAATTCATCTACAAAACAGATTAAAAAAAAAAAAAAGCAAGAAGATGTTCTGGTTGAAGGAAGCAAAGCCCCAACTTCCTGCTGCTCAGCCTCCCTCACCCCAAATTATAGCCAAGGCATTTCTGTAAGGCTTCAGCTTGGAAGTCACTGATTTAGTAGGTCTTGTGTTAAAAAGTCTCCAAAGAGATTTTTCCCCATGATGTAATATGTTTCTACAAACATCAACATCAGCAGCGCCTTTGACAAATCTACCCCTCACCCTTGCTCTCCAAACATACAACAAGTTGTCTTAATAGAATCTCTGCAATGACCACAGCATCTTTTTCCCTCCTTTCCAGAGGGAAAGGAGCCACCATTCGCTGCCAGGCCCTTCTTACTCTCTCCTGGATAATTACCAATGCATGACATAGGTGATTCTTTTTTTTTTTTTCAGTGTTTATTTTTGAAAGAGAGAGAGAGAGAAGGGGGAAGGAGCAGAGGGCGGGGGGGACAGAGGATCTAAAGCAGGCTCTGTGTTGACAGCAAAGAGAGCTCAATGCAGGGCTCGAACTCATAAACTGTGAGATCATGACCTGAGGTGAAATCAAGAGTTGGACACTCAACTGACTGAGCCACCCAGGTGCCCCAACATCGGTGATTCTGATTCCAGGCTCTCTGCTGCTTCCTGCCCAATGCATCTAGTGGCCTGTTTCCAGATTAATGTTGATCTGGAAGTACAACTCTCATTGAGTTTCTTCTCTTCTCTGAAATCTTCAGTGACTCCTGGTTGTCTAGTCTCACCAGCTGAGACTGTATCTCTTTCTAGAAGAAACCCTCTGTCTTTTGTCTTTCCTTATCCTGTCCCTTCACCTTGAATTTCCCTCAGTCTTAAAGATTTAACTCAGGGGCGCCTGGGTGGCTCAGTTGGTTAAGCATCTGACTTCGGCTCAGGTCACGATCTCACGGTTCGTGAGTTTGAGCCCTGCGTTGGGCTCCGTGCTGACAGTGAGGAGCCTGGTTGGGATTTCTCCCTCTCTCCCTCTCTCTCTCTGCCCCTTCCCCACTTGTGCATGCTCTCTCTCTCTCTCTCTGAAAAAATAAATACATAAATAAACATTAAAAAATAAAAATGAATTATTGCTTAACATACTTCACTGGGTAGGTGTTATGGTTCCTATGTGTCTCACAAATTCCTACGTTGAAGCTCTAATACCCAATGTGACTGACTGTATTTGGAGACAGGGCCTATAAGGAGGTAATAACAGTTAAGCAACGTCATAAGGGTAAAGCTTGATAGAACCGGTGTCTTTATACAAGAGGAAGAGACACTAGAGAGTCCTTTCTCTCTCTGCACATGCATGGAATAAAGGACAGGTGAGGACCCAGAGAAATGATGACTATTTACAAGCCAGGAAGAGAGCACGCACCATAAACTAAGCCTGAAGTCTCCCTGATCTTGGACTTCTAGCCCTTTTCTAACCATTTTCCCTATGGACCCACTTTTACCACATTTTGGTTTCTCTCTTTATCCTTCTTTCAAGTTCTTTTAAGTCATAGATCTACAAAGTAAACTCAGGAGCCTACTGAGATGATTAATGCTTAGCATAGCTGGAGACACGCGAAAATATACACTTTCAGAAATTACGTCAATTTTTATTCCTATTATGTCCAAAGAAGAACCTTTCATTGTTACTGAGATGATAAAGTCAGTTTATGCTCTAAATTTAAAAAAAAAAAAGCAAAAATATAAACATACCAGTAATTAGAATATTCTTTATAGACTTGTCAACTACTATGACCTTTCTGGCATTCCTGGAGGATACCGGGGATCCCTGTTAGTTGAGCTACCGTAAGGCACTGCGAGATTCAGAAACACAGATGTTAAAGGATCCTTATAGGATAAAGATTACAAGCTTGGAGCCAGATTCTAAGCTGTGATCTTGGATAAGTTACTTAGCTTTTTTATGTGACTCAGTTTCCCCATCTGTACAATGGTATTCATGGTAGTGCCTTCCTCACTATGTTATGAGGAATAAATGGATTAATAACGCAAAGTGCCTAAAACAATGCCTGGGACACAGCAAGTGCTAATCAAATGCTTAGGAGTTAAAGCTAAAAGGATCTTTGAAATCAGTCAACTAGGTGTCTCAAAGGGGTTCGAGGATAGCTGACGTTCAAGGCTGTTCTAAAATAGCCCCTCTCAGGGCTGGGGCTGCATCGAGGAGATTTAGAGTCTGACAGCAAGATGCAGATGCCCCCTCTGATGCACGAGAGGCACAGACCCTGACTCATGAGCACTTTCCTACAGATCTCAATCCGTCTAGAGAAATACCAGCTTGAGAAGGAGCCACGGCAATTCTCATCTTGTGGACGTAGCTCTTCCCTATCTCTTCACGTTATCATTCTAGCCTAGCACAAAGACCACACTTCTCAGTCCCGGGAGACACATGATCCTGAATTAGAAAGCATCCCTTATTCACAAGAGAAACATTACGATTCCACTATTTCCTGAAAGGCGTGAGCAACACCCTATTTTCAAGCAGTGCCACAAGTAAATTCTTCCCCTGCCTCACCTCCCTTACTCTCAAGGACACAGAGTCTCCAGGGGTACCATTTCTAGGCTGGGGGTGCTGTGTCCTGCCCAATCTAGGGCAGGTTATCAAATTAGGCTTCCTCTTTACCTTAACATGAAGTCTCAGTTGATGGCTAGACTGTACATACTGTAATGCTGTGATTTCAGTTGATTTTTTTTTAGGTTGATTTATTTATTTTTGAGAGAGAGAGAGAGAGAGAGAGAGAGAGAGAGAGAGAGCCCGCATGCATTTGAATGGGAGAGGGGCAGAGAGAGAAGGAGAGGATCGCAAGCATGCTCAGCACTGTTAGTGTGGGAACCCAATGCGGGGCTTGAACTCATGAATCATGAGATCATGACCTGAGCCAAAACCAAGAGCTGGACGCTCAACCACCTGAGCCACCTAGGCACCCCTCAGGTGACGTTTGTGATGAATCAATAATCTGTCACTGGCTTTCCCTTCCTTTTGCACTGAGTGTAAATACATTCTCCTTTCTAGAGCCTGTTATGTGCCTTTCACTATTAAGAGATGCAAGGACATGAGCCTCCCCTCAGTAGTTCTCTGTGTCCCTCACTTCCTCTAACGTCATCCCTCCCGTGTCTCTGTGTGGAGCTTCACATTTACAGTCACTGTGAAGGGTCTGGATAGGGCAGGTGGCAGCACTCTGGAGCCCAGGTGTGGGAGAGTGACTTTCATGGACACACTTAGGTGTCTGCAACTGAAGCTGTGTGGGAAGCCTCCTTGGTGGTCACCTTGGAAAGGCTCATGTCTAAGGCTGGGCCAGTGCTCTGTCCTGCAACCACCCTCACCAAGAAGCAGGGAGAAGGGCCCATTAACGCCCCCACCTCCCACCCCCACCCCACCAGATCAGTCCGTGTGTTTCCTTTGGGCTCTAGGCTCCTCAGTCTTGGGGTTCTAACCGGGGTGGCCGCTGTGATGCTGAGTGATTCTCTTCCTTAAGCCAGCTTCCCTTCAAGTAGCTTAAACTGTTATCTATTTATTAGACAATCACAGAACTCCGTTGCTAGAAGTAACCTTGTTTTTGTTTGCTCATTTTGTTTTCTTCTTTTTAAACTGTAGAAATCGAGGGCCCAGGAGGTGAAGGGACGTGCCCAGGTTCCTTTAACTGGTAAAGCTGATCGGGTTGTTAGGGGCGTGGCCAAGAACCTGAAGCGTTGGTTCCAAAGTCACATTCCAGCGCTTGTCCCACTCTGCTGAATTCCGTGAGCCTCTCTTACTGATTGTTCAACTCAAGAATAAACAGAAGCAATAAAGAGCAAAGTGAGTAACAGTATGTTAGAAGCAAGCAACTTTTCCCTTAAAGATATATATCTTTAAGAGAAAAATTATATAGATAGATAGCCCATAGAAATAGCTTGAAAGAGTATAAGGCTGGAAGTCAGAAGACACAGTTTTTGGCACTGCTGGTAATGAATGAGCTTTGTGTCTTTGAGTGAAGCACCTTAACCATCTCCCACCCCGAGGCTCAGTTTCCTTATCTACAAAATGAGAAGGCTGAATCTCTAAACTCTCTTTCTAGATCTAACATTCTGTGATCCCTTTGATTTTACGGTTCACACCGCAAGATATAATAGAGTCATACATCCAATAATAACCACCCACCGCCTCTGCATTCAAACACGTCTCCTTTACGCCGAATTCTGTGCTGCAATAGGGGCTTCAGGGCTGGTTCCTTATAGATGGAATTTCAGTGAGTATGACACACAACAATTCCAAGGGAACAATACAGAATGAGGCAATTTATTCATGCACCACAAACACTGGCTCATCGCCAGGCATTCAGACACTGTTCGGTCTCCAAATAACACGCATTTAGCACCTCACCTGTGACCTGGGGATTGACAGAATCACAGACGACAGAATCACTCTCCTGCTCTCAGGACTCACAGGCGTATCAGCAGGTAGAGAGGTTACTTTTAGGTCACTCTTCGCTTGTTAAATTGTATCACTGTTCCTCAAGGGGGAAACACACGTTGCCTGGCCAGTGAAACTTGAAAGGCATTGTAAAATAACTCTCCTGTGGAAGGAGAGGCCAGCCCCAATTTTAAGCCCCAGATCCCGAATTTGTGCTCTGGTTCTTGCTGTAATACTAGATGGTTCTACAGCCCTAGCATCCCAACATATGAGGCCCACTAAACATTTTCTTGCCTTCTGCTGGTGTCTATATTATAATACATTCCTTTGGGCTGACACTTGGCTTTATAGAGCTGTGTAGTGCAGTGTCCTATGTTGCAATTTACTCTGTAAACAGACAACATGATTGCACGGAACAGTCACCTCTGAGGCGAGTTTTAGTGAAGACATCTCTGATCTTCAGACTCCCTCATTTCCTTTGAAGTAATCATGCCACTTCATCTAATGGAGGGCATGATTTCAAAATAAATATGAATGCACAAAGTCTGCACTGTGCTCAAGGGTCCCTTTAGCGGTAGTACGCACAGCATGCATTACTGGTCTAGTCTGCAAGAGACGTGCGTGCACGCAGCTGTTGGTGGTATGGGATTTCTCCAACTCATCAGTTCTCATGGAGTCATAAATGTAGATATTTCACTCCATTTAGGTAAACACTAGATGTCTCGCTTCTTCCAAAACACAACTACAAACCAAGAAAGTGCTGGAAGTGAAAAGAAGGTCATATTGCATATTGCTCAAAGTATGTCAGACCACCCCTCTCTCCTCTTTTTTTTTTTTTTTAAACAGTACTTGTTTCTGTATTTTTTTTCTTTATGCAGGGGATTTGAGCTTGAATATGGCCATTTTCCCACTACCATTCAGCCTCGGAATGCTGTTTTCCCCAAGTTTCTCATGATAAAAAGACTCAGATTCAGACCCTAACTGCTGGCAGCTGAATTTCATTAAGACTTTGATGGGAAACTTAAGTTGGAATTACAAACATCTGTGGCTAAGCTTCCCTTCAGTAAACCATTTCCCAGAATTTAACTTTACCACACTAGGAGCAAAAAAGAAAACAGTTGGAAAAAGAATGCTGCTCTTTGGCAAATACTGGAGTAGATATTTAAATATTCTTCTATGTGGTCACCACATCTCAGTGAACCAGCAGGCTTCCTGGTTTTAGAAAATAAATAAATAACTGTTTGGAAATACCAACGTATGGAACTCAAAGATGTACTGGTAATCTGGTTTTAATGGTTTCTAATCAATCCAATGTCTCAAAATTATGTCTGGCCATCATTATAGTTATATGGTTACTCTGAGTGAGGAAAAGCCCAAAAGGAGAGAAGTGTTTTTGACGTTACATATTTCAAAAAATTATGAAAAGTCAGATTTGAGAATTTAATTGTGAAAGAAAAAAAAAAGTTATGGTCCTTTTCATATCAAAGATGTTGGTATTTTTGTTTAACTTTTCCGGAATTTAGAAAAATTCATTCATTTCTCTTCACTGATCAGATCATCCAACTGGGGAAAGGCTGTGTTTAAAGAACCATTAGGGATACAGTGATTATAAATATTAAAGTCCAGTCTCCGTCTCCTCCAATGTTGCCTGGTCAGTACATTTGTATGGAAAAGTTGGAAATGACCAAATTTACAGAATAAATAAAAATTTAGAAAAAAATAAACTGGTAAAACAAGTCTTAACTTGCAGTAGATAAAAACAGTGGAAGAGAAAGGGAGAGAAGGGAGGTACAGAAGAGAGGGAACTAAAGGCAGACTTTGTTAGGCAGCTCCTAGACATTATTTCACAATAATCTTGCAAGGCAAATACTTTTCTGTTCATTCTACAATCAAACAAACTGAGCCTCTGAAGGATGAGCTAATTTGTTCAAAGTCAAACAGCTAGAAAGTAGTGGGGCTGAATTCACAGCACATCTGTCTGGCTAGACGCCCATGTTGTACCTTTGGTGAAAGGTGAATTTCAAATGTTGTTGAGCAGAGACTGAAATAAACCGCGCTTGGGCTAAATTGGGCCATCAGACGCACTTCCCACAGGGTATTAAAAAAAATGAATCAGCAAATTAAGAATCCGGACTCTGTTTTCTCCTGAAAAAACAAAAGACCTGGCAACACAGAGGTGGGTGTCCCTCTGGAAGAAGCAACCCTTCTCCTGTCACTTTGGATCTGTCACTCACAGGATGTATTCCTTTCACTGCCCAGTTTTTTTGTTTGTTTGTTTGTTTTGTTTTTGTTTTTGCTTGGCCTCTCTAGGAATCCAAGTTTTAAAACTTTTTCTGTACCATACCATCCGCAATTCCACTTTTGGATATCTACCCCAAATTGCTGAAAGCAGACTCAAAACAGATATGTGTAAGCCAATGGACACAGTAACACTATTCACAGAAGCTAAGAGGTAGAAACAACTCAAACGTCCATCGATAGATAAAGGGGTAAGCAAAATGTGATATATACATACATTAGGATATTATTCAGCCTCAAAAAGGAATGAAATTTAAACAGATACTACGACATGGATGAACCTTGAAGACATTATGGTAAATGAAATAAGCCAGACACAAAAGAACAAATATTGTAGTTTCCACTGATATGAAGTATCTATCAGAGTAATATTCATGGAAACAGAAAGTGGACTGACAGTTGCCAGGGCCCGGGGAAGGGGGTATTGGGGAGTTGTTGTTTAATGGGTATTGAGTTTCAGTTTGGGAAGATGAAAATATTTTGGAGATGGATGGTGGTAACGGTTGTGGAACAATGTGAATGTACCCAATGCCACTTAAAAATGATTCAAATGGAAAATTTTATGTTATGCATATTTATGGTTAAATCAGAGAACTCTGGAACCATAGCAAATGGAATTCTTTATTTTCTAGCAATTTTATAATACATTCTATAAGATAGGCCATGTATTCCTATAGGTGGTGCTGTTCTGAATTCTTTACCTATTAACCTAAATATGGAGGTTCTAATGTAAACTGTAGCATCATGTAGAGGAAACATACTAGAATATGTTTAAAAAAGGAAAATGGGATGCAAAGAAGACCCTAGAGTTAAAAAAAAAATCTATCGGGGGACCCAGTGATATGCTGGGGAAAAAAGAATGGGATTTGGTAACCTTGGGCAAAATACTTACCATCTCCAAACCTCAATTTGCTTATCTATAAAATGGGTATAATGTTCACTATTGACTACTACAAAAGATAATACATGTAGTTCCACGGGACATAGTAGAAGTCAGTAAGTATTAATTTCTGTCTTTCCTAGATGAGTAGTTTAAAAAGTAGTTATTAGACTCGCCAGGAAAGGGAAGTTATCTCGATTCTTTGATAATCCTAACATTGTATGCAACTTATGCTACTCATCCAGCAAGCATTGCACAAATAGTCTTTGAATGGCATTTTATAGATCTTTAAGAAATTTCTAAAACTTTGACTAAAACTTATGCCTACAGATAGTTCTATTTACCTGATAACTTTTTCCTAGGTACTCTTGCACAGTTGAATTACTTTCATAAATTCCTTCCTAGCTGTGCCACTTACCAGGTAAGGTGCCTGGGCAAATGCTCTGTCTCAGTTTCCCTGTTTTCAAAGTAAGAGAATAACTATACAAGTTCCATTGAGCTGTTGAAGGTGAAAAAAAATAGCTCTTGGAGAGTGCTTAGATTAGTGTGTGACACACAGTAAATACTCAATGAGCATTAGCCATAAGCCATGCTATTATTATTACTACTGCCGCTATATTTAGTCCTTCTAAAATAATGTCTCCCAGGAACCTTCTTTGGTATTTGGTGAGTAGGTTGATTGTGTCCTACTGGTCTGGCTCTGGAGTAAAACTTTTTCCACATTACCCCCATGGCCCTTAGCTTCCAGCCACTTTTACAGAACATTAATTCATTCAGCTTTATATGGTGGCTATGTACATTTTTCTTTCTTAGATTGCTTACTCCTTGAGGGGAGGGATGTGACTCTGCCTTCTTCTGTCCTTCCTGGCACCTACTTCATTGCTCTGTATACAGTCAGGCTTCCAACATACTTGCTGGATGATATAAAGTGAATGAAATAATGACTGCATGTGGGAGTTCACATTACCTTCACGCACTGTTGGACAGCAATATAGAATGATGGTCCAGGCCAGTGACTAGAGGTCTTCACGTGACTCAACAGGGCCTCTTTCAAAGTAAGGGCCCAAGATAAGGAGAAGGAAAGTAGACAGCGAAAGAGATCTAAGCTGCCTTTTAATAAACATACTGCGATCCTTTAGTGGCAGGGCACCAGTTATGTTGGAGCATAGGATCATGTATCCACGATAAAAAGAGTCTAGAGGAAAAGTTGCTCAGAATTAGTCTAGTTCATAGTGCTTTTTTAAAAGCAAGTAAGTTTGTCCAGTGTGGGGTACACGTGCACATGTGGTTCACGGGCCACTGATTTTCTTGGAGGGAAGCTAACAACAACAACAACAACAACAACAACAACAACAACAAAGCCCAGTCAAGTTACCAGGAGATAAATTCCTGTTTTCTTTGCTGAGAGAAGTTTGCTCAACACTGTCATTTATTTCCCTTAATTTCTCAATTATCTACCAAGGGCAGTAACAGCACCATTGCCCTCCAAACCTCTCATTTTGCCTTTCCAGTGGAGACTTCACTCTTTAGAGTCTCTGTGCGGCGGCTTCTTCCCACAGTGTCAACCTCTAACCTAGTGTTCTCGATCTTATTTAATTCCTGCTCCTTTTTGACAGACAACACTGTCATTCCTGCCGAGGACACTGTGACACCCTCTTCTTGGGGACCATTCCTATCCCCATCCCTGCACCCCTTCCAGTGCTTTTGCAGATCCATATTGGTTAAGAAGGCTTCTGCCTGGTTTTACTTGCTAGAGTGTATATGATAGAATCAAGACTTTCTCTTCTTAAATGTAAACTATTAGAACATTGAATATGCTTTTTTGAAACCAGCCCATCACCCTTTTGCCCATCCTACCGAGAAACACTGCTCTTGCCACAAACTCAGCAGTGGTGAACGTGGGAAATTGCCTGTGAAAAAGCAGAAGGTGGGGAAATCCTACCAAATTAGCACCCATGGTTGCTCCTCTTTTCAAACCCTGTATCCTGGGGGAAGCTTGGGCTTGTTTGAGAAGGAAAGGAGGGACTTTCTTTCTTGGTCAGCCCGTGCTCCTCATCCTTTTATTCAGTGTGTATTTAATGTCATTGAACCCCTAACTCACACTGGGCACCAATGTGCCAGAGTCTGGAGTCCTCTGTTGAGTGCCAAGGACCCAGGGGTGGAGAGGGCACAAGCCTTGCTGTCTATCGAAGAGTTTGGGAGAGCCTTTGGAGGGCCATCAGCCAAGCCCTCCCACTGCTGTATGCTTGCCTTAGTATATTTTCCTTCTGCCCCTTGAAGGAAAATTGAGGAATAACCATTCATATAAATCCAAGTGAAGTAAAATGAATGTATTTTTAGAATATCCCTCCATCTACATCTCAAACCTCCTACAAATAACGTATCACATATGTCCACGGTCTCTTTCTCTCTCCGTCTATAGATGTAAATACAATCTCCTGAACCAGTCAGTACAATGGTTGCACCATGTTATTAAATTTCCAGAATGTATTTGGTTTACTGGCTATAAAGAGCATGGGAAATCTGAATGGTGGGGCATTGGGATTGCCACGGGACCAGAAATGAACTAGAGGTATTATGTGAAACTAGGCAGTGGGAATGTAATTACTCCAATCCCACACTTTCTACATCATATACTTTGACACTTCTGGAATGACTAATAGCTTCTTTCTGTTTCCCTAAACCAAAAGCCTGAATTGGCATTCTGAACCTATTGGACTCTGACAATATTACACATTTAACTCACTATAGGATATTCTTTCTGGTAGGAAAGATACAGACAAACAGAGATACAGCAATATTAAGTAAAATAGTGCCATAAAAATAATGTTCTGAGAAATATTCCCAAACAAGGGTTTCTTTTAATTCAATCGTCTGCATATTTTATACTATTAATAACAAGACTTAGCATGTATACAGCATTAATACCATATCAGGTACTGTGTTAAGCATGCTGTCTGCATATTTTATCTAATTCCATCACAGTAACTCTAGGAAGTATGAAGTAGGCATCAATAACTTCTTTAAGCCTTAGTCTCTTTCTGTGTAATTGGGCATCTGGAATTTGCCTAAGGTAAGGAGGAGGTAAGTTGAAATTTGAACTTGGGACCATCAGACTGCAGAGCCTGCAATCCCAAAACACTCTGCTGTGCTGTCTTCCTATTATTTCACTGAGCACATGAGTATACAAGAAATTGCTCAGAGTCTCAGCAATAGATTTAAGGTTCCCTAAAAATCAAATAATTATTTGCTTACTTTTTGTGGGGTAAGAGTTACAAAAAGGTATGTGTGCCCATCTCTTTAAAATTAGCGGACAGAAATACAGAAGGTTTAGGTAAATTTGAGTTTCAGGTAAACAATAAATAATTTTTACTGTAAATACATCCCATGCAACATTTGAGACATAAACAAAAACATTTATTTGTTGCTATCTGAAACTCAAATTTAATTCGATGTCTTGTATTTTATCTGGCAACTCTGCCCCTAAGCATTTTGTTCTGAGACTTTCCACACTCAAAGCAACAGGTGGAAATGCTTCCCAGGGGTTAATCCCAAGCCTGTGGAGACTCAATGCCTTCCTGTTGCACGGTGTCTCTCTTGGCCTGGCTTCTCCCCAGGTCTGGGGAGCACAAAGCTGAGCAGAAGCCAGCTGTGCCCCACTCTTTCCTATAGAGGTTATTTTTTGAACCACAATGGGAGGTTGGTATGCTCTGGCCCTACACACACCCCCCCTCCTTTTTTGGGGGGTGTGAGTGGGGCTCACTCCTGGAGACGGACCATCTCCATGCACCTTATTTTAGTAGTAATAATAACTATAGTTATACTAACAATTAGTAGAATTAGTTGCAATAATCCAGACTTTGGTGCTGTTAGAAATGATGTCAATCTATATAAATGCTTTGGTTCTATAGTTGCTGTAACCATAGCTGTAGCACGTGTGTGTGTATCTGTGTGTGTGCGCGTGTGCACGCGCGGTGTTAGGTCAATTGCTCCTTCCTTTCCCATGAACTTAGGTGACTTCATTTTCCTCCTACTTAACATCTCCCACGCACTGGACATGCCCTTGTCGTCTTGACTCAAGGGACTCTTAAATCACTTACTCTGGATTCATCCTCCTTTACCCAATTTCTACTTTCTGGTTATGCTTTCAACATAAAAGCTATTGCAAGATACTCAAACAGCAGCTCTCTGCATAAACATATCACCAGTAGCACATCCCAATCATTTTAACTTTGGGGATGGGGCTTGATTTCCATCACAACTTTTTGCTTCTGGAACATAATGGCTCCTATATTTAAGGCATCTGCTCGGCAGTTTCCCAACAGATTCTTTAGTATCCCATCACCCTCAGCCGCTCAGTCCCTCTCCCCTGTTGGAGAGAACCTTGTGCTTGATTTGTGACAAAAAGATTGGCCCCGCAGTATTGTTCCCACTGTCCCAACATCTCAGAAGAGCAGGAAGCCGGGGACAGGGCACACACTTTAAGTAACTCTCCTGGGACACACGAGTGGCAGAAAGTCGCAGAAGCGCCACGGCAGCTCCAGGTGAGAATCCAAGCAGACCGGCTCCCAGTACACGGAGCACATGGCACTTTTGCTAGTTGGAACAGTGCCGGGTTCCAAAGCCTCAACTCACAACTCGCGACGCCCAAATCCCACCGACAAAGTAAAACTCTTCAACCGGTGCAGGTGAAACTCTGAGGGATGGGGGAGGGGAGGAGGTGGGGGGCGGTGGGGAGAGAGACGGACGGGAGCGTGGCACCCACAGTCCGTGGGGCTCAGGTGCCCCGGGACCGGGGTGACAAGGGCAGGGACACCGTACCTCGGCAGCGGGCGGCAGCCTTCCGGGAGCCACGCGGGGCTCGCTTGCCTCGGGCGGGTCCAGTCTGCCGACCGCTGAGCTCCCTTCAATGTCAAAAGGAAAAGCGCTGTCGTCCCCGGCCGCGGCGGCCGCGCAGGCAGCGCCCCAGAGGAGCCAGAGCCTCAGGACGGGGCGCCAGGCTGAGCTCACGGCCATCTCTCCGCTGCCATCCAGCAGGGCGCTGCGTGGGGCTCGGCGGCTGTGCGTCCTCGTCGGTGCCCCCGTGGGGCGGCGGTGCCTCGCGTGCATTACCTTCTCGGCCCCCGCCTTCTCCGGATGTGGGAAGTCAAGGCGGCCCGACGCGCAACTTAGTGAAAAAGGCACAGCGAGAGGGTGAGCGGGAGCCCTCCTTCCCCCAGTGTCTCTCCTCTTTCCTTCTTCCCTCTCGGTTGGCTCTCGCACTTTCTCTCCCGCTTTCTCTCTCCCCAGAGGCTCTGGCTGAGGGGCGTCCAGATGGAGGCAGCTTAAGGCTGAGCACCAAAAGGCGGACGGGGTTAGGGCGAGCCCCGCCGGCCACCTCCTGTCCCGGGCGGGTGGGGTCTGCGGGCTGCGCTGCCCTGCCTTCCTCCCCACATCCATTCTCACCACTCCCTTTTTACCTTCCACTTCCAGGCCCTCCCACTCCAAACGGCATTTCACACAGGGAGCTCGGGCCTTTCCCTGGCCTGCCCTCCCCACGCGCTCTCAGTTTGGAGCCCCTCCAAGGGACCCCCATGAATATTCAGCCTTTGTGATCGCTTCCTCACATCTTTTATTTATTTAGCCAAGGTGCTCGGTGTCTTATCTGTATTTATGCAGATCTTTTATGTGACCCCCGAGTTTGCAGGCAAGTGAGGGGGGAAAGGGATTCCAGGGGTAGGGGCAGGAGCCAGAGAGGTGCCGCTTGTCAGACGGCAGAGGGGGAGGGCACCCACTTTCTGGAGCAAGGTTTCTCATTTTCTAAAGATGGAAGGCTGCAGTCTTTGAGCTATCTTCATTGAGACTTGCTGGCCACCCATCCTCCTCCTGACAGTCCTCACCCAGAGGGCTTGGGAGAAGAATATCTTTTACTGCGGGGCTGGAAAATGACTTTATTACGCAAATGCATGAACTTTTATTTACAAAGAACATCTTGTTTTCATCCTCAAGAGGTGCTTTGTAAGGGGTCTGGAACAAGGCTTACAGTGTATGAGCCTGTCAAATATACTGCCCACAGCCCTGGCCTCTTCCTCTAGGCCTGTAATCTCATGCCTGCTACATCCCTGTGAGTCATGTAACCTTTCTAGGACTTTGGGCGAAGTGGGCCAAAATTGTGCCAGGCGCCCTGCGGATGGGTCAGTGGTCACTGCAGCTGCTAGGTACCTTTGCTTACACTGGCTTCAGAAAGGAACTCTAAGCATTCCCACAAGACATGTCCATGGCTTTAAAAGGATTAGATGAAGCAACCATAAAACGACACCCAAGTAGGTCTCTAGATGCTTGAAATCATCCACAATCGTGGAGTGAAGCATTTTCATAAAACCTAATCCTTAGCTCTGTTTTATAGGACAAAAGCTATTTTATCTAAGCAAAAGCAAAACACCCATTTATTTTGCACCAACTATATGTAATATCTTACATATAACATATTGTGTAATCAGTAATTACGTATTATGGCATTAGTAAGCCTCACAGCATTCCTGGAAAATAGGACTTTATTTCCTTTTACAGAAAAAAAAAAGGGGGGGGGGGAAGAAAAGAAAAGAAAAAGAAAGAAAAAAAAGAAAAGAGAAAAGAAAGGAAAGGGAGGTTCTGAGGGACTAAGACGTTTGCCCAATATCACGCAGCTGGTAGAAAGCTAAGCTAAGGTTTGCACTGGGGCATCACTGATTTCAAAATGATCTTTCACAGCTATACCGCCCTGAAACTCAAAAAATAGAGGATATACATTCAGAATAGGAGATATGGCATTCCCATTTTTTGAGTACTTCCTCTGTGCTGAAAAGTTTGCATAAATTATCTCCTTCAATTTCATCTCTACTGTAATCCCATGAGACAGGAATTGTTATATATATTTAGTAATGGGTGAGAGGTACAAGTGCTACTATCTGATGCTAAGGTCATTGATTTTGGACCATAAAGTGATAAGAGACAACAGGGGACAAAGCTGGTAGAAGCAAACAGTTCTCACATATCCCCAAGTGTTTGTAATGTTTTCATTTTAAGATACAAAAGTAGTATTGTCCCAAACCAGTAAGCTAAACTATAATCATCTTCCACATAAACTGGATAACTCGCTAAATTAAGTGAAAGAACTTAAAAATATGTTTGGTTGGTTCTTGGAAACTTATGTTGGGAGGCAAGATGGCTAGAGTCCAAGAGGAAAAGATGATGCTTAATTATCCCGTCCCAATCTCCCTTTAAAAAACCTTAAGGGATAATAAAATAATAACAGTAATAACATATGCATCATGTTCTGACTTCAAATACAGACCTCTTCAGTACACAAAAACTGTTCACCTTTGTTTGTTTTATGTCCTGTTCTTCACTGTCAATCAATCACACACTTTTATACGACATAGGCCATGTTCAGGTTCTATGAAAGGCCTGAATGGTGGGGGTGGGAGTGTATTTGTTCAAGACCCATGAATTTTTATTGTTGGTTAAATATGTGCTTCCCAATCTTCCTCCTCATCTTATTTTTTGCAGATAATATTATTTTTGAGGCAAAACTGCATAATACACAAGATCCTGGGCTCTGTATGAAACAAAATAAAGTTCAAACCGTAGGTCTGTTTACAATTCTGGGAGCTCGGTACACACATAGTGGACTCTGAATGTCAGTTTCTTCACCCGTAAAATGGGTGCTTCTTCTACTGAGTTATGAATGAATAGTAAATGAAATAATGCAAATAAAGCATTAACACAGCCTGGCATATAGTCAGTGTCCAATATATACTATTTAGCTCTACCATATTTAAAAATCTTAAAAAGGGGCGCCTGGGTGGCGCAGTCGGTTAAGCGTCCGACTTCAGCCAGGTCACGATCTCGCGGTCCGTGAGTTCGAGCCCCGTGTCGGGCTCTGGGCTGATGGCTCAGAGCCTGGAGCCTGTGTCCGATTCTGTGTCTCCCTCTCACTCTGCCCCTCCCCCATTCATGCTCTGTCTCTCTCTGTCCCAAAAATAAATAAACGTTGAAAAAAAAAAATCTTAAAAAAAGAACAGAGTAACTATTTTTAAAGAGGAAAAATAACCACATTTATTTATCCTGTGGCTCGGGTAACCTCCCATTTGCTGAGAATAGCTGTTCGCATTTCTGGCTGTTCCGTGGGTCTTCCCCATATTAACCATGAACAAGACAGTCATGGATGACAGAGTAATAGGGCAGAGCAGGCAAGAAGGGAGCATGGCTGACTGTTTCACAGCAAGTTAGGAGCCAGTAGAACAAACGGAATCATCTCCTTACCAAAGGGCCACCCTCAGACCATCAAAGGCCTAAGTGTGGGAGGGTTTTACTCCTGCTACAACGACAGACAGACAACTGGGGAACTTCTTCAGTGTGGCTGCTTTCTTACCATGACCTTCCCTCCTTGTCTCCTGAGACTGAGGCTGGGTATTTGCCAAATGCTTTCATGTTCATTATCTCCCTTGGGACTCCCACCTGCCCAATGGTCAAAGGACTGCTGCTCTATAATCCCTGATGCACAGAAGGGAGCACAGAGGGAGGCGAAGAGGTTAAATGGGAAGGACACTGCACAGTTAATGCAGAACTAGGGCCCCACACCTTCCGACTTCCAGATCAATGCTTCCCCAACTAGACCTAACTATTTTTAGTTCTGGCAGCAGCAGATCTGGAGGCCTGGAGGCTTTATCAAAAGAAGGTTTTGGAATTCCCTTCTGAGTCCCCTGGTGGGTGCAATTATCAGCAGAGAAATATCAGGGCTGCCCACTCCCTTCAGCACTTGCTTGTTGGGCCTGTCCACAGCATCCAAGGATCTAGCGAGGGTGTTGTTAATGCATCCCATATGCCCTTCTGTAAATAGAAATTCACGTCAGATGCTATTTTGGATTTTTAGGCGCTAATCTTGGACATAATTACACAGGATTGTTGTGGGACTGTGTCCTAGTGACAACGATTTTACGACGAGGTTGGTCAGAGAAGCAGGCGCGAGCTATCACCTGCCATGAGGTCTCTGACAGTCAAGTGGCAGGAAGGAAAGGTGAAGAGTGGTGTCTCCTTTCTGCTGACACCCCTCTCCTCTGGGGCTGCACTTGTCCTCTGTGGATGACCTGGTCACCTGGGGGAGTCCAGCCATGTGAAGAAGACCAAGAGCAAGAGGGCTGGGTGAGGGTGGGGACTTCCAAAAGCCATTCTCCCTCCCATTCACTTTCTTAGACTTTTGTTCAGGGTGTGGACAGCCTGTGTTATCTATGCTTCCTCTCTGGGCTATGACACTTGTCACAGCCTCACTTGACTTTTAGCATGTGCTTCCTGCATTCTTTCCATCTGTCCTTCCTTCCATCTATTCATCCATCCATCCATCCATCCATCCATCCTTTATTTAGTTATTCATTAATTCTTGTAGTCATTTATTTAGCATTTGCCAAACACTTCAATATGGCAGGTTAGATGCTGAGGGTAAAATGATAAAAACATGTCCTGACTCTGAAGGAATTAAGAGCCTGCTGAGGCATTCTTAAGTAGACCCCACGGGGAATGCAAAGTGGTTAACAGGAATTCAAAGGGAAAGTCCAGACAAACTGCTAAGAAACCAAGTAGAACAAGCCCTTTGCGGGGACGTGTCCTGAACAAAAGCCTGAGGAAACCAATGGGAGGAAGAACAACTTCTTATAAGGTAATAAAAGGTTTGCATTTCATTGTGGTAAGAACTTAATAGGAGAAGTACCCTCTTAACTGGTTTTCAACGTACAATAACCGTATGGTACAATGTCACAGAGGGAAGAACGACTCTTAGAAAGCCCCGCCCTCCCCCACCCAGCTCCCTTGCCCTTGCTTCTCCTCCTGTGGCTGGACTCCCACCTGAGTCATCCACAGGGAAGCCCAGCCCAAGAGGAGAGGGGTGCTGGCAGAAAAGAGACCTCATCCTCCACCTTTCCTTCCTGCCACCTCACTCTCAGAGACCTCATGGCAGGTGATAGCTGGCATGTGCTTCTCTGACCGACCTCATCACAAAATTGTTGTCACTTTTAAAGTTTTAAGTGAAGAAACTTTAGCCCAGGAATGACATAATCACAGCTGCATTTAAAGAATTTAAAATGTAGCGGATATAATTATAGTCAAATTGGAAATTACAGGTATGGAAAAAAAAAAAAAAGAGGAAGAGGTGGTCACCAGGAATCCTACCTCTCTGGGGTAATGACTTAAAACACTGGAAATGTTTGGATGCAAATACCTTCCGACTTCTGTTGCATCTATACCGATACATTCCGTGCCTTTAAATATTTACATATTCCATTTTATATGTTTTGCATGTGTATAACATATACTTTATATATCCACTTTATATATCCCATTTTTTCATACAAAAATGAATCAAGGGGCACGTGGTTGAACATCCGGCTTTGGCTCAGGGCATGATCTCATGGTTCGTGGGTTTGAGCCCTGTGTCGGGCTCTGTGCTGACAGCTCAGAGCCTGGAGCCTACTTTGGATTCTGTGTCCCCCTCACTCTCTGCCCCTCCTCCACTCATGCTCTGTCTCTGTCCCTCAAAAATGAAGAAATGTTAAAAAAATTATTTTAAAAGAACAAAAATGAATCAAAATGTACATAGTATTTTTTTAAAAATTTTTTAATGCTTTTATTTATTTTTGAGAGAGAGAGAGAGAGAGAGAGAGAGAGAGAGAGCATGAGCAGGGGAGGGGCAGAGACAGAGAGGGAGACACAGAATCCGAAGCAGGCTCCAGGCTCTGAGCTGTCAGCACAGAGCCCGATGTAGGGCTCGAACTCATGGACTGTAAGATCATGATCTGAGCTGAAGTTGGGTGCTTAACCGACTGAGCCGCCCAGGCGCCCCTGTACATAGTGTCTTTAAGCTTTTCCTCCATGTCAGTGTAACCTTAATATGCTACTATGAGGAACTTCTTGTGTTCAGATTTGCACTGGGAGAAGATTCTCAGGTATGCATGGGATCATGAGTAGAGGGCATCACTGAGAGACCAGTAGGACCACTGGCACTGGCTCTGTATGTTCCAAGTGCCTAGACCCTGTAGGGGAGAGGAGGGACCAGGTTACACTGGGGAATGATAACAGTGATGAGGACATCCTGATCTGAGTGGTTCGGCCTGATGGAGAAACAGGTGAAACCAACGGATGAGGGAGAACGGTCCTCACAAGGATTATCGACCACCGTGGCTGTGGTCATCACTTAGGTCCACTGGGATAATTGCTTCATTAGGTGAAAGGGAAACGATTGCTGCTCAGCGGTAACGCAATCAACTGAGAACAGAGGTGTCAACATCCATTTGGTCAGTGATGAGATCAATATAAAATAGGAGCTCCTGGGACTTGATAATGAAATGAGACAGTTAAGGAGAATTGAGCACCATTCAAAAGAGGATACCCAAGAAACTGGGTTTTTGTGTCCCTGCACCCATCCCAACCCAAGCACCACAAAGGGAAGAGAACTTTCCTTAAGAGAAGGATGGCTGTCACCATGGTGAGTGTATAAGCAGGGTGGGGGTAGTTAAAACGTGTTCTAACCTGCTTTCAGTGGTGGCAGAAACCGGTCTGTAAGAGTCTAACCTGAAAGCTCTATATAATCTAGCTCTGTATCCCTTGCATTATCCTCTAGAAAATGCATGCTGGGCATGCTCACTTTGGGAATTTAACCGTTGTTGGAAAAAAATGTCAGAACTGGAGCGTAACTATAATAATGTCTCAAATTTGCACTGTGCTTTACAGTTTGGGATTGAAATACAGTCGTTGCTTCTCTAACAAGTGAGAAACTGACCCGGTTCTAAAACTTCAAATGTACAGATTTAGACCTTTAGGAGAAAGATTCTCAAATTATTGTCTACCACATATGTTAGGTGGCCTGCATATTTAACACTCTAAATAAGATTTAACACTCTAAATGAGATTTATGCATCATTCATTCATTCAACAAATATTTTGAAAAAGTCTGCTTTGCAATTGGCCCTTTTCTTGGCTCTGAGGATAGGGCAAAGTAGAAATCAGGCAAAAATTTCTGCCTTCAGGAAGGTTACATTCTAATGGAGGCAAGAGTAGGAGAGAGAGAATCAACAATGAAGCAAGAGAAACACGGATGCATGGGATACAGTGTGTCAAATCGAAAGTGCTATGGGGAAAAATAAGCAGGGTAAGGGGGGTAGAGAGTGCAGGTGGCAGCAGGTGGAAGGTGCTTGCCTTGTTGAGAAAGAGGCTAGAATAAAGTGGTATAGGCAGAGTGGCTGGAAATAAAGTCAGAAATTTAAGGGGCTGTGTGGGATGGATTATGTAGGACCATCAAAATAGTTGTAAAGACATTGGCTTCTACCCTGAGTGCTTTGGAAAGTATTGGGAGGGTTCTGTGTATTGAAACAGCATGACGGGACACATTTTGCCTGCCATACGGGAATGAGGTTAGAAGGAAACGATGAAGGAAGAGCCAGGGAGACCATTTAGAGGCTGTTGCAACAATTCAGGTGAGGGACAACGGGGACTTGGTCCATAATGTTAGCATGAGAGGTGAGAGGTCATCAAATTCTGGATTTATTTTGAATGTAGAACCAGTGAAATTTTCTGGACATGGGGAATGAAAGTAAGAAAGGACTCCATCTTTTTGGCCTGAGCAGACTTGAATGATTGATTTGTCATTATTAAATGGGAAGGAAGAACCATTTGGAAGAATGGAGATGATGAAGAGATTGGTGTGGGATAAAATTTTTTTTTAGATGCCTCTTAGATCAGATTCTTAGCACTCTATTCTTTTTCTTAAAGAACTGTTTTTAAAACATACACTCAGTGCATAATACATGCTACACAAAGCACACACTATCTTCTTTTTGGGATCTACTAGGACAAGGCACTGTGGATAACACTATATAGTAACCTAATAGTCTAACGAGGGAGGGTTACAGCATGCAGGTATCAGCAGCGCCTATAATTCGAGTCAGTAGGTGTTCAAGATGGGTACAAATCTATTGCTCTTGGGGATCAAACAAAGCAGGAAGGGATACTCTGAGCTCAGTGAGAAGAGAAAACATTATAGATTGGACCCGGATCTCCACACAAGTATAAGAATTAGGTATGGGAAGATGAGTGGGGGAAGGGTGTGGAGAAGGGACTTCCAGGCAAATGGAACAGCAGAGACGCAGGGATAGGAATGGGGAATCACATGCAAATTTAGGTAAGAGAGAGGGCAGATTAGCTAAAGAACTGTGCAAAGTTTGTTTGGGTGGATAATGAGAGATACTATAGAATAGATAGGTATGGATCTGATTACTAGCTTACTACTACAAGAGAGAGATAGGATCACAGGGGAGCTAAGAAGGGTTAATTTGATAGCCATGAGGAGGGTGCACTGGAGTGGAGAGACAGGAGCCCAGGGGACAAGCTGAAGACTGTTGCAATAACAGTATAGGCCTCAGGTGATGCCCAGAATAAATCTTACGAACCGTCACTGTGTTCCCTGAACACAACTCCTCACTCCTGGGACAATCCACATGCAACCCAGACATCTCAATTTGTAAAATCAATATTTCCTTGAAGCTGAGATGAATTTTAGCTTGAATGGAGTCAGCCCCTCCTACTGGAGGGAGAGGATAGGCCAGGAAAGAGAGCAATGTTTGACATCGTGTTTGCAAGCCAACACAACACTGTCACTGAAGCCACAGTACATCGGCTTTTGTGCCAGTGGAAGATGTCAAGTGACAGTAATTCCTATGAGAACTACCCATCATATACTTCGTCCTTTAGTAAAGTTCATTAATTACTGGCCCGGGTCTACTTGGACTATTTTGACTACTTCCAAATAACTCATGAATGGTTTTCTCCTTTCTTTTCTCTCTCAGTCTTGCTTTCTTTCCTTTTTTTCCCCCCTTCTTCTTCTTTGTCCTCACTTCTTTTCTCAAAAGTTCCACACTGACTTTAATTACATTTATCTCAGGCTAGGTGCGTAACTTATTTTATTTAATAAAAAGATAGAGGTGCCTGGCTGGCTCAGTCAGTAAAGCATGCGGCTCTTGATCTTGGGATTGTAAGTTCGAGCCCCACACTGGGTGTAGACATTATTTAAAAAAAGAAAATATGTTTAAAAATAATAAAAAGATAGTATTTCCAGGGTATCTGGCTGGCTCAGTTGAAAGAACTTGGGACTCTTGATCGCGGGGTAGTGAGTTGGAGACCCACATTGGGTGTAGAGCTTACTAAAATAAATAAATAAACTAGAAAAAAAAAGATAATCTTTTCTTTTTTTTTTTAATTTTTTTTTCAACGTTTATTTATTTTTGGGACAGAGAGAGACAGAGCATGAACGGGGGAGGGGCAGAGAGCGAGGGAGACACAGAATCGGAAACAGGCTCCAGGCTCTGAGCCATCAGCCCAGAGCCCGACGTGGGGCTCGAACTCACGGACCGCGAGATCGTGACCTGGCTGAAGTCGGAGGCTTAACCAACTGCGCCACCCAGGCGCCCCTAATCTTTTCTATTAAATCAGCTCTCAAGGCCTTTTTTCCTTTTTAATAATTAAAAAGAAATATATATAATACATATATAAAAACAAACAGTTATGATATTTGGGACTGTAGTCCATGTAGTTCTTTACTAATAAAATAACCCATGAACATAGGTTATCACCTTTAAATATAGCCAAATTTCTCTATCAGGATTTTAGACTAGTTCTTACCCTGACATCACTGGGACCCTAGAAATGATGATGGGAACTCTAGCGGACATTAAGAGACTCTTGGTAACAACTCTTGTTTTCCATGGAGAATTCACATCTCTTCCACACAGTACTTGTGTTAGTGTCTCATTGTTCTAGGTGTGGCGTATTTGGATCAGATTAAAATTAACAGTGGGATCCTATCCCATAGTGGAGCATAATTATAGGGTCAGAGATGGTCATATGACCAACAGGCCAATCGCATGGAAGGAGAGGTTTGCTAGGGTCTTCTGGAAAGAGGTTTTCTCGCTTCTTTTGGAGACAGCTTCTAGAGGTGGGCAGCTTTTTTCTCTTGCATGTGGCAGATAGACTTTGTTCCCCTGGAGTCATTGGCAGTCCCAAAGGAAGCCACTTGTAACAAAAGAAGCCACAGAAAGCAGATTGAAAAGTGGAATAAAATGGGTCTTAGAAGGTGTTGTTTAGGTGTGAAATCAAATTGACCTCTGAACTTTCAATTTCATGGGCCAAGAAATACTTTTATTGCCAATTTGAGTTAGAGTTTCTCTTACTGACTCCCAAAAGGATTCTGATATGAGAACAGTAGGAATTTGAGAAACATAGGATTTTTTAAAAAAAATTTTTAAATGTTTATTTATTTTTGAGAAGAGAGAGACAGAGCATGAGCAGGGGAGGAGAGAGAAAGAGGGAGACACAGAATCTGAAACAGGCTCCAGGCCCTGAGCTGTCAGCACAGAGCCCGTCGCGGGGCTTGAACTCACGGACCGCGAGATCATGACCTGAGCTGAAGTCGGACGCTTAACCAACTGAGCCACCCAGGCGCCCCGAGAAGCATATGATTTTGAAAGACTGTGATGACCATATCAGTGAGAAGTAAAACATGCTGTTTTGCAGAGTAAGGATGTTAGTCTTCTGGAAGAAGTCATCATAAAAGCAAAATTTATATATGGATATATTGTTTTTCCATAAATTTTCTAGTATGTAGATATTTATTAAAAGAGAAATTAGATGCAGTTGTTAAGAAGCCTCTCTATAGATTCAGATTGTCTGTTTGTGTCCCTCTATTTTCCTACTTAACCCGCTGTGTGATCTTGGCCAACGATTTCATTCTCAAAGCCTCAGCTGCCACATCTGTAAAGTGCGAAGTGTAACTGTCTCATGAGGTCTTTGTGAGGGTCAAATAACACAATGTACATAAATTTCCCAGAAAAGCGCTTGGCGCATAGTGAGCACTCAATAAACTTTAGCTGCTATTATTGTTACTAATAGTACTAATATTACTACTGTTATTATAGAACTAATGTGTTCTGGAGAAAACTAGAAGACAGAAATAGGCTAATGATTACAAAGTGAATAGAATTCTTTGTTATCTACAGAATAATGCAATAAATATTTTTGACTTTCAGTAATTTTAATATCTGGAAGCTATAACTTAATTACAGATGCTTCGTTATCAGTGTCGTACTTAACATTTGTTAACCCTTCTCATGGAGGCTGCTACTCAGGGTAACAATGGTTCTGGTCTCATTACTGAGCTAAGACAACATCTAGCCCTTCATTACTAGTCCCATCTTAATCCTTAGCCCCATCCAGATAATTCATGGCTCCAACTACTCCATCCTCAATTACTTGACTCTTTTAATCCAAAGTGATTTCAATATAAATCATGTCCTTAGTGGACTTAGTTCTCTATTTGAATTTTCATTTGTAGACTCAGACATGGTTAAACTCCCTAGGATTAGGTGACTAGAAGTGAACAGGCTTTTCTAGAGAATTAGACCATAATTTAGGGGACAATTTCCTGTCTGGTATTCTCAGGCATTTAAATTCAGACTCTGTAATTACTGAAGGTTTTTAGAATTATGGAATTTTTACACTGGTTTTCACTTTCCATCATTTAGAGCATGCAGAATGCTGTCACCTACAGCATCTGAAGCAATTCTGACAACCCTGTGGGGTAAGCACCATCATCCATCCAACTTGAAACTGACAGAGATGGAAATATCAGTGAGAAGCTTGACCTGCAAGCTCCTCAGCCGGGTGTAATTTCTTCCCATCCCATCTGGCTCCCCAAGTCATCTGTCTTTGACATTTTTGACTTGTACAACCCAAATTAAGTCATAGCTGAGCAGCAAGCACATAAAAAGAGCAGCATTCAAGATTATGCCCATCAGATTTTGAAAAAGAAAATCACTTATTATCATTTTTAAATTAAAACTTATTAAAAATGAAAATACCAATGACAAAATAATGGATTATGCGGTAGGAGGAGAGAGGGAGCACATCTTTGGAAGGAGACACATTTCGTCATTAAATGAGTGAATGAGGGGCGCCTGGGTGGCGCAGTCGGTTAAGCGTCTGACTTCAGCCAGGTCACGATCTCGCGGTCCGTGAGTTCGAGCCCCGCGTCAGGCTCTGGGCTGATGGCTCAGAGCCTGGAGCCTGTTTCCGATTCTGTGTCTCCCTCTCTCTCTGCCCCTCCCCCGTTCATGCTCTGTCTCTCTCTGTCCCAAAAATAAATAAACGTTGAAAAAAAAAATTTAAATGACTGAATGAAACTGAAGGCTAAGTCTCCCTTTCTTTATGTGAGTACAGACTACCTAAGGACTGGGTTTGCCATGGCTCACACTTGTATTCTTCTTCTGGGTGAATATGATTATGTACTAAAGACCTTGAAATAGCTATTTCTTCCAGCTAGCTATTGAAGATGGGCCCATCACATTTCTGTGCTAATTTCAGCTGGATAGCCTTTAGGAAAAGTCTAGTGTGTTTTTAACCTGGTGTTATAATGAGTGATGACCAGCAGCTTCCTGAAGGGCCAAAGAAAAACCACAGGGAAGAGAAAAGGCTCTACACTATGGGTATTCCCATCCCAGGGCTGCACCTCACTAGTCACAGCCTTGAGCTAGACTTCTAAGCTCCCTGGCCTCCACTTTTTCTCTCTATAAGATGAAAAGTGAGATAAGATGCACCTGGGATCCCACTCAGCTTCAAGGCTCTTATGTTCTAGGAAGGGACCTATACCTAGACATTGACTATTCTGGTCATGGGCAGGAGCAGATTGATGGTTTAGAAAGTAACACTAAGAGGACTGTCCCATGGCCTTTTCTGCTGGAATAATTAAGACCAGGGTCTGGTAATCTATGCCTGAAGCTATATTTTAAGTGCCTCAGGAAAGCCTGTGGACAGTTAATGTAACAACTCAAATGCAACATAGGGAAGAGAAATATGAGTTATTATCTTAAACTCTGCCAGATTCAGAGCTACAGGCTAGAAAAGAAATAATGCCGCTGGAGACTACAAAAGGAAAATAATTTAGAAATATGTCTGCTGTCCTCAATTCACCCCTCTGTTATACAGCCCTTCACTGGCCCTATGGTATGTACTTTCTAGAACAATAGGCCATCAAATCGTGTAGTGCTGGAGATGGAAAAAGACAAGGCAAACCACACAGGATACTGCAACAGGAAATTGTGACTACCGGCAGAAAAGGGTGGTTGCTTCCAGCCATTAGGTCACCTGTAGTGCGATCCAAAATCATTGATTGAGTTATAGTTTCAATGAAGTTGAATTCCATTCCCTTCCTTTAATCCATGTCTTTTCTTAGCTGTGAATTATTTCATCCTTGCCCTTTGTGAAGATGTTAAATGTGTAATCAGAATTGGTGAAAAGCAAAAGGGTAAACTACGAACACAGTATATATGAAATTCATAAGCACCCCCCCCCCACACACACACCCAAGGCCAAGTGTAGACACAAGCTTGGTTGGACTGTATAGAAGAGAAAGGAGTATCTGCTGGTGTGCAGGATGCTGAGGAACATGGGGAATTATGGGGTATAATGCAATTTGATGTGTAGATTTGTTATTTACCACAGATTTTAAGCAGTCTACTACTTAGACTAAAGAGAACTCAATCTTTCATGGAAAATGTTCTTATTTAACCCAACAAAGCAGCAGTAAATTTGAGACCATTAAGTAGCTTGTAGTAGCACATATGGCCAAAGTAAGACACAGACAAACTCAACACTTCTGGTCCATGTGTGACATAGATAAAAAGATAAACCATTAAAAAGAGAAGAAATTTAAAAATAAACAACAAAAAGCCAGGAGCATTAAAATACAAAGCAATCACAGAGAGATCAGAAGAACATTGTGCCTTTCCATCTCCTCATACCCATCCCTTTTAATAACTTACACAATTGCCTCTGACCCCTCCTTGGAATGGTAGACAACACCATACCATATGCTCATGGTCTACCCTCCATCTTGGCAATTCCATTACTGCACCATGGTTGTGCATCATGGCAGGACATCAGTCTGGTAGAAGTCAGTGCATCTAGGAAGAAGTTATAATATCAATAGCATGTCCAACAGGCTGACTAAATGGCTGATCCTCTATTCCAGAAACAACTGCCAGGATGCTTAGCCTTAATCAGCCACTGCCTTAATGAAAGGTTGAGCTGCTAGCTAAACCTGCTCAAAGTGGTAGGTCAGAATTCACTGCAGATCTTCTGGGAACCTCTAGACACTCTGATTCACTGATGTGACTTCATTTTTTATTAAGTCAGTGGGTGCTACCTTTACAATTGAGGCAACACCTTTACCCACTTACCTAATCGTCACACCAGCATAGCTAGGACTCCCTGGATGAAAATGGAGCAATTGAGTGGACTATTGCTCATTTGAGTCAATCAGTCAGTTCTAAAGGCCAATCTATCAGTCGTCAATGCAATGGTCTCCTGGGATTCATCGCTGCCTCACTTACTCCCATACTCCACCCACTTCCTGCCTCTGCTCCAGGGCACAGGATGACTGCCAGTGACACAGAACGTCATAGTATAGCGCAGGCTCTATACCACAAGTTCTTTCTCTTTACCCTATCAGGGTCCTTCACAAATGCCTCACGAGCCATTTATTCATATGTTTTGAATTCTTTTTGCATATTTTTAGAGGCTTTTGTAGTGAACTGGCACCAAACTCTGCGTTCTTTGGCAAGGCCTTGTGTAAACTGGGTGGTTGTATTGAATGGTCTCCAAGGTCTCCCCAGCTCTAAACTGATTTCATGTTTGAACCTTCTCAACCTCCCTCAGATGTCAGTCTGTCACCATGGCCTTCCCTCTCATGGATGCCACTGGATTCTACTTTACTGAGACACACATGACAGGTCCCCTAGTTTCTCTTCCTTTCTGTAACTTCACTATCATCCACTACTGTCTTTCAGGAAGATGGGGCTTGACCCATGCCAAGACTGAACCATGTTATTGCACTCTTCTTTCCTTTTCTCCAGTGATTTTAGATCTTTTATTGATATATAAAAGATTATTGGCATTATAAAACAAATCCATCAGAGTAAAAATTTAAGAAGATAGAATTAATTACAATACTGGGCACCTGGGTGGCTCAGTCGGTTAAGTGTCCGACTTTGGCTCAGGTCATGGTCTCACGGTCCGTGAGTTTGAGCCCCGCTTCGAACTCTTGTGTAATTCTGTGTCTCCCTCTCTCTCGCTGCCCCTCCCCTGCTCATGCTCTGTCTCTCTCTCTCTCTCAAAAATAAATATCGTCAAAAAAAATAAAAAAAGAATTAACTACAATACAAATATACTTACTTCTCTTCCTCTACTTCCCATCCAATCCTATTCTCCAAAGATAACTACTTTAATTTGCTGAGTATTTGTCCAGAATTTTTTCTATGTACATATAAATATAAACACATGTATATATAAAACAAATGTGAATCTTTTCACAAGCAATTTGCATGTTATGCTGGAATATATTTTTAAAAATTAACATATCATTCAACACATATTTATTGAGCACCTACTGTGGGTCAAGCTCTATGCTAGGGTGTGGATATACAAGAGTGAGAAAACAGACATAGTTCTTGCTCCAGTAAAACTTACAGTTCAGTGGAAAGATACTCTAAGTTTCATTTCATTTCGGTATATACATATTTTTCTCATTATTTCTAACAGGTATAAGGTTTTCTCTAGAAGAGGTCTATTATGATTTATTGAAACATTCCTTCATTGAAAAATATTTAAGTTTTCCATTATTATTATTAAAAAATTAATGTATTTTTTTTTGGCGGGGGGGAGGAGCAGAGAGCAAGGGAGACACAGAATCCAAAGCAGGCTCCAGACTCTGAGTTGTCAGCACAAAGCCCAATGTGGGGCTCGATCCCACGAACTGTGAGATCATGACCTGAGCCAAAGTCAGACGCTTAACCAACTGAGCCATCCAGGTGCCTGTAAGTTTTCTCGTCTTTTTTTTTTTTTTTTTTTTTTTTTTGCTATTACGACAAATATTATAATGAATATCCTTGTACACTTTCATTAGCTTGTCTTTGGGATGGAACTGTACTATGAAATTGCTGGGCCAAAAGGTATACACATTTAATATTGTGATGTATTGTCACGTTGCTCTCTAAAAAGGCGGTATCAACTTACCTTCTACCAATAGCAATCAGAGTCCTACCAGGCTCTTTGAAAATTTGCTTTATCAACTATCCCCCTCTTATTTGTAACTGTAATCACTTCCTTTGCCTACAAGAAAGCTCAGGCAATCCTACGTCCTAGATGTGTGAGGATTCCCTCTATTCTGCTGCTTCTTAAGTTTATCAACCTATCTTTCTCATCTCCTTCATCGCTGACATACTAAGTCAGTCCTCCTGGCCGTCACTCTCTGCATGCCTTCAATTCTTAACACTTTCCGTAAGGCTTAGGTCCCATCACAATGCTGACAGTCTTCTCTGGAAGATCCCAGTCACCTCAAATCACTACACTCAATGACCTTATTTCAGGTCTTTGTCTTTATAACCTTTGGCTAGCACTTCTTCCTTGTGGAGACGCTCTCCTCTTCTGGCTTCAATAGGAACATCTGTCTCCTGTTCTCTCAATTTTCTGATGGCTCCTTAAATGCAGGGAGACATTCTACTTTTCACATTCTTTCTTCTTTCTTTATCAGTTTCTTCCCAATCTAATCTACTGCCCTGGCTTTAATTATTGCTTCTTCTTCTTGTATTTTTTTTTTCACTTTTTTAAAAATTTTAGCGTTTATTTATTTATTTATTTATTTATTTAGAGAGCACGAGAACACAGGGGAGAGGCAGAGAGAGAGAATCTCAAGCAGGCTCCATGAGGCGGGGCTTGAACTTAAGAACTGTGAGATCATGACTTGAGCTGAAATCAAGAGCAGGGTGCTTAACAGACTGGCCCCTTCTTTTTTTTTATATTTTTAAAGTTTATTTATTTATTTTGAAAGAGAGAGAGAGAGAGAGAGAGAGAGAGAGAGAGAGAGTACACACAAGCAGGGGAAGGGGAGGGAGAGAGGGAAAGTCCTAAGCAGTCTCTGTGCTGTCAGATTTCATGACCCTGAGATCATGACCTGAGCTGAAACCAAGAATCAGACACTTAACTGACTGAACCACCCAGGCACCCCTAATTTTTGCTTCTGCATATGCCTGTGAAATCTTCATCTCTGGTCAGGACCATTCTAGTAAGCTCTAGTCCTGAAATTCTAACTAATGGACAGTGATATCCCAAAACGTATCTTGGTACCAAACTCAGTATGCTCAGAATGGAATTTATCATCCCCACACAAAACTTTCTGCATGCTTTCTTTCTTGCTATAAGAATTGCCATTCTTGGGGCGCCTGAGTGGTTCAGTCAGTTAAGCATCTGACTCATTTCAGCTCAGGTCATGATCTCATGGTTTGTGAGATCGAGCCCCATGTCAGGCTCCATGTTCAGCATGGGATTCTCTCAGCTTGGGCTTCTCTGTCCCTCCCTCTCCCTCTCCCCCTCGTCTGTGTATGTGCATGTGTTCTCTCTCTCTATCTCTCTCTCAAAAATAAATAAATAAAATCTTACAGAATTGCCATTCTTTGAGTCATTCAGGCTCAAATGATAGCATACTTTTTATTACTGTTTTTTTTTTCTTGAATCTCATTTCCCATCCACTGCCGAGTAAGTAGAGTCTACTAAAGCAGCATTTCACAAGCCAGAATGTTGCGGAATTAAACAAAGGTTTAAAAACAAACAAACATAACACGTCTCTGAGTCTTATATTGTGAATCCCAGGTCCCATGCATTTCTCCACTTATGAGACCAAAGTACACTTCTTTTCAGGAGAAACCTCTTGAAGTCTCTCTAGAGGTAAAGGAATACATTTTACTAAATGCATGCATAGAAAAAAATGTCATTCTCTAATAAAAGTGTTTTGATATATTATTTCACTGAATTCGTTCAGAAGTGAGCGATGTGAAAAGGCCAAGTTTGGTGAGATCTATGCAGCACGAGTGATGGGCTTCTTGCCTGACATTGTCCCTGATCCCAAAACTAAACATTTGTGCAGTTTATTGCTGGCAAGTTCCATAATCAATGTGAAAGTAATCACATATGCACAGGCATTTTAAAACCAGGTAAAAACAGTTCCATACTTACTCAGTATTACCTTGGCTAAAAATTCCTTTCAGTGGTCATCAGTCATCTCACTCTGTCTCTCATTTGGTCCTGCTTAGGTTTACCAAAGAGTTATCTTTTAAATGCTATCTATTAATTTCCATTGAAAGCTATTATTTCTATGTATCACCAGGTGGAAAAACTATGTTCCAAGACTAGTCAAGTAAACTGATGAATTCAGCCTTTATAAAATGCTAACTGATTCGGATGAACAAATACATTACACTTTCCTTTAGATCCTGAAATTGACTTTGGTTATTTCTACTCTCACCTGTGTATAGCTCTGAAAACATGGGCCAGAACCTATATTCACTGCTTTTATAGCATTGGTTTTTTTTTTCACATCAAAGAATATTTCCAGAATCTAATATGTGGAATTCTGGAAAATAGGTATTTATTTTTTTCTTTTGTGTGTATGTGTGTCAGCAGCAAGGTTTAATTTTTTTTTATTGAGGTATAACTGACATAACCTTATAGTAGTTTCAGTTGTATGACATAATGATTTGATCACCACATTAAGTCCAGTCAACACCCATCACCATACATAATTACAGAATTTTCTTCCCAAGTATTCCTCTCCTCTTCACAGGGGAAATTCCCACATATATGCAACAGGTCATGTGCTTAAGAATGTTCATAGCAGCTCTGTTCACAACAAGGAAAACATGAAACAGTCCAGATGCCTACCAATGGGAGCCTGGGAGCATGATCTGTGGTCTGTTTATACAAAGGGAGATTACGGTGTCAATGAATGGATTGATTTCAGCAACATAATATTAAGTTAAAAACATTAAGGCTCAAAGATTACCTATAGTATGATACCTTTTTTCTGAAGTTAGTAACAAGCAAAAGTAAAATATACATTTTAGAATGTGTATAGATGTAATAAAACTATTTAAAAAGGAAAGCAAGGGAATGGTCAACACTGGGTTCTAGATGATGCTACTTTAAGGGGGATGGCTAAGGGGATGAGGAGGAACCGTATGGATCCATGTAGGTTATTTTCAAAGTTCTAGCTTTTGGGGGGGCAGTTTCATAGGTGCTTATTAAATTATTTAAGATAATCAAATAGATAATTCAGTAAATAAAGCCAGGACATGCATTTATGAATGATGAGACTATGTCATGAAACAGGACTACAATGAATCTAATTCTTTGTACTTGAGGGTCAATGGAGGGTCAGGGAAGACATTGGTAAACTCGCAGGTGAGGTCTCCAGGAGTTGATCAGTGTGCCTTGATGGAGACAGTGGGAAGGGAAGGGTAGGGAGCCTTTCTCAGACACTGGTCCCTGTGTTGGCTTCACAGATGTGCACCTTGACCTTAGGGAGAATGGTTATTGCAGAACTGAATGATCATTGTCATGAGGAAATTTAAAAAACAAGTACTTGAGCATGACTGCTTCAGCACCCCTGACAAAGTACAAAGCTGAGTGGGTGATAATGGCCTTCTTCCTGCACCTGCTCAGAATACATCTGTCCATGGCCTGTAGAAGGACTCTTCACTTTGGGAGCACTGGGCATGAGACTCTTGGCAAGATTATCAGAGGTCTTGCGGAGTGTCAAACAGTCAGGGCTAAGATAAAATGCTGTATAATTCAGAGGTCAAGAGCAAGGGCTAGAGGAAGAGTGCATTCTTTTACATGCTGGCCCTCTACTTACCTTGTGCATGCTACTGACATTCTTTGAGACTAAATTTTCCCATCAGTAAAATGAAAATAATAATAGCACATACCTGTAACTTACCACGAAGGTTTAATGATAAAATCCAGTAGGGTAGAATATGGAGAGCCCAGCGAGTAGATTTTAATGCACCCTCTTAATAGGTGCATGAACAAAAGATATCAAAGAGAGCAAATACATTTGGTCAGGTCTCTAGAAAGGTCATAAGAGGTACAAGTGAGCGGTGGCCTGTTAACATACAATGACTGCCTCCTAGTGCATGGCAACCGACTCAATGTCTATGATTGGATGTGTCAGTTTAACAAGGGCCTTCATTCTTGAGAAAGAGTTAGAAAGGAAATGAGCTAACATAGGGAAGGAAGTGGGTCAGATGGTGAATTTTTTAATAAAGACCCAGGTCATCAAAAATTAAAGTAATTCAAACGTCCTCTTTTTATGAAGACATAGATATATGTACATATTCAAAGAGCTCCATCCAAAAAAGACTGACAGGCACACACAAACAAAAGTGGTATTTAAAGTAGTAAGTTCACAACTATTCCCACAGCTGTGCTCCCCAGAAGACTGGCTCAATGGGCCCAGAGGTGGACTCCATTTTCTCTACTGCACATTGGAAGCCTACCAACGTCCATTCTGGGTGTGATTATAACCCTGAAACCCATTCCATTTCAATGCATTCTACATTAACCTCTTCTGTGAAGCATGCCAGAGATAGAGAACGACATGATAAGCAACAGCAAAATTAATTAACACACGCCTAACCATATCCACCCCCCTCGCCCCCCCCCCCCCGGGGATTATCTGTGCTTTTCTGGTTTGGAACAGACTCTTAAATCCAAGTTTGAAAAGCATTTTACTTTCTGAATATACTTCTGGATATGTGTTGAGAGCACGTTATGCAAAGATCTAAGGAATAGACATTTTGCACAAGCCAAAGTAGAGACCATTAGTTGTCTTTTTACCTCTTTCTACAGTTTTTGAGAGTTATGTTTGGAAGTTATGACAGTCAGAGCAGTCCTCTAGACCTCGGGAGAGAAATGTTCCTGCTAAAATAAAAAGAAAGGACTACAGGATAAAGAGAATTATGACCATGTAACCAAGATGCAGCTCTTGGTTAAGTCCTTCCATGTCCCCGCCCTGTCCTGCTCCATCCCTTGGGGAGGCTGCTGGAGCAAGATGCTGTCACTTAAGCAGACTCAGCCTGTGGCTTGGCAGCTGTCCTTTCCTGTATGGCACATTCGATTTACAGGATTTGGGACCAAAGTTCTATCTTTTCTCTTCTCCACCCAGATGAAATCATTTCCTCTCACCATCCTGCCACTTAGTTCTTGTGGAAGAGAAGGGTTAGGGTGATAAAAGAGATGGGGAGGAAAGGGCAAGGAAGGAAGAGGCAGCTTATAATCTTGCCAGGCTTTCATATGTGAGCTTGAAAGACAGCTCACACTCGCAGAGAGACAATGGTGCTTAAATGTCTGACCTGGCTGCCTTTCCTGAGGATCACTGTTCCCATCTCTGCTGAGCCAGACCCTGGAAATCTACCATGTCATTTCCCGAAGGGGATCCTTGTTAATTAGCTATGTTTTGTTGTTTCTTTTTAGCGATTATTAGGGCTTTACCACATCAGAATCTTGTTGGGAGTTAACAGCCAATTTTTGAAGTCGTATGAAATCATGGGATAGAGAAAATACTCCCTGATCCTCATAAACTTTCAAAAATGGAAAATGGCCTGCTTTGTCTTTTCTCTGCAGCACATGAAATTTGAAAAATAGCACAAAGGCTGTATCCAAACCCTCTCTGCCCTAAAAATGGCATAGCAATCTACGGAATGAGTACATGTAGTGACATATGTTGTCAGCTGTCTCAATAAAAGGATGTTTCCATACTATGATGTTATTTCTTCAAGCCACATTCAATATTCTTGGCTGCCAGACAACAAGGGGAAAAAAAACCAAGACGCTTTTAAGGCAAAGAACAAAGACTCAAGGACTGGGGGAAGGGGAGTGAGGATGGGAGGAATAAGGTAGTTTGAAACTTGTGTCTCCTCTGTCTGTCCTATTTAATTGTTGAGATGGGTGGAGAAGAGACACATAAGAGTTTGGGGAAGACCAGTTGCCTCAAGGCTGGCAGTAGTTTGAAGGATATTTTTATCTATTTTGTTAATTTTAAAAAGTTTATATATTTATTTTTGAGAGAGAGAGTACGGGAGGGGCAAAGAGAGAGAGGAAGAGAGAGAACCCCAAGCAGGCTCTGCACTGTCAGCTCAGAGCCCGACATGGGGTCCGATCTCATGACCTGTGAGATCGTGACCTGAGCAGAAACCAAGAGTCGGACGCTTAACTGACTGAGCCACCCAGGCTCCCCTTTTCGTTTATTTTTATATTGAATGCTCAGTTAACCAAACGGCCAAAGTTGGGTGAACATGGGCTGATGGCAGGAGGGAAAGGTCCTGCTCCTCCCTAGTTGTCCTCAGGGAATAGCCAGAGTTGTTGTTATTCTAAAGGCTGGCTGCTCCCAGAGTTAGCCTCCAAAGAAGGCAATCATGAATGCAATGATTATTGGCTTAAGCTATTTAATAAGGGCATGATATGAGCTCTGTAGTGTTGTAGTCAAGCTCTGGCCTTTCTCAATTTGTGTGTGTGCATGAAAACACCCTCCCTAGCCTTACTTCTGGTTAAGAGAGTATTGTTTTTTGTTTTGTTATATAAAGTGGCAAAGACGAGCAGCTTGAGAAGCTGGCCAGTGGGGCCTTTTTCATAACCCCTTCCACTCACTACAGACTTCTGAGCCTTCAAAGGATTTACAAATTGCTGGTAAAAAAAAAAAAAAAGGGGGGGGGGCGCCTGGGTGGCGCAGTCGGTTAAGCGTCCGACTTCAGCCAGGTCATGATCTCGCGGTCCGTGAGTTCGAGCCCCGCGTCGGGCTCTGGGCTGATGGCTCGGAGCCTGGAGCCTGTTTCCGATTCTGTGTCTCCCTCTCTCTCTGCCCCTCCCCCGTTCATGCTCTGTCTCTCTCTGTCCCAAAAATAAATAAACGTTGAAAAAAAAAAATTTATAAAAAAAAAAAAAGAAAAAAGAAAAAAAATACAAAAAAAAAAAAAGGCTGAGGATATAAATTTTCATCCATGTTTCCTATGTGTCTAAGGATTATTATTCCTTTGGCCTCTTCTCCATCCATATCGACACAGTTTAGGTTGTAAGTCGGTTGAGGGTAGGGACAGTGAACATATATGCCCTAGATTTTCTAAGATAACCCCGATTTCAGATGTTCTGTTGTGTGGTCCCCTGAAATACCCTTAAATATTTCAGAAGGTCTGCCCCATCTGCATGGCCTCATGTTCAGAAAAGTTGTTAGTTAAAGCTTTGCGGTGAAGGCGGTGACAAGTCCTGATTCATACGGTTGGAGTGCGGTGACATCCGGGCCAGGGTCTCCTCTCGCAAGAGCTGCTTCCAAGAGAGGACCCCGTAGTTTTATTGTGCTCGGAGATCCAGAGGAAGGAGAAAAGTCTCTCCATGGCATCTGGGAGAATTTGTATTTAAAATTGTGAGCCTAAACCGTTTTGCTTGATAAAGTGAAATTGACTCCAGTGTTGGCAGTGACTGTGTGACTGTTCTATTTTCAGGAAATGATCTGTGGCTCATGCATTTTGCCAAAACATGAATAAAACTAAAATATCCCTAAGTGAACTTAAAACCTCTTCTGGAACAGAAAAGCTCCCCTGTGAAATGAGACCTGCCTTTTTCTTTCTTCTTCTTATTCTTTTTTTCTTTTTTTTTAAATCTGTGAAAATGAAATTTTACTGAATTTTTCTCCCCCTCCACTTTCGCTTGGTAACTTTTTCAGCAGCTCAAGTGCAGAATCCACCTCCTTTTGGCTCTGGTGGAGTGCCATGGCAGGTTAGGACGTCCTTCAGTTTGGATCCCCTGTTTTAATCCCCACCTTCCCCTGACGCCCCCCCCCCCGCCCCCCAAACACACGTACACACTGCTGGGAGAACAACTTCTGGGAGCCGCTGACTCCAGGAGCACGATGACATCTGCTGTGGACACTCAGCAACACAGCTGACACGTAGTTGAAAAGTGAAGTGTTACTGTCATGTAGGGAGCATTTCCTCCCTCCAAGATGAACACTTGGATTAAGAGAGAGTACTTCGTTCTCATGAAAGTTAGCATCTGCAATAAGTCTCAGAAGCAAATCTCTTGACCCTGAAGTTGAGGTCAACCACTCCTGGGCAGGGTCAGAAGCGGAACAGAAAGGTTGTTAATAGAGTTTAATGGGGTGAGGGCTCTTTCCAACCGAATCTTCAAAAGCCCTTCAGGCTGCAATTAGAATTTACTGTTTGCTTAAGAGAAATGACTCGACCCATTCAGAGTCATTGATTCTTATTTATTGATACTACTTTATTTGTAACATTAAGATAAGATACTCAAAACATTCGACCGTATCCGATGTTTACCTTTCTTCCTTTCTCTTCCCGCGCTAGCCATACCAAAGGTTTTTAAATTTTCTGAACAAGCCATATCATTTGATGTCGGTCTTTAAACATGCTGTTTTCTCTTTTAGTGAAACTCTTATCGTTTCCTTTGCCTCTCTGCCTGGCTAATTCCTCCTCATCCTGCAAGTCCTGAGCTGCATTTATCAGCATCTCTATAGCTGGGTGGGTGCCCCGTGCTCACCCACCCACATGTCACACTTTAGCTCGTCTGCTCGCACCTTCCACCTCTGCACCAAAAGCTATTCTCTCTAGTGCCTGGCACATACTAAGTTCTCAATTAATATTGGTTGGCTGAATGAATAAATGAAGGCTAGAGGAATGGACAAACAAATAAAGTGCCTTGCAATTAGTGGAAGTATAGTGTCTTTTATTTGGTTATTTTCTAAAAATTTATTTATTTTGAGTGAGGGAGGGAGGGAGAGAATCTCAAGCAGGCTCCTTGCTGTCAGCGTGGAGCCCCATGCAGGGCTTGATCCCACTCACCGTGAGATCATGACCTGTGCCGAAATCAAGAGTATGTCGCTTAACTGACTGAGCCACCCGGGTGCCTCAGCGTAGTGTCTTTTCAACGTGATTGTGCATCGGGATCGCTTGGAGTATTTGATAAAAAAGCACATTCTCAGGGATTTTGCATGAAATGTAATACATGTGGTAGGCTACAAAGAATTCGTTACTGCTAGAGCATAAAATGTGAGGCTGAAGTTGAGGTTGATGAGATTGGAAGAATGGGCAGGGAGCAAGATTTGGAGGATGTGTCAATGGACTTGAGTCCTATCTACGGTACAGGTTATAGGGAGTCAGAGAAGGGCTTTTAGTATGATTAGATTCTTGTCATCTGTAGAAATTAGATTCCACACTGGTTCTTGACCTTGGCTGTGTATTAGAATTATCTGGGTAATGTTAACAAATTAGCAATAATGCCTGGGTCTATCCTGAGAGATTTGAATTTAATTGGCCTGAGGTGTGGCCTGGGCTTTGGGTGGTTTTAAAGCTTCCCCACTGATTCTAATATAAAGTTAAAACTGAGAACTACCAAAATGGAAGAGAAAATTTGTCCATACAATTTGGCAATCAACTGTCTTGTAACATCTCTTAAATTGTAGCTGTGTATTGAGGAAAAGCAAATTAAAAAAAAAAAAACACAGTGAGATACCACTATACACTTACCAGAATGGCTGCAATAAAAAACAGTAGTAAGACTAAATTCTGGGGAGCATTTGGATGTCTCATACAGAGCTGGTGGGAATATGATACAGGTGCTGGGCTTTATGATGATTCTTACAAAGCTAATGATACAACTACCATACAGCCCAGTACTTGTCCTCCTGGGCATTTACCCCAGAGAAGTGGACACATAGGTTAAGCAAAAAAAACCCCCAAAAAACCAAAAACAAAAAACCTGTATATAAATGTAAATAGTGATTTTAATGATAAAAGCCCCACATTGGAAACAATCCAAATGCCCTTTGATGGGAGAATTAAATAGATTAAATAGTTAAATACATTCTGGTATGTCCATACTATGGACTACTACTCAGCAATAGAAAAGAATAAACTATTTACACATGCAGCGACTTGGATGGATCGCAAGGGCGTTATGCTTAGTGAAAAAAGCCAATCTCAAAAGATGACATACTATACGATTCTACTTCTATAACATTTTCTTGAAATGAGAAAACAAGAGAAATTGAGAACAGGTGAGTTGGGCCAGAGGCCAGGGATAGGACTGGATGTCATTACAAAGGGATATCTTTAAGGGGTCCCTTTGTGATGGCGGGATGGTTCTGTATCTTGATTGTGGTGGTGGTTACAAAAAGCTATACAGGGGATTAAATTGCATAGAACTACACGCACACACAAACACACAGTTGGGTGACCGGTAAAAACTGATGAAAACTGAACAAAGTCTGTAGTCTAGGTATTAGTATGGTACCAATGTCAATTCCTTGGTTATGATATTTGTACTACACGCATATAAGATGGTATCATGGAAGTTGGGAAAAGGGTCCATGGGACTCTATGTACATGTTTGCAACTTCCTGTGTGTCTACTACTATTTAAAAAAAAATTGTAGCTACGTATTGTTATTCATTAGTGGTGTTATTTAAAATTTAATGCATTTATATTTTAATTCTTTAGATAGATTGGAGACTTAAGTATAGTGACAGTGTGTCATAATTGTCCTAATTCAAGTCAATATAATAATTCAATGCAGTTAAACTCAAATCATTCTAATAAACATTTGAGGGCCTACTGGACACAAAAATAATGTTTTAGTCTTCTCACCCTTAATATTAATTTCTGTTATTTAGATTTTTAAGCCACAAGGACTGATTACAGTATTTATATGATCCTTTATTTTAGGTTTTAAGTTGCAAGTATGTCTTAGTCTCACATCCAAAGGCATACTATAGATTTCTATTCTTACCTTGAAATCAGGACAAAACAGCTTATGCTACCAAATGACATTCTTAGTCTTTTTTTTTTTTCTTTAATAATCACTAAGCTTAAATTTGTGGGGAGGAGTGCAACTTTCTTAATGTTTTCTACTTGGTTCAACATTCTCAGACAGCAATTACAAGCCAAATATCATTTCAGTAAATGAGAAATTCTTGTTTTTATGTGCTGATTGGCTTTATTACACACGAAGGTTAATTGGGAGGCTTCTGAAGCTTATCTGGGTAATGATGAACAGCTGCAACAGATTGCACTCCCCCTGCCCCCACCTCATTTTGACCGAACTGCACCCAAACAAAACCTTATGCAATGGGAACATCATTAAACTGCACTGCAAACCCGGCTTGTGGTTGTATCTGCGTGAGCAGCACAGGAAGCCAGAGGGAAACAGATAGCATGAGAGGAAATGCTCCGTTTAGCAGTGGTGGCCCCCTCCCCACTCCCGGACCACTGCAGCTATAGGCCTTGACTTCTGGGGTCCCAAAGTACTGTGCTTAACTCGATCTTTATCCTGCATGAAGCAGGGGGGCCACCCACGCAAAAATGTGCTTGATGTTACCCTGACGCTAAATGGCAGAGTTTTCTAGCTCCAACATGAGAGTAACATTGTTGATTTCAGGACCAAAGAGAAAGGATGCCTCTGACTGCTTTGAAGAGCTTATCGAGTACATTACCTGTCTCATAATATCTTTAAAAACAACAGCTAATGTGTTTGAGCATTTTTATGTTTGAGCTAATGTGTTTGAGCATTGTACGAAGTATTTCATAGGTATCACCTCAGCTAATATTCTCCATAACCCTAGGATAGAATTATTATGTGTATGTTAGAGATGATGCCCAGAGTACCCGCAAAGCTTCTCCAAGGCTACAAAGCCAGGAGTTGTTTGGGCCTGGACTTAAGTCCAGGTCCATCCTTCCTCAAGATTCCCTCTGCTATCCAGGGAACTCAGTGAGAGAAAGTTGCCCAGTAGAGAAGTTATTAGGACAGTAGACACCTTTCCAGTTTAGTTACCAACAGGCCAAGTCACCAAGTGGATAGCCAATACTCTGTCTGGCTATCTACATGCATATTTGGGGTGGTCAGCTTTCTACTGTGTGGTATTGTGATAAAGCAGTGTTTGTCAGGGAGTGGAAGTTTGCAGGTAAGAGCAACTTGCTTAGTCATAAAGGAAGAGTTTGTCAGTAATGCTTCAGAGGCAGATGGATGTGTGCGATTGGTGACCTCCCTTGCTGACCGGCTTCCCCTCATCCAAGGCTCCTTTAGCCTGTGCACATCTCTTTGACCTCTTCTGCACAGTTTGGTCCCATCATGATCTGCATCTGAAGCATTAAGGTGTTTACTAAACAGTCATTCCACTGTCTGTTTTTAAAATGATTCCCTCTACCTCTCTTATCTTTTCAGTTTGTGCCAGCAAGGAAGTAGAGTAGTAGCTGAAGAGGGCAGGTTTGGAATCCTACAGACCCAGGTTCAAATTCCACGGTAGGCACTTGCTGATGCTTAGACACACAGTTTGGTCAGGTCCCTTAATGTCTCTGAGCTTCAATTTTCTTGTCTGTAAAATGTGAGCAGTGGCACAGTATTTTGGGGTGGCTGCGAGAATTACATGAGATGATTCACGTAAAGTCCCCTTCCTGGCACAATGGAAGTGTTCAAATGTTAGTCACAAACAATTGCCAACAACAAGAACAATTCAACCCCACTCGTTTCTCATCTGTTTTACCTGCTCTTCCCATAATTTGGAATTATTTCTTTCTTCACTAATCTCTGAGCTTCCTTAGGCTCAATGTACCATTTAGCAAACATGAAGACCATGCCTGTGTAGATCTGTGCAATTTCAAAACTTACATTGCTCTGTATTCTAGCTGCCAAGCACTATAATAACCACTGGTTTCTTAATTTTTCTTTCCCTGATATATTTTTTAGCACCTGTGTAAACCTATGCAGCTGTGCTCAGCTCTGTATAAATGTTTGCTTATGTGCTTCTGTTATATTTATTTATGTGATTCTGTGTACAGCCAGTTTCTCTGTTAAATTATAAATTCCCCAGGGCCAAGGACCACATTTTCTGCTCTTGCAACAGGTCCGGGTGTCCTTCCAAGAAGAGTTCTCAGGAAGGCTGAAACTAAAACATATAGTACTGCTTTAATGAGATGTTAGTGGCAAGTTTCCAAACATTGTGTTTTTATCTAAGGCAGTATTTCTTAAAGGAATGTCAGCATTAGCCAGCATTCTATCAAAATGTTCAAACTGGGGGCCTTCGGTTGGTGACTTTTGACTTGAAAAATTAAAAGAACAAGTCTACAATTTGAGAGATAAGTCATCATTGACAAATGGAAAAAAAGAGTTTAGCACTTGTTACTTTCCATATTTCCATTGATCAGTGAAGCGACTGACACATTGGATTACGAAAATGTCGAGGCATGCATAGTGGTCATCATAATAATAAGAGCTACCTTTAAAAAATTTTTTTTAAATATTTATTTATTTTTGAGAGAGAGAGGGAGACAGAGACAGAGCATGAGCAGGGGAGGGGCAGAGACAAATGGAGACACAGAATCTGACGCAGGCTCCAGGTTCTGAGCTGTCAACACAGAGCCTGACGTGAGGCTTGAACTCACTAACTGTGAGATCATGACCTGAGCTGAAGTCAGGTGCTTACCTGACTGAGCCACCCAGGAACCCCAATAATAGCTGCCTTTTAGAGTACTTAGTAGGTGTTGGTGCCTTACTAGGAGCTTGTCTGGCTGTCTCTTCTAGTCTTCCCAGCATTCCCACGGGTAGACATCATCTTCCTCCCCATTTCACGTATAGGGAAACTAAGCTTAAGAAAGGTGAACCCATCATCCAGAATGCGGCGAAAAGGTGACGGAGTCAGGCCACGTTGACCACTAAGCTATACTGCCTCCTTCACGTGACAGGGAGTTTTACAGTTGAGCTATAAAGATAATTCCAACCTTCCTCTTTTTCTTCTTCCATACCGCCCCTTCCTGCCCCTCCCCACCCAACAAAGGGAAAGAAAATTCTGTTAGCATATTAGTGATTACTTAGCGTAAATAAATAATGACAACTGCAGGAGTTTTGGACGGTTTGCAAGAAGAACTGAAGAAAGAAAAAGAAAACTCTCTCCCTGGTTGTATGCCTTCGTATGCTCCTGCTCTCCAGCGTGCTGGCTCTCCATTCACTGCCTGCTGCTGGAGTCCATAAGAGACTCCACATTGCTGTCAGAATGAAGCCATTAGAGAAAATGCCTCACTGCCTTTCAAGAGGACAGACAGGAAACATCTTTCGCTTTCTTTCTTTTACTCTTATCCTCTCCCTTTTCCTTCCTCAGCTCTGTTCTTTTGAAATAAGTAATGGCTAACTTCACCCAGGCGTTGGGTAACGTGAGACCTCCCAGGGCACAGTCTGAGAACTCTGGCTCTAAACACACACACACACACACACACACACACACTGCAGGCAGCCGCTTGGGGCCCTGCTTTCTGGCAGCCTCACCGCTCTCAGCTCCTGTTAGATCACAGGACCCAGTGGTTACAAGGCCGGCCTCTGCGCCTGCACGTAAAGCATGCTTTAATAATAAAAACATCGAGTTGGGCTCGTCCAACTTCAAACATTCGGTGAGTCTCTCAGCCTTGGGTCCTAGGGGATCCGAGAACCTCTCAGCGGAGTCAGGACTACGCTGTGGCTGGTTTGTGGAAGCCTCCTTTCATTTGTGGTATTTTACAGCAAGGGTACCAAGAGAGTTTCCAAGCGACAGCAGCACCCTATACCTACATAACAGTGGAGGGCGGAGGGGGAAGGAGGGGAGCATCGGGCTCCTCAAATGCCTGGATTCCACACGCCTTCCTCATAGTTCTCTGCTCTGTTTCTTAGAGGGCCTCCCAAATTATACAATTTGCAGGCCGCTTAAAACCTAGATCTGCCCCCAGCTGGGCAACTTCTTGAGCAGCGGTTCAATCCATATCATGTTTGACTAAGAAATGTAAACCCTTGAAGGTCAAATATGGAGAGGCTGGTGCAAATAATATGAACAACTAACATTTCTTGAGTCTTTACGTGTATTAGGCACTCTTTCAAATATTTTTCTTATATTAAGTTCTTCAATCCTTGCAAAAAGCCTAAGCAGTAAGGTCTGTTATTCGCCCATTTTTTTTTAGGATGGGGATATTAAGTTACTCACCCCAGAGTTCCAGCTGGTTAGTAACAAAGATTGTACTTGAGCCTGGGAAGTTCGCATCCAGAGCCTGTGCTGTCGGTCACTGTCTATTTCTCACTCCTCATCGTAAAGGCTCTTCTGCAGAATATACTTACATTGTAATAAGTATAGAGCATAATATAGTGTAGACATATTGTAAGTACAGAGTATAGAATAGAATTCTACCTGTATTCAAAGTTTGACTTAAATCAGTGCCATGATCTTAATTTCAAAAATTAAAAAAAATGTTTTTGGGGCTCCTGGATGCTCAGTCGATTGAGCGTCCCAGGGCTGAGAGGTCGTGGTCTCACGGTTCATGAGTTTGAGCCCCACGTCAGGTTGAGTTCTGCGCTGACAGGTCAAAGCCTGCTTGGGATTCTCCATCTCCCTCTCTCTCCGTCCCTCCCCTGCTCATGTAATCTCTCTAAAAAGGAAATAAACATTAACAAAAATTAAAAAAATTCTTTTTATTTTACTTGTAAATAATTGTATCTTTGCTCACATCAAAAGAAATTCCAGGTCATATTACAAAAGGAAGCAGTTAACTTCTGTGACACACACTATCATTACTTTTCAAAAAGAGCCATTCGATAAATAAACAATTCCTATTTCAGTTCAGTGTTGTTTATGTTTTCAATACATTCTTCTATAAAATCTAGCATAAATATATGTTGAACTTGTTTGTTTAGAAGAGCCCCAAACATTTACTTTTACATGAAGAATGAAATGGAGAATTTTCTTTTGAAGCTTAGATGTTTCTCACAGTATTATGTAGTTAACTGGAGTTTCATGCACACTCAAGGTCACTAGATATCTGGAACTCTCAGGAAACACATTGTATTATTGTTCTTGAACCACTTGAGCATTATAGATTGACTGAGTTAAAAAACCATATACTGGATAAAAAGCACAAAGTTGTGTTATTATGGTCTACTTCATGTAATGCCAGAATTTTTAACTTTGCTTTCAATGTTTAAACAGCTCTCTCAAACATCATTTCAGATAATGATTATTTAAATGATCTGTGTGTCTGTGTGTAACACGCGAAGGCTCACAATATCCTCTGCCCTCACCTAACCCATACTACGAATTTCCACTCTTCATATTTTGCAATAATTCCTCACGAAGCCTCTGGGCTAGAAAGGTAACTGAAATGGCAGGAGACCCAACTTGCCCAGTCAGACATCTGAGACCTCTCACCTCCAACCTCTGGGCCTGTCAGTCTCTCCAATTCTAAATAAGGAGAGAAAGAGAGGAAACAATGCCTCTCACAGACTCTAACTTCTCCTTAAGAGACTACACTGTTTCTGGTTTTTTTCACTTTCACATTCTTGGAAAGAGAGTTGACATGTGTTACCTCAATGTCCTCACCTCTTTCAGTCCTCGGAAGCCTCCTCATCTCTGTGACGGGAGCACTGATGTGCTTGGTCATTTTCTGAACTTTCTCCATTTTTTACTTTTTAGACACTACATGCTTTTGCTTCTCTTCTTAGCTCTTGGCCCATTTCCCCCTTCTTTGTCCCCTTTTACTGATTGTTCCTCCCCTGCCTGAATCTTAAGTGGTATGTAAATTTCCAATTGTATTTTTTGCGCCTTTCTTTAGCTTTACAGATCTCCTGGAGTGATTTTACCCAATCTCTTGGCAGGGAGTCTATCAATTTTTTCTACAAGTTCTGCCTCTTGGGTGATCCTCTTATCTGACAACCAGACACAAACATGCAATTGACCTTGAACTGCTCCAGCTGAAAGAACGAGGCACCTGAAACTCAACATGTACAAAAATCAGACAATCATCTTCTCCGTAAAACCCAACCTTTGCTTTGTGTTCTATATGGATGTGGGTTAATGTCATCACTGTTGATGGATCCACTTGTCTTAAAATGTCAGAGTTCTTCACCTCCTCCTCTAGCTCACTCCAGTAGCCAAGCATCCACCAAAATCTTGTCGATTCTATCTTGAAATGCCTCTCAAATTCATTTACCCTCATCTATTCCACTTGTTATTCTTTTAAATATGTCACATAATAATATTAACCTCTCAGTCTAGGTAATTCTTTTTTTTAATTTTTAAATGTTTATTCATTTTTGAGTGAGAGAAAGAGAGAGAGAGAGAGCACACAAGCAAGGAAGGGGCGGAGAGAGAGAGAGGGAGACACAGAATGTGAAGCAGGCTCCAGGCTCTGAGCTTTCAGCACAGAGCCTGGCGCGGGGCTTGAACTCGCAAACAGTGAGATCATGAAGTCAGTCGCTTAACCGACTGAGCTACCCAGGCACCCCTGTCAGTCTAGATAATTCTATCTGCCCAGGAGTATTTCTGATTTCGGTATCTCCCTCCTTCCCTTCACCTCCATTGCATTCTCTTTAGGGCTCCAGGATGGTCTTTCCAAATATGCATCTCATCAGGAGATGCCTCTGTTTACAAACCTATAGTTCCTTAAGGATCCATAGCGTTAGGTGAAAAAAAAAATCATACAGCAGAACATGAGCAATAATCCCAATATCAGTAAAAATAACACAAAGGCACACAAATGCACACACACTATATCAAATTGTCAGTAGTGCTTCTCTGTTATTGCTGAGTCATGGTACCGGGATGAGTTGTATTTTCTTCTTTTTTTGCTTGCTCTTATTTTCTGTACTGACCATATGTGACTTAAGTCATGAGGCAAGAATATTATTGAAAAATAAACTGATGGGGTAAAAAAGGAGCTGACTTAAGTAACTTTGGAAAATAACATTTTTACTAGATATTATAAGGCTAAAAACAAAAGGACTATACATAAACACTGTACTCTGGCTGGTAAATTCATTTCTCACAGGATTATGGGTTAGCGATTCTGCAACTCCACAAACACACAAGGGCTGAGTGGACATGTAAATAAATTGTAGACAATGGGATCCAGGCTTCCCACTGTCAGGGATAGAAGTGACACATAAGCAAGTGGGGAAGGCAGGAATAAGCCCTGTGGTGCAGGATTGGAATTGGAAACATGGTTTCAAACTCACATTTAATTTACTATTTAGACAGATCGATAGATAAAGAAATAATTACAGGCATGTGTGTATACATGTATATATCTCCCTGCTCTGTCCTTAGGACCTGAAGCAGTAAAACTGTCATATAACAGCAAGCATACCCAGCACCTAGCGTTTGGATTCCAGATGTCATTTTCCAACAAAAAGAGCCAAGTCTCCTCGGAGAAATGTCTGATTTCAGTCCTGGGTCAGGGAAAATCCAAGGTGAGCCTGGGGCACTTGTGGTGCCACAATGAAAGGAAATGCATTTGTTAAAAAAAGATGAAGCATGTCCAAAGGACATAGGAGCCAACTTGAAAGAGCTTGAAATGGCCAGAGGTGAAACAATTTGAGAAATAAAAAACATTAGAATTGCATATGACCTGAAAAACAAAACAAAACAAAACTTGGCTCCATCCTAATATAAATAACTGATTGAGTAAATAAATAAGGGAGAAGAGGCAGATCTTTCTTAAAGAAGGATTCCAGATAATATATGTAGATGCTGCTTCCGTCTCGGGGGCTGGAGCGTAATCCACCTCTCCTTCCGTGCAGGCTAGACTTAGCAACTCTCTTCTAATGAATTGTCATGACTTGCCAGCTTCTTGTGAAACCGGAACACTCTAAAGTTATTTCAGGAACATGACAGTTTATTAGAAAAGGGGAAAAATTGTCCCTGCTTCATGGAGAACCCTGACAGACAGCCCCTTAACCATGTGAGTAGGCTTGACACATCACTAGTGATAAGCAATTTTGACATCATGTCCCCTGATATGATGTGATGAATGGGCAATGTCACCTCTGAAGAATTCTTCCCCAAATCGTGAGAAAATATCAGGCAAGCCGAAATTGAGGGAGGGTACATTCCGCAAAATACCTGACCAGTGCTCCTTGAAAGTGTCAAAGTCATAAAAAACAAGAAAGACTAAGAAACTTTCACAGATTAGAGGAGACTAGGGGACACAATAATTAAACATGGCGTGGCACCCTGGATTGGGCCTTGGGAGAGAAAAAGGACACGAGTGGAAAAAAGCGCGTGAAATTGGAACGAAGTCTGTAGTTTAATGAATGGTAATGTATCGATGTTAATTTCCTAGTTTGGACAAATGTTCCATGGATATGGAAACTGTTAAGATTAGGGGAACTTGGGTGAGAGGTATATGGGAACTCTATACTAACTTAATAACTTTTGTATAGATCAAATATTAATCCAAAATAAAACCTAAAAAAAAAAAAAAGGAAAAGAAAAAACATGGCTTCCCACTGCTTATGCAGGGCTTGTCTTAAAAAACTCTCCTTGGAAGTTTTTGAAACTTACATGCTTGGGCTCCACCTGGGGGATTCTGATTCAGTAGGACTGTCCTTGAACCAGGAAAGCTCCATAATTGTAAAGTGGCACAGGAGATTCTCATACACTCCAGGGGTTGCAAAACCACTTTGCAGGACAAACAGAGTGGCCAATGACATGGCCCCTACGAAGACTTTAAAATTTTTTGTAGTAAACAATTGCTCAGAGGCTATAGCCAGAATTGCTTTTTATAATTAAAATTAAGAATATACTGGGACACCTGGGTGCTTCACTTGGTTGAGCACCCGACTCTGGATTTCGGCTCAGGTCAGGATCTCATAGTTTGTGACATCAAGCCTCGTGTTGGGCTCTGTGATGACAGAATGGATCCTGCTTGGGATTCTCTCTCTCCCTTTCTCTCTGCCCTTCCCTGCTTGCACGCACACGCTTCCCCCATCTCTCTCTCAAAAACGAATAAACATTTAAAAAGCTAAAAAAGAATATACTAATTAATAAGATATACACGATTACGAGTATAAGGAATACAATTAGTAAACTGAATAACTTTTCACTCAGAGAAGTCCATGAAATCTGTGTATTTTATTTTTAAATACAGTGTATTATAAATTTGCCACTTGACAACCATAGGCCCAAAAGCCTATTAAATATTTACAGACCCAGGGGGTGCCTGGGTGGCTCAGTTGGTTAAGCATCTGACTTCAGCTTAAGTCATGATCTCATGGTTCATAGGTTCAAGCCCCACATCAGGCCTCCAGCTGGTAGTGTGGGGTCTGCTTAGGATTCTCTCTCTTTGCCCCTTCCCCATGCTCTCTTTCTCTCAAAATAAATAAATAAGCTTAAAACATATTTATGGACCCAGGAATTATTTTCACATCTTCATTTTGCATTCCATTTACTTTGAAGTGAAAATTTACACATGATAGATTTCCAGCAGGATTTTCATATGGCTGTCCTATACTTACAAGCTTTTTGTGAAACTGAAACACTTTAAAGTTATTTCAGTAGGGGCGCCTGGGTGGCTCAGTCGATTAAGCCTCTGACTTCGGCTCAGGTCATGATCTTGCAGTTTGTGAGTTCGAGCCCCGTGTTGGGCTCTGTGCTAACAGCTCAGAGCCTGGAGCCTGCTTCGGATCCTGTGTCTCCCACTCTCTCCGTCTCTCCCCACTTACTTGCACTCTGTCGGTCTCTCTCTCTCTCTCTCTCAAGAATAAATAAACATTAAAAAAATTTAAAAAATAAAGTTATTTCAATAAACAGAAACAATCGTAACCAAACAACAACAAGAACGACAAAACCAAACTGACTTGGTAAGATGTAGGGGAAAGTTAAAAACAAAATACTCGTTAAAAAAAAAAAAAGGTTTGAAACAAGATTAAATCCAGAAAGGCCATGTAAATTCAATTTCAAGTGTATGTACGTGCCTTTGTGAGAGTATGTGCGCATGAAGCCTCTCACTGAAGTCCATGAATACCCAGAGATTCATGAAGAAGTGTTGGGGGTTCCTTGGACTCTTTGAAATTGAAGGAAAATATATGTACATACATTTTCCTGGGGATTCTCAATGAGGAAATGAGGACAGCGAGCGAAAAATAATGAAGAGACACTGGCCATGGGGGTATTCTTTTGAGAAATAATGGCATACGTTTATATTAACTAAATTACCCTTGTAAATCAAATAGTGAAAAAATAGATGCACTGTGATCTTATCTCATAACAAGAGCTATTGTTAATGTAGATATTTCTTTTTCCCAACAGAGAGTTGAGAAAAGTCTTAGAATGCAATGAACATTCCCCGAAAGGATGATCAAAATGGAAGCCTCAGTCTAAGGATAGGTCGTTCGTTCGTCAAATGTTGGCAAGGCTTTACTATGTGCCAGGCACGGTTGTAGGAATATGCCCGATGCAGGGCTTAATCTCATGAACTGTGAGATCATGACCTGGGCCAAAATTAAGAGTCAGACGCTTAACTGACTGAGCCACCCAGGTGTCCCAGGGTTTATTTTCAAGTAGGGAAGATAGACATCAAAGAATAAACAAAATAAGAAGTCACATAGTATGTTAGAGAGTGATATAAATGTGATGGGGAAAAAAATTGAGCAGGATGAGGGGAGTTGAAACTGGTAACTGGGGGTGGGGCACAATTGTCCATTAAATAGGGTGATGGTGGTGGAGGGGGGCAGTGCCTGGGTGGCTCAGTCGGTAAGGTTCAGACTTCGGCTCAGGTTCTGACCATTCTCATGGTTTGTGAGTTCGAGCCCACATAGGGCTGGCTACCATCAGCACGGAGCCGGCTTCAGATACTCTGTCTCTGTCTCTGTCTCTGTCTCTCTCTCTCTCTCTCTGCCCCTCCCTTGCTTGGACTTTCTCTCTCTCAAAAATAAAAAAAAAGAAAAAATAGAAAAAATAGGGTGACAGGGAAGCTCTCATCAAAGAGGTGAGATCTGAGCAAAGATTCGAAGGAAGTGAGGGAATTAGCCAAGTGGATCCTGAAAAAGAACTTTCAAAGTAGAGAAAATAGAGCAAAGGCCATGTTTGGGGAGCCACAAGGAGGCTTCTGGCACAAATAACATGAACAGCCAGACACAAGGGAAGGACAGGGAAAGGGGCAGTGGGGGCTTTGCAGCCACGTAAGGACATAGTTTCTCTCTGTGGGAGATGGGAGCCACTACAGGGTTTTCTCTCCCTTTTGCTTTGTTTTGTTTTTACAGGTTTATAAGTATAAACCTTAACATGTATACCTTCATCAGAAGTTGATAGATCAAGTCAACACAGAATATGGAAGGCTAGAGGGTATTTGCGAAGCCGAATTACTGTATTACCAGTTCTTAAAAGCATTTGCTTTTTAAACACACAGGAAACAGTTATAAACAATGTTCATGCATTAGATCACAAATTAAATCTTAATACATTCAAGAAAGAAGAAACCCATACATAACGTATTATCTCACAACAGTGCAAAAAAAAAAAAAGCAGGCATTAACAAGAAGACTGTTTTTCAAAATGTATATATGCATTTAGAAATTTAAAAGCACCCTTTCAAAAAACTCTAACAAGTATATCAACCCCAATTACAAACTAGGGAAGAATTAATGACAAGAAAAACACTGTATATTGAAACATGTGTGACATAGTCCATATGCTATCTAGAAATAGTAAACAGAACTCAAATGCTCTTGCAACCTCTTATATTGAGGTTCTGGCATTGACCGGGAAGTTAGAGGAAAATCCCTGACAAATCAGGGATGGGAGCACGCAGGTGGATCTAATCTAACCAAAGAAATTGGGGCTCTAAATTTTTTTTAACGTTTTTATTTATTTTTGAGACACAGAGAGACAGAGCATGAGCAGGGGAGCGGCAGAGAGAGGGGGAGACACAGAATCTGAAGCAGGCTCCAGGCTCTGAGCTGTCAGCACAGAGCCCGATGAGGGGCTTGAACTCATGGAGTGTGAGATCATGACCTGAGCTGAAGTCGGACGCTTAACCGACTGAGCCACCCAGGCGCCCCAAGAAATTGGGGCTCTAAATTCTGCTTACTTTGCCAGTAAAAGGAGCTTTTCCTCTCTAATTGAGAAAGCTAGTCTCCCTTAGGCTGAAGAACCAGCCCTGTGGCCTCCCCTGAAGCAACTGTCTTGCAGGAAAATGCTAAGAACCACACGGCTATAAGCAGAGGAATAGCAGAGCTTATGTTTCAGACTAATTACTCTGGCCGTTATGTGGCTAAGGACTCTAATTGGCAATAATGGAAGCCAGGAGACTGTTTAGGAAGCCATTATTGTGATTCAGATGAGCGAGAACAGGGACTGGGCTATTCTGGAAGCTGTGCAGGTAGAGAGAAGTGATCAGAGTCTTGACATATTCTGAGGGTAAAGCCAGCATGATCTTCTGACTGGTTGCATGGGGGATGTCAGGGCAAGTAGAGTCAAGGATGACTCCAGGGTTTTTGGCCTGAACAAATAGAAGCATGGAGTTTCTACCTCCAAATAGGGAGGAGGCTGTAGGTGGAGAAGGTTTGGGGAGAAGGTCAGGCAGGACTTCAGTTTGGGATCTGTTACATTTGAGAGGTCAGACATCCTAGTGAAGATATGCAGGAGGCAGTTGACTGTGGGAGTCTAGAATTTGGAAGAGTGGTCTGCCTTGGGGATCTACATTTGGGAACCATCAGCGTACAAGTGGTAAGATAGTCACAGGACGTGGGGAGGTCCTAAGGGAGTAGGGACAGATGAAGAAGGAAAGAGGCCAAGGACTGAGCTTGGGACTCTCCAACACTAAGTCTTCAGGGAGAAGTGGCAGAAGTAACCAAGGAGACTAGGAAGGAGTGACCAGTGGTACACTGGGAGTGTACCATCTTGGAAACCAGGATAAAGAAACTGTGTTAAGGAGTGAGTGACCTACCTTGTCACATGCTGAGCTGACAGGCAAGTGGGGTGATCAGTGAGAACTGGCCATTGGGTCTAATAACATGGAAATGGCTGATACCTTTGTCAAGAACCATCTCAGTGGCGGAGTGAGGGCAAAAACCCAATTGAGTGGATTCAAGACAGAATGGAGGAAAGAAACGAGAGAGCCAACCAAGCACTTTGCTGCCGGGGGAGTGAAGAGAAGAGCGTTGATAGGGAAAGTGGGGTCAAAACAGGTGCTTTTTTTTTTCTTCTTAAGATGGGACAAATCATGGCAGAGTTTGAATCCTGAAAAACATGATTCAACAGGCAGCGAAAAATTAATGGTGTAGGAAATTGCAGAATTGGTGGGCTGACACCTAACTTTGGTTAGGCAAGAGGGATGGGATCTAGTAGACAGGGGCTGACACTTAGAATGGAAATGTCATCCACGGAAGAGTTGGGAGTGCAGAGAAAGTGGGTAGATATTTTGGTAGAAGCCCGTGGAAATTTTCTTCTAATTGCTTCTTTTTTTTTTTTCTCTCGGTCAGGTGAGAATTAAGGTCAGGAGATGAAAGCAAGGATAGTCCAAAAGTTCTATGAAGATATAAACATGTCAAAGAGACCCATTACTTTTGAGCTCCTTCTATTAGGCCGTGTTGATTTGCCAGAGTCTCACCTGAATGGAATGAACAGAGGCAAGAATTCGGTTTGGTACGTGCTCTAATGATGTGTACAAAGAACAGTCGCCACGGACAGCCCACGTCTCGATGTGTGATGTAGAACTCAAAGTGATATCCTTCCAGAACTTGATATACATGGATGAAAATTCCAAGGCTTCGCTCCCTTAGAACATGATCTAAAAGGAAGGTATCCCATGGCAACTGCTCAACCTGCTCTCAGATGACTCACCAGAGAACTTACGAGTGGAAATCCCACGGAAACAGTGCAGACAGATTCACCTTGACCCCGGAGGTCTGGTTCCACTCAAGGTTAAAGTGTCTTTCCTCTTTCTACCCTGAAGCAAGCATTCGTGTTTAGCCCCATTGTCTCTTCCCATTTGGCTGTCAGTTCCATTTAGGTAGGCAAAGCTGCTTAATTCTCACTGCCTTTAAAATCTGAGGGTTCTTTCCCCTGGCTTCTGTCTCCTGAGATGCCTCACAGCGGTACACCTGTGTGCACACCTTAGCCGGACAAGCTGCCTTTTAGCAGGGGGCTTCCTGAGATGGCCTAGCACTTCTAAACAGAGAAACACATAAGGAGATTGACCTCAGTCATTTAGTCATTCATGTGTCTAATGTCGGGATTTAAGAGTCCCCTCACTTATAAAGGCATTTCGAGAAAAGAGGGGAATGTTAAGAAATTGTTTTAAAAAGAAGAAGAAGAAGAAAGAAAATGGTAACTCTGCAACTTTTATTTCTGTCTTGGATAGTTAAACCTACAGAGAAGATTAATTTATCTTGTTAGTAATATGTGTGTATGTGTGTGTGCGTGTGTGTGCATGCACCTGTGTGAATGTGTGTTTGACAATCTGGGCAGACCATGACCTTTACTCACCCTCGTATAATGCGCAATTCAACGTTACCTTAGGTTGGGTCTCAACTTCTGGAGCCAGTCTAACTGGTATGAATCAACACTTCCTTCGCCATTCAGGGTTAAGTCTCTTCACCCCCTCCCGACTATTGTTGAAGGTCAGGCTTCCGCTCTCCCCACTTCCCCCCAGGCTGGCTGATTCTCCCTCCAGGGTGGAGGAAATACAGGAGACCTGCTGTGTTAGACACTGGCTCCCAACAGCTGATTATTAGAGATCAGGAAAATTGTGAGTAAGCTGTTAAACTGTTGGTAGCTTGAATTCGGTCATGGTGAGAGTTTCTACACCACAGAAATTGGCAAATGCTATAAATCAGGCCTTTCCCTCTCTGGGTAGCTGTTTTGCTAACACCCTACTGGGTTAGGGAATGGGGAGTTCTCCCTGGCTCTCAGGGACTTTGAGCTCTCTAGACTTGTCAGATTGGTTCACCTCTCCTCTCACGATCTGCGAGTTCCTCAGAGACTCCCATCATCATCGGATACCTCTACGGTGACCTTGTACTTTGGCAGACCACTGCCGACCATCAATCAGCTTCTGGTTTTAGAGGCTCACCCCACAGACTCCTGTTGTCGGGGGTCCCTTTGCACCCTGGGCGGGATCCTTGCTGATATTATATTAGTTTTCTATTGCTGCATTAAAAATCACCAGAAACTTGGTGGCTTAAAACAACACACCTTCATTATCTCAGACTCCTGGGTCAGGGGTCTGGGTCCTCTGCTCAGGGTCGCATAAGTTTCCAGATAAGGTGTCAGGTGGGCTGACCTGAAGCTTGGGGTCCTCTTCCAAGCTCATGCGATTGTTGGCAGAATTCAGAATTCAGAATTCGGTGGTTGTTAAGACTGAGGTCCCTGTTTCCTGGCTGGCTGTCAGCCAGGGGCTTCTTTTAGCTCCCAGAGACTACTCGAGTTTTTTGTTTTATGTCCCTCTCAAAGGACCTTTGACAGCATGGCAGTTTATTATTATTTTTTTTTTTTAGCAGTTTAATGGGTACATTTTAGAGTCTTCCATTTTGTGTGGAATTAGATTCTCCCCTTCAAATGCTGTAGTTGGGGGCTCCTGGGTGGTTCATTTGGTTAAGCATCTGACTTCGGCTCAGGCCATGATCTCGCAGCTCATGGGTTCAAGCCCCGTGTCGGGCTCTGTGCTGACAGTTCAGAGCCTGCAGCCTGCTTCAGATTCTGTGTCTCCCTCTCTCTCTCTGTCCCTCCCCCACTTGTGTTCTTTCTCTCCTTCAAAAATACATAAACATTAAAAAACTAAAAAAAACAAAAAACCCAAGTGCTGTAATTATCATCGCTTCAAGTAAAACTTGAATATTGAAACCTCAAAAAAAAAAAAAACCAACAAAAACATAAGTTAACTCTCTCTATCCAGTTTGCAAAGAGAGTCTTATATGATGTAATGAATGTAATGATGGGGGTGGGACTATCCCATCATCTTTGCTTAATCCAGGGAGTGACGTTCCAACGCTTTGCCACACAAAGTCGCATCATCAGGAGAATTGCCATCTAATCCCCTTTGCCATATTCTGTCAGCGAGAAGCAAATCACAGGTTCTGCCCACATTCAATGGGAGGTGGGTGTATAGATTGTGACTCACTGGAGGTCACTTCGGGTAGTGTCTGCCTTACCGCTATATGTTCTACATCTGAGCTGAGTTCTACAGACTTTTAACCCACTGTCAGAAGGGAGCACAATTTCCTCTCAACCCAGACTCAGCTTTCTCTTTATCTTGCCACCAAAGCAGGCTGCTGGCCTCTCCTTCCCATTTCTCCTGTGTTCCACTGGAGGGAAGATGGGTGTACCCCTCTAATGGTCACTTTGAAGCCCATTGTCTTTGGACTTGAAATATTTTAAAGCCAGACACAGATATCAGAACAATGTCCATTGCTTGGATTACGTACGATTCCATTTTCTCCTAAGTATCAGTTTTCCTGAAGCCGGCAAGCACATATTTGAAAACAAAATGCTTGAGGGAATGATACTACATTAATCTCACCCTGGAGTTTGATGTTTCAGTGGACCAAGGGGGAACATACATTTTGCTGTGTTACTTCATTCTTTTTTTTAATTTCTGAAATAAACTGGGCAGACTGCATGCTGCTTCCAAACTATTGGAAGCTCTTCATCCTGTCTCAGTGGCATTAGCTGAAAACTGATGTCTTATATGGGGCATTAGTGCGAACACAATGCCATCTTTCAAGTAGAGGCAGGTGCTTTATTTCATGGCTCTATACTCCCAGGTTAGCTCTAAAGGAAGAAATTAGTCTCTCTCTCTCTCTCTCTCTCTCTCTCTTCCCCACATTTCCTCCCTCCCCTCCCTTCCTCTCACCTCTATTTCTCCTTTCTTGCTGTCTTCTCACTTCTATTTCCTGCATTGTTATTTTGATCTTTTCTAATAAGATAATGGATTGCTTGGTTCTTTGTATTAAATAAGACCGAGAGACTTGTAAAAGAAACTTAGTTAAATTTCCATTATTCCACGTCATAAGAAAGCTCTTCTAGGTGCAGTAACTTCTACAGTTTCTGCTTCATGTTTTAAATGTTATAAATCTGCAGGTTATCCCTGCCAATAACGTTGTGTCTGGATGGCTCCACCCCTCTGTGGAGTCTTTTCTTGGTGGCCTTGTGTCCTTTCACCAGGTGTCATGGATTATTTAAGTCCTGTGGGCAGGCATTTAAACACTCAGGTTGCCTTCAGACATTTATTTTTTTTCTTTAATTCAACCATGTGCTGATCACCTCTTATCAAGGGGAAGAAGATACACATATAAATGGGGGATGCATCATCGAACGATGGTGACATAATTAATAATGACACTTGAACAGTAATTCTTGAACATGTCCCTAGAACGCCTTCCCCACAAAATTGAATATCGGGAGAATGGCATGTTAATTCCCCTTCAAAAAGCCACGAATGGAGACTACAATCTTAGGGGCTAAAATTAACTTTATCTTGTCTGCCTCCCTTCCTCTCTTGCTCCCTTCTTCTCTTCCTTCTTTTTTTTTTAACGTTTATTTATTTTTGAGACAGAGAGAGACAGAGCATGAATGGGGGAGGGACAGAGAGAGAGGGAGACACAGAATCTGAAGCAGGCTCCAGGCTCTGAGCCATCAGCCCAAAGCCCGACGTGGGGCTTGAACTCACGGACCGCGAGATCGTGACCTGAGCTGAAGTCGGACGCTTAACCGACTGAGCCACCCAGGCGCCCCCTCTCTTCCTTCTTTAAAAAAATCTGGACTGGGATCTCAGCTGACAGCTCAATTAAGTGAAGTGAGCAAAGATTTCCCAGCTGTTGCCAGCTCAAAGGGCGTTACGTCCATAAAGAAAAAGCAGTCTTTCTAACCAGAAAGCACCAAAGATCTTGATCGTAGGCAGCACGGATCAGTGCAATCACGGGCATGGACAAGGAGTCAAGAATTTCTCTACATTGAATCTCTCTGTACAGAATATCTCTACATTGTGCCTTTAGAAAAAAATGGAAAGAAAATATCTGGCTCGCAGAGAACTTGTACTGAGTAATGAACTATAACAGTGCTCAGCACAGAGCAGGTGCTCAGTAAATACTTGTTTGCTGAAGTAACGTTTGATTTGAATGGACTCTAAAATGCCTTCATCTGACTAAGTGCCGTCTTACATCAGCTTTCTCAGAGTAGTGTTTCCATACAGGCAAACCTTCTAATCCCCAGTAAAAGAAAAGATTACATAAATATTCAGTAACTTGAAGTTTTAAGTAAATGCCCAGTGTCCTACCTCTAAACATGTCTGCAGATGATCTTGGTTTGCTCCCTGGAGAAGAACCAAATACTTTAGATAAGGGGGGAATATCCTCTCTCTCTGCTTGTATAGACTTGGCCTAACTTAAAAATAAATGTTTAGTTAAGATGATCTCCGGCTTGACCTTTCTGAAGGCACGGGAAGCTGGCTTGAGCATAGCTGTCCATGGCTATAGATTGGAATGTCTCAGTGTAGGTGGAACAGTGTTCTCAAGGGAAGCCCTTCCTCATTTACTAGCTGGGTATGTTAATACCCTTTGGTATTTACCTCAGTCTTCAACAAGTCAAAATCTGTGGGGTAATATATACAGTCGATAATTCTTAAACCAACATAATACACTGAGATGCTTGTAACTGATGAGTGAGTTAGGCTCAGCCTTCAGCACTATGATTAATCATATAAATTTGTAAAAGGTGCATAATCATAGCTAGTGGGAGAGACTGCTAACTGTGCTTACAGAATGTGCCTATTCCCTCCTATTTTCCTGGAGTCTTCTAGCTCAAAAGCTTTTGGGTTATGGATAGGTAAGTTGCATTTATCAACAACCAGTGGAAGAAGTATGATGTTGGTATTTAAATCTCATCTCTCATTTAATATTGGGCAAACATCTGCCCTTCTCTGAGAATTAATTTCTTTATCTTCTACCAGTGCAACATCAGGGGCTGAGTGAGATTTTTCATGTTGTCTCAGAACCATCAAAGACTCAAAGCTGGGAATATGTACCCCAAATTCTAAGCCCCAGGAACCACAGCTACTGAGACCTGCTATCTCTTTGCAGGGCTTGATAAGGATTATCCAGCAGACCTGGGGTTACTACTCCATTGTCTTTCACCTCCTCCTGATATTTAAAAACAACAACAACAACAACAACAACAACTGAGAAGAGGAGTCTTTTGAAGGAACAAAGTGTTCACTTTCTCTCTTCATCTCCTCCATTGAAGGAAAGAGAGGGAGGTCCAAGAGAATCGTTCATAAACTTGGGAGTGGCTAAGGAAAGGCAGACTGACACTTTATTCCCTGGTTGAATATCTGCTTATATAGCAGAGCTGATGAACTACCTCTGAGCTGTCAGGTGTGTAGGTAGGGCGTTTATAGAGGTGATGTACGTGCACTTGCATGTTGGGGAGGGGAATGTCAGGTGGAGATGTCATAAGATTCCTCATCACTCCCCCAGTTGACACGCGCCCCTTTCCAAGATATACTGAGATGGTTCCACATGTACTTGTTGCAAGCCTGGGAACTGACCAAGAAAATTAGACTGAGTTTGGGGATAACTGTCTCTAGAGGAATCCCACAGTGAAGGACAAAAGCATGTGACATGACAATGCTAGCTGGGGTCAGCCAAAGATGTGGACAAAATTAATTAGGAACTTCCAGTGCCCAGAGTTGTGGGTTGGAGGGGGCATACTGGAGAGCATGAAGCACATTGGAACCACAGGTAAGCAGGGAGGTATGCAGCCTTACTCTGCCCTGCTCCACCTCTAGAGGAGATAGTTCTGGAAAGAGGAGAAAGAGGGAAACTGATAAAGACCGTGCCCCTGGCTGGGGGAAGGGAGAAGAACATGATGAATTAGATGTAACATTAAGACTTAACCAAATAAACCCATGGACTAGGGCTAAGATGTGTGTGTGTGTGTGTGTGTGTGTGTGTGTGTGTGTGTGTGTGTGTGTTGTGTGTGTGTGTGTGTGGCGGGGGTGGAGGGGTCGGTCTAGCACAGATGGGGACAGTTATTGGAAGAAAATAAAATGGTTTCATATTTATAGTCTAATGAGTTTAGACTTTTCAATACCCCCATTTGCCTTCTTGTCCACGGTTCATGCTGCGAATCTCAAAATATAGTCTCTCTCACAGTCCAGTACTGTTTGTAACATATTTAATATGTGATTCCACCTCCCCCTCACATCTCAGTTACATAGATCCTTGAGATTTGTGTCAAATCCTACCTCTTTCCAGAAGTCTTCCTTAATAACCCCAGGTCCATTTTCCACCCTACCTCTTCTCCGTTGCCCTCTGTCATTTTGGCATTTTCTTTTGGATCCACCCTTGCGTTTTTCATTCTTTTCATTCCAGTGGACCACACACTACTTCGGGACCTCATGTAAACTCACCTTCAAAGTATTGCCACATGTTGCCAGGGACAACTGGTTGAGCCATTGCCGCATTTGGCGAGCCATGCGGTCTAAAACTTGACAACAGCAGCCCATGGGAGTATGTGTTTCTAAATTGCACAAGGACTCTGTCAGCTCACCAGGCGTGTGCCTGTGAGGTGATGAATGCTCAATGCTCAGCAGGAGCATCTTTTCCTAAGTTGTATAAAGGTGACCCTGCACTTTTTAACTGTCCCTTGCCCCCACCCTAGTCTCTCTTAATTTCAAATTCTTTTGTACCTGGCTGACAAATCAATTTCTCTTTTTTTACCTGAAGGAAATTTCTTTTTGTACATAAAAAAAGACACCCTTAAGGGCACCAGCAACATCACATATATTGGGTGTTGCTATAGAGGGGCTGAGCAGAGACTCAGCCTGGACATACAGTGAAATAAAATCTTCCTAGCACCGTGATTCTCAAACTTTAATGTGTACACAAATCACTATCAGATCTCATTAAAAGGCAGATTCTGTTTTGGAAGATCTGGGTGGAGTGTGAAATTCGGCATTTCTAACAAGTGCTTACGTGGTGCTAATGATGCTAGTCTGAGGACCACACTTTAGCAAGCAAATTTCATTGAATTCTCACAAAGATCCCTATGAGGTAGGTTTTATTCTTTTTAAAAAAATTTTTTTAAAGTTTGTTTATGTATTTATTTATGTATGCATTTATTTCTTTAGAGAACAAGCAGGGGAGGGGCAGAGAGAGAGAGAGAGAGAGAGAGAGAGAGACAGAGAGACAGAATCTGAAGCAGGCTCCAGGCTCTGAGCTGTCAGCACAGAGCCCAACAACGTAGGGCTGGAGCTCACAGACTGCGACATCATGACCTGCGAGATCATGAAGTTGGACACTCAACCGACTGAGCCACACAGGTGTACTGAGGTAGGTTTTATTCTTAATCCTGCTTTATGAATGACCAAACTAATAGTTGAACTGATTAAACGATTTGTTCAAGCTTGCATATCTTATAAATAAAGGAATAGGGACTCAAATTCAGTCCTGATTCAAGCAATAGCTCTCTCTCCCTTTTTTGTTTATTTATTTCCGAGAGACAGAGAGAGAGAGGGAACGAGAGGGGCAGAGAGAGAATCCCAAGGAGGCTCTGCTGTCAGCACAGAGCCTGACACGGGGCTCAAACCCACAAACCGTGAGATCATGACCCCAGCCGAAGTCGGACGCTCAGCTGGCCGAGCCACCCAGGCACCCCAAGCAACCTCTTTTAAATCACCATGGTGTATTCCCTCTAGAAGGGTCAGGACAGAAGAGAATTAACTTCAGGAAGGAGTTCTGTTCAGAAAGTAAGACAGGCAAACTTGGTAGTGGATTGGCCTTGAACTTCTCGGTTGAGTTGGTCAGGGACTCCTGCGCTGCAAGAAATGGAGTATGGGGCAGCAGGAACAAGAGGTTTGGGAGTTTGAAGGGTTGAGGGCAGCTGCAATGGGCCATGTGCTGGGGAATCAGCAGGAGGGAAGTTGAGTGGATTGAATTTGCCAAAGTACCAAATCAGTTGTTGCTAAACTCCATATTAGAATCACCTACGCATGTTTTTTTTAAAGCTTTCAAAGCTGAGGGCATACCCCAGACCAGTTAAATCAGTCTCTGGGGCTGGGACACAAACATCAATATTTTCTGAAGCTACCCAGGTAATTGCAAAGTACAGAATTTTGGAGAACCACTGCTGTTGACTATTTGCTTCTAATATGAAAGGGCACAGTCTTTAATTATTCATAAAGAGCCCAAGCAACACTGAAGAATGGTTTTGGGTTTTGGCATGGTTCAGGGTTTGGCAAACTTTTTCTGTATGGAGCCAGATAGTAAACAAAATGTTTTAGGCTTTGTAGGCCAAGAGGCAAATTTGAGGATATTATGTAAGCGCTTATGAAACAAGAGAGAAAACAGATTTCCACAAATTTTCTGATGAAATTCAAAATTTTACGGATGCTAAACTTGGAATTTCATATAATTTCTATGTGTGATGAACCATTATAGTTCTTTTGATTTTTCTAACCATTAAAAATTTAAAAAATTATTCTTAGCTTGAGGGCTGTACAGAAACAGGCAGCAGGCTGGATTTGGCCCCTGAGTTGAAGGGTTGAAATTTGCTGCCTCATGGTATAGTTAACGATGTAGCTTGATGAATCCAAGGAAGTCCTCAGACATGTGTATTTAAACAAAAACATCAGTATTCAAATGAGTGCTGTACCTGACTAGCAGTAAAACTAGCTTTTGGAAAATCATTATCCTTTCTGGGGACAGTGTACAAATCAAATGGCAACATTTTGAGACAAAGTCTACTTTATCCACATTTTTCATCATCATAAATTAAAATTAACTGGTTGAAAATATGGCTACACTATAGTCTACTGCATACAATAATATGCTTTGTAAATGATTCCAATACTTTATTTCTAAAATATCTTATGAAAAATGTAAATAGGATTTCAATTTGACTTAAAAACAGCTTGCGTTTAATCTAATGCCCACTCTTTCCAGGCCCTGATTTGCTAAAGAGCCCTGGTTGCAGAGTATAGCCCTCCTGGGTTTCTATTCTGTGTGTTTGGATGTAGGGATTATAGGTCAAAATTGCCATTTTATGGAAATGCTGTCCGTGTCATTAGGTAGATAGTCTGAAATGCATTAGAGGGTTATAAAAATCACTTTTTTTTTTTTTTACCCCTAAGTGAATTTCAAGGATTACTTAACTCCTCCAAAGTCACACATCTGGTAATGATCAGGGAGAAACTTGAACCCACATCATCTGACTCAGACTGCAGATGTTTATGCTTAGTCCATTGCACCACTCACACTTCACAATATTCTGCAAAAGGAAAAGCTGAGCCCTGCAGACACCATGTGTTAGAAGGTGTTGTGCATCTGGTCTGTTTGCTCCAGGCACCAGAATTTTTCACTGGTGTCAGGGGTACTAACTGGCTTAAATAGAGCACGCGTGCTCCCTCTCTCTCTTTAATGGCCCGATGCATCCATTTCTTTATTTTTATTATTTACTTATTTTTTACAATCTGATATCTCTTTTTCATAATGGCTACTGTTTCTATTAATTCTGAATAGTAAAACAAAAAATATGATGAAGTAAAAGAATAATTATATTTATACTTCAGAATGTGCTATGTCCATTTTCCCAGTTAAATGTAAATACGTATAAACAAATTTAAAAGCAATATAAAAACACACAGATATAGATATGACTATAGTGTGCTTACGATGTTCATTAATCAAACCCTACTTGTGTCTCCTTACATGTTTTCTGTGCTATTCGTGGGCTGTTTCCCATGAGTCACTATCAGTTGTCCTTCAAGGGCAGCAATGTGGTTAAAAATGGTCCTTTTGTTGCCACACCAAGGTCTTGTAGTTTAACAGTGTCATTTCCACTTAAGTAGAAGTTATGTGTAAATTGGCTAGGTTACTTATTTCATACTCCCTTGTTTTTCTTAAAGTTTTTTTTTATCTTAAAAACTACTATCCTGAGGAGTTAAGTCACAATACGAAAAAATGATTTTAAGTGAAAAGATATTATACTTACATAAAAAGAACACTGGGAATGTGTTTAAATTTGGTTAAGTACCTATATTGGTTAAGTACCTCTTAGGACATATACTCATATTACTGAGTATTATGTAATTATTAAGAGTTATGTATATAAATGAATTTATAATGGACTATGAAATGTTTTGTTAAAATGTGGATTATTTAAGCAAGATGAAAATGATAAATCCTACACATAATACAGTCATCAATCTGACTGTATATATTAACATGGAAACAAACTTATACACAAAAGAGACTGAAAAAAAAATAAACTAAAATGTTAACTAAGGATATATCTGAGGGCTAAGCTTACTGTTTTTTATCTTCTATTTTTACTTATTTCCCATGTGGAGCATGTATCACTATTCTAGAAATCTTTACATTCATTTTAAAAGAAATCCTATTGACTGATTCATTATCATAATTACCAAATATTTTATTATTCTGGGTTGTAACTGCCGTTACTCTATTATCTCGAGGCATTTTATAACTAGACCGCCCTGAATTATTGCATTAATAACTTCAGATAGTTTCTCATTAGCAAAAAAAATACAGTTAAAAATTTTAAAGAAAGGAATCTTAGGACCTGAAGTTCTAAAAATTATGCTTGTAATACATTTAGTTTAGTTTAGTTTAGTTCATTTATTTAGTTGGGTTTTTCCCCCCATATGTATGAAAATGTTCAATGCTGGTAGAAGTTACCAGAAAATAGAAAAAAACTCCTTCCCTTGAGTTTGTCTGCCTTGAGTATTTGCCAGGCGTTGAAGGGAGCCCTCTGCTGTTAGCTATATTTATTACAGTAAACTTTGATTTATATTGTTTTATGTCCTTCCTTGAACCTACTCAGGTTTTTAATGTTTCTGTTATGACTGTACATTTCACACAACAAAGAAAACATAAATTCCATGATGCCAGCTGGCACAGTTAATAATCCGTCAATTCTGTCCTTTTTGAACTATACCACAGCATCGGAACATCTGGCAGTTTCCAATTTCCATGTTAGAGTGGGGTTTTGACCTCTATTTCACTTTCAAATGGGTCTCTTCGGCAGAATAACTCTGCTTTCTCCATTAACTTCACCGCTCACACCCTTGACAGTGCATGTGAGGCTTTACACCTAGTGCTTTAGAAGGTGCTGTGCACTTGTCAGAGGAAGCTACCGTTCTGCTCTGCTCCCTTAATCGCCTTTGTTCATTGCTCCTATCCATTAACTACCAGCGCTCCTCGAATCTCCCTCTTTGGGCCTTTGGTTTTTAAAAATATCTTCCTCTGTTGCGTCTGAAGGCTCATCCACTTCCACAAGCCTAGTTATCAGTCTGAACTAATTGCTTCAGCTCTGTCCTCTCCAGGGCCCTGGAAGAGAAGCAGGCAACAAGGGGCCTTTGGGTGCCTGGTGCATGAGCACAGTGGTGTGTGTGTGTGTGTGTGTGTGTGTGTGTGTGTGTGTACACATAAAATACGGATAAAAAAGATAGAAAAATATATCTCCTTGCCTGTCTCCCTTCACTGGCATCAGGTATTCTCCACTCTCTGGGACTGAACTCTTGGGAAGACGTTTCTTCAGCACCTATGATTCTGAGTTTGCCCCTCTGCTTTTCTTTTTTTCTAGCCTCTCTCACTGTTTCCTTCCCTCTGCTCTGCATGTTCTTATCGCACGAGTCTTCCTAAGACACGCATCTTTAACCATTTCCCTCTCCTTTGAACATATCTTCCGTGCTTCTCTGTTGCTGAAAAGTTCAGTTTCAAATGTTTCACCCTGATATTCTAGGCCCTTTAAATTTTGACTTTCCTCTCCAGCCGAATATCTTGCTCCTAACAAGGCTATTCCGGCAGGCCGGCTTCCTGCCTCCCGCATTCTCCGTCCAGGTCTTCCGTTCTTACGCTAGTGTGGTCTCTTTTCAGTCCTGTTGAAAATGCTTTCTTTCAATGTACTTGTCCAAATCCAACTCCCATTTGAAAGACTCATATTTCTATCAACTTTTTCTCGAATAATCAGGCAACATGGATATAATCTTTTCTCAGCTACCTGTTCAGCATTTATTATGAGTTCCATGCATTAGAGTATTTTGTGGTTGTGGCATTTAATCTGATGCTAGTGTGTATTCTCTTGGGTGCTCTTAATTGTTCCTTTTATATCTTGTCTTACTCACAAGACTATATCTGTGCATATGAGGATAAGAATATAGTCAGGTATTTCACAGAGCGGTACCATGCTGGGCTTTATCAATGGCTTAAACTCTGGGCAATTCATTTCCTTCTTCTGTAAAATGGAAATAATGATGCTTCTGTACCTATCCCTTTTTGACACTTGAAGCTAAAATGAAATAAAGTGGGCAAAGGCTTCAAAGCTTTCACACTCAAGTATTACCACAATTATCACGATGCATAACCTCTCTTTTTCCCCCTGAAATACCACCTATTATAGGGTCATGGAATTTCCTTCTGAGGATAGAGTTAACCACCAAAAAGGGTCACAGCCATCATGAGGAACAGACACCGTCTCTCTGAAGGCGCATCAGATCTGCCAGAGTAAAAGACCAAGGTCAGTATCTTCAACTCAGGTCTTCATTTTTCTCATCCATAGATGTTGATAGTGTCTATTCACATTCACATCAAGGCTCTTGTAATATTAGTCTGCATTTACTGTTTATACTCCAGCAATCTTGGGTCAAAACTCACAAGTATACAGAAATTTCTTTCTAAAAGTGACCAAGGACGTCCTAATTATTTAATGGAATAGCTGCTCTTCATCCTTACCTCCTAGGCCTTTCTGTCACATTAGATGCCATTAAGTATAGTTGTAAAATAAGGTTTGAAGAAACGGAGATGTTCCAATACAAGAGATCATGAAGGAGAAGACATATTTGACTGCATTAGAGTGGAAGACATGTCTACATCAATAATTTAAAAAAACAAATGAAAAGGCAAACAAAAAACTTGGAAAATATTTGCGTTGTCTTTGACAATCCTATTAATATCCTCAGATTAAAACCTTAAATAACATGGGAAAAGATAAACACTGTAATAGGAAAATGGGCAAATGTTACAAACATACAAATCACAGAAGAGAAAATATAAATATCACATGTATAATGCTCAACTTCACTAATAACGTCAATGGCTAGTTTTAGGTCCCATTTTTTTTCCTCTTTGAAATGTTGCAAAGTATATTAAACTTCTTTTGAACAGGTTCTGTAAAAAATTCTGATTAACCTGCCCAGAGTCCTTCATGTTGGACCCAGAATGGTGGACCTCGTCTGCATTGTACTTGCCTGAGAGAATCAGCTGGGCACAAGTTTTCCTTTTTTCCCAGAATGCAATGGGGCATGTGCATCCTAACACCAATCTTGAAAATAGCATTAGCTTCCAAAGGCATGTCTATATCAACTTATGCCTTTAATAAAGTGTATCTGCCATCTCTCCTCCAATAAAGAATAAAATCTGAGAATGACTGATAAAATCGTGCCCGGTCTTGTTGAGAGAATGAGTGATGGGTTGTTTAAGAAGGCAAAAAACAAAAAAGGAAATTTCATTTCCATCTAAACACTGCTTTGTGTCTACACTGTAGGTTTGTATCCTTGGTTCAAGGTTACAGATCTTCCCAATGATACATTAGCTGTCAAATATAAAGTCTTAGGCCATGTTGCCAAGAGCATTCTTATTGCCTTGAACATTCTTTTTTTCCCCCTACTATATTAAAAAATGCCCTTTGGGACATGGGTCTGGAAAAGTATTCCTTTTTTTAGAGTTACTAATTTCAAATGGAACTGACATTGCAAAGATCCTACAAATATTCTCTTCTGTTCTCATAAATTAGGCACCATTATCGAGTATAATGTGCCAGACATTTTATATACACAATTCATTTAATATTATGATAATGCTAGATAGAATAGGGTGTTTTTGTTTTTGTTTTTTGTTTTTGCCTTTTTAAAAATTATCTATCTATCTATCTATCTATCTATCTATTTATTTACATTTCACAGAAGAAATGTAAATTCAATGTAGAATCCATGTCTCAGATAAAATAAATCACTTAAAAGTTTAAGCTACTGAGACGCCTCCTCTCAGGTAAGCTCAAGTTTGTCTGGCTCCAGAGTCCACATTTTTCTACCTAACCTCATTTTTTGCTGTTTCTTTTCAATTCTGTAACTTTCATACTATGTTTAGCTTAAAATCAACACAAAGCTTATCATGTATCCTCAGCGGTAATTGATAAGGTGCTTTGGAATTCTGTAGATTGTGGGGGTCTTTTCTGATGGTTTCCACTGACCCTATAAAATGATGTACCTACTGCATTTGGAAACATCTGGAAGCTCTTATCAATCATGAAAAAGTTGAAGAACTCCCATTCTGAAAAGAAGAATAAAATTGAGCATCTGCAGCATCTCAGAAAGCAGTGTGATTTTAGGCCGGTTATGGTCACAGCAAGATCACTGTTATGAAATTTATTTTTATCTTCTGAGTTCTCAGGGGTATTTATGGCAGGCTTGGACAGAAGTCTTATTAAGGAAGATTCCTGTCTGGCCATCCATGCAATTTATTTTGAATGCTCTGGCTTGACTCTCCCTTGGGAGTTCTCTTTAGTGTAGAGATTCTAGTATTATTTGATTTAATGATGTTTGGACATGGTGGGCTGCCTAATCAGTACCAGATAGAATACAAGGAAAATTTTCTTCTTTTTACAGAGCTCACAGTTATGGCAGGGGATATGCCTCTGCTGGGTTCAAGTTTTGGCTTTGCTACTTGATAGCTACGTGACCTTGGCAAGTCAGTTGACATCTCTGAGCCTCAGTTCTCTTATCTTGTATAATAATAATAATACCCATAGCATTGTTGTACAAGATGTAAAATAATAAACATAAAAGCATTTTTTTAAACTTTAAAACTACTGTACCCAGGGGTGCCTGGGTGGCTCACTTGGTTAAGCATCTAACTCTTTCGGCTCAGGTCATGATCTCGCGGTTCGTGATTTCAAGACCCGCATTGGTCTCTGTCCTGGCAGTGTGGAGCCTGCTTGGAATCCTCCTCTCTCTCCCTCTCTCTCTGCCCCTCCCCTACACTCTGTCTCTCAATAAATAAATAAGCTTTAAAAAATAAAAGTATCGTACACAAAGATAAATAACTCACTTTAAAAATGGACAAGTGATCTGAATAGATGTTTCATTAAAGAATACCTACAAATGGCCAATAACTACATGAAAAGACGCTCAACATCATTAGTCGTCAAACCCACAAGGAGATACCACTTTACACTTATGAATAAAATAGCTATAATAAAAAAGCCAGATGAGAATAAGTGTTGTTGAGGATGTGGAGAAATAGGGATCCTCACACATTGCTGGTGGGAATGCAAAATGGTACAGATTCTTGGTAGAACGGCCTGGAAGTTTCTTTTAGTTTAACATAGTGGCCACATGATTCAGCAATTTTATTTCTGGTTATATACCCCAAAGAAATAAAAGTACATGTCCACAAAAAAAAAAAAAAAAAAAAAAAACCTGTACATGAATGTTCATGGGCATTATACTTAATATCCAAAGGTGGAAACAGCTCAAATATCTATCAGCAGATGAATAGATAAATAAAATGTGGTATATTCATAGAATAGAATATTACTTGGCAATAAAAACTAATGAAGTATTGCTATGTGCTATTACTTGGACAGACTTTGAAAGCATGCTAAGTGGAAGAAGCCAGTCACAGCGAATCACATATTGTATGATTCAACTTAGATAAAATGCCCAGAGTAGACAAATCTGTAGGTACAGGAAGTAGGTTGGTGTTTGCCTATGGTTGAGGGGTTGGGGGCAAATGAAAAGTGACAACTCATGGATATGGGTTTTCCTCGTTAGGGTGATGAAAATATTCTAAAACTGATTTGTGTAATAGTTGTACAACTTTGTGACTATGCTAACAACGATTGTAAATTTCAAATGGGAGAAATGTGTCCTAGGTATGTGAGCTATAGCTGAATAAAGCTGTTATTATAAAAGTACCACACTGTATAAGTCTATATTACCATTTGTTCTATTTTTATATTTGTCCTTTATCACAGCCATAATAGACTGGCATTCTCAGCTTTTGGCTCTAAGCTAGAGACAAAGTACACTATCCATTTCTTGTGAACTCTCATATCAGAAGGTTTTCTCAGGTACGGTAGTTCAAAAAGGAATGCCACCAGCTTAGCTTTACTGCAAGAAGTCCCAGGAACACCTGTTCCAGGTCAGCTTCTCACCTGGTTAGTCCACATCGATTATCATCCCATGGAATTGGTTCAATCAGGAGAAAATGGCATCAAGGTGAACCCTTCCCGATTTTCCATTTCTCTAAAATAATTTCCCATGGTTCCTGGGGAATCGATCTATTTTATGTTCAGCATTTTGCTCTTAGAAACTATTTTGTTTGTAGGCTTCTAATTGAAACCAAGTCATCCTCCCCAAAATCACAAAAAACAACTCTGGCCCACAGCAATTGGTTCGGTAGATTATAATACACTTTTATTTATCTTTTCTCAGTACATTGCATGGTCTGCAAGGATAAGAAGTTCTGTTTTATTTAATTTTGTATTCCGTGGGCTTGACACATAGTCAGGGCTCAGCAAGTGGTTCACTGAATGATGAATCAATAAATGAATGCAGAAAACAAGGTGAGCAGAAATAGTGACACTTACCTGACACATGGGCCACAAAGACAGCCATGCCAATTTGGGTGAATATTGCTCAGGAAGTGATATTCTCAGGCGGAACATGGAGGGTTTTGTTATTCACGAGTTAGCTTTTCAGACCACGGAAAGTAGAAATTTGTAGTCAATTTGAACTTCACAGGCTTTGACAAAGGTGGGATTGTAGGAGCAATTTCTTAGTGAGTGAGTGAGCCTAACTGGCCCCCATCGAGGGCATTTAAAGTTAGTGTGCAAGCATCTACTTAGCTTCTCATCAGAGAAAGGGAGGGGAAATAATTACTTGTTGTATTCCAGAATCCTGGAGATTCTGGAAGGCCTTCAGGAGCATCCCCTGAGAAATGTCCATGACCTATACGGCCAAAAATAATATTGAAAGAATAGCTAATGGAGGGTAGATACAAAATTGGGATTGTGCTAGAATTGAGTGGATTAGGAGGAAACTATCTGGGCAGGTTGCTATGAGGCAGTGTGCTGGGGCCTCAGGAGAAGCCACCGGCACTTTGGGTCACTGCATTTACTTGGGCTCACCCAGCTGCGTCACACGCCCCGGGGCCATTGTCTGCTGTGTCAACTCCAATCCACCACCACCTGGAAAGTGTGAAACTTGGTCCACAGAAGACCACTGAAAAGGGTTAAATCCTAAAGGCACATGCGTCTGGCAGCAAAAGGGCAATTTGTAAAGGAACTCAGTTCACAGGCGTTGACCCCTGCCTCTCTCCTCATTTTCACACCTCAGACTGCAGGATGATGTGTGAGGATTCCTTTCTCTTTAGTTTCCCTCCTCCAGAAAGAGTAAACCTTTATCTTTCATCCTGTATTACCTGGCCAGCTATTTACAGATAAGGCCAGTGTCTCCTTCCCGGATCTGCAGAGCAGACCCTGATAGGCTGATTGTTTCCTCACTGTACATACTCACGGATGGTAGGGAAATTGTATCATTTTCCGCTAACACATCTGAGTCCGATCGTACCTACTGACGTAGTAACTTATTTACCTTTTGGCATAATGAGGAATTTGAGTTTCCATTATAGTTTATTTTATTCCATTATAAATGCCTAAATTTTCCTGGGATATATGCTAAGCAGCCTAATTCTTTGATCATTCCTTTCTTATTTTATTCCATTTTATTCCATTATAAATGCCTAAATTTTCCTGGGATATATGCTAAGCAGCCTAATTCTTTGATCATTCCTTTCTTATTCAAAGCTGCTTCTCTCTGAGCAGGGAAGCTCCAGGAACAAACTGGAAATCAGGACGTGTTTGGATGGAAGAGAAGCAGAGTGCAACCGTCCGTCTGCCTCATTCTCTGATGTAAGTGAAGATACCTCGGTTCCATTAGCTGAAGTGTCCATTAGCTAATCAAGAATTTAAGCTGAGTGTTCCAAAGAGTGGAAACATGAGGCACGGCTGGGGCAGGACCTGGTCACTCAACAAATATTTGTTATCTGCCTAAGCACTGGGAATACCAATAAGAGTGAGATGAATTTTTTGCCCTCAAGTCATTCATGATGTATTGGGGAAGACAGACAAAAATCAATGAGGGTGCCAGGTGCTATGAAAGAGGCAAGCCATAAGCACTAATGGGGGCAGGGGCGGTCTGGAGGCACCTCACATTCCAAATCCCGGAGACCCGAGACTCAAAGCGGGGACAAAGGCAAATTCAAAAAGCACCCCCCCCGCCCCCCCCCCCCCCCCCCCCCGCCACCATCTGGTGGTTAAGATGCAAATCAAACATCTTTAATTTAAACTTTAGCATTTGGAGATATGTCCTTGAGGCTCAAATGTAAAGAATATGTGCTCACAGATGAAGCTTTCCCTGCTGATTCAAAGGAAGCCAACTTGAGCCCCGTGAAGCCTTTTGATGTGGGGAGTAATCACTGTTTGTTTTCTCTGTGACCACAGAGAATTCAAGCAAAGCCTTTTTTGGAGCAATAACAATAGCTATTCTTTTAAATACTCCCTGCATTTCCTATTCTGTTAGGTACTTGGCATATGATTTCTATAGAAATCCCGTAAAATAGTATTAGTTTACCTACTTGGCAGAAAAGAAAACAGAAAGAGAGAGAGGTTAATTTAGTAATTTAGTTGCTCAGATAGTTTTGGAGCAAGGGTTTTAGTCCATGATGCACTGCCTCTAGAAATCCCTGCTTTTAGTTATATCAAACCTGCAAATTATAATCTTAATCTAATTTGTCAGTGCCTGCAAATACTTCCTGAACAATGTCTCTAAAATGCTTTAAAATGCTTACTTTTAAGTTTTAAAAAAAATTTTTAATGTTTATTTACTTGAGAGAGAGAGGGGGGAGGGGAGGGGCAGAGAGAGAGAGAGGGAGACACAGCATGTGAAGCAGGCTCCAGGCTCTGAGCTGTCAGCACAGAAGTTGGACACTTCTGAGCCGAAGTCGGACACTTAGCCGACTGAGCCACCCAGGCGCCCCATCTTTTTTTTTTTTTTTTCAGGCAAAGGCATGTGACATTTCTGCCACTGACGTGAACCAAGGGAGGGCTTGTTATGTTAGAGCGATTGTCAAAATTGGATACATTCTTAGCGGTGACAGTCAGGGGGAGAAATTCTTCTGGAGACCACACTACAAATATTGTTTTGAATTTAGAGTCATTGCCGTCCATTTTCTCTGCAGGGTGTGTAGGGGTTAGTGCACATTTCTTGGTTTCTGATGTTTTTCTGTAAGGTTCTGATTTAAAAGTTCATTTCCTTACACACCAGGAGCAGTGTTTGTAGGTCAAGCTCCCAAAGTGTGAAATACTTGAACTCTCTAGGAAATATCCTGGGCATATGATTTAACTTTTGGCTGACTAGGTCTTGACTGGGGACATTGGAAAATATGAAACAGGGAGAAAGGACCTCCAACCACTGGTGCAGGGACCTCATTTTGTATCTGGCCTGAATGGCATAATTAAGAATCTTAATAGCTTTTTGGCAGTCATCTTACTTCTTGATTACTGCATCCTCTCACTGCTTCTGCACGAAGCTGAATCCAGAGTGTATCTGCCTTCTCTGTTCCCATGCTCAGGAGAATAAACACTCTGGATGAAAAGCCACACCACCTGCAGATCAGGGACACTGCAGACACTTGGTCTCCAGTCTCGGCTCGGTCCTCAGAAATTCTTGTCAGTGCTTATACTTGTTCAGAGTGTCCAGGTCCCTCAAAGATTCCCCACACTCACCGAAGTCCTTCTGACCCCCTTTAGTGCCCTCTTCTTCTGTCTCAGCAGATGACCTTGCTGCCCAGACACCGTGGACATTTAGGTCTCAGGTAAGCCCATCATCAGCCACCAGTTGAGTACCTAATGCTTCCTTCTGTCGACACCCACGCATGTTCCAAGATCTGTCTTCTGGTCTCAGAGAATGCCTCACTCCTTTCTCAAGTCCAAGTCCACTAGGACACGGACCTACGTCAACTGCCCCCAGGCCCCTCGGAACTCTATGGCATCTCATTCCTAGGTCATTGTCCCACTCTCCTGCCTCTCCAGCCTTGCCCTCCCCAAGGCTCCTAGAAAAATAAACTGGCCATTCCCTTTTCAGCTACCATCAAGGCTCTCTCTTCTTTGAGAATTCAGATGGTCAAGGGAGTGGGCTTAACCCCTAACTTTGCTTTCTTACTTCATACAGGTATCTGGCTTTTGTCCCCACCATTCCTTAACTTCTCTCACTATGGTCACCAAAAGCCCCTCATGGCCAAGATACAACTGACCTTTTTTGGTCCTCCTGGGTCTGTGTGTGGCACTTGGCTCAGTTGACCACTCCCTCTCTTTAAAAACATTCTGTGTATTTCCTTGGTTTCTCCAATACTCTGCCCTTCTGGTTTTCCCCATTCCAGCCTGGTTGTGCTTCCCTCCATCTTTCATCACTTAAAAGTTCACTGAAGGCAGCATTGGGTGGTACAAGAGTGAGAGTTTCTGAATTAGATCGTCTCTTACTATTTGTGCTTCCATAGATTCTTAACCCCTCCGTATCCCAATTTCCTCATCTTTTAGAACGAAATTAACAACGTTTCACATTGTTATGAGGATTGACTCAGATAAATGCCTGTAAAGTACTTTGTATGGATTTTTCATTTCAAAAGGAAAATTTAATTGCTAAGAGCTAACACAATCATATCAAGAAGCATTTCAAATAAAATATTATACTTTCCAATCTGCAATAGCAGCTCATCCAGATTCCACCATGCTTTAGATTTTTCCAACTGTAAATATCCTAAGAACTATTTGGACCACGAATTTGTTGTGACAGCGCCGGTTCAAATTTTTTACTTATAAAGAAACATTTAGCAGGATTTCTGAGCATCTAAGACTGTTATAAAATAACTGGACGTCTAGTTTGCGTGATTATCTGAAGCTTTTTTTTCTTTTAAACAAAGCTGTTATTACTAAACAGAAGATTCAAAACCACAAAAAATCTCAAAAGCCTTGTTTGGAATCACAAACAAATTTTGTTTAACTTGTTTTCATAATAAAAGCAAGCCATTATTAAATCTTTGGAAAAAATAGGTACATTGAACTTTTCTTTCCAATAAATTAATATAATTTCCGGAGATTTACTGGCTCTTAAATACAAATATGGTTGATTTCAAACCTATGTGTGGAGCTCATCATAAAGCACCACCACTAAAATGCTCCTAAAAATTGAGATACATGAGTAACAGAAAAATCTGTTAGTTCTGACCTGGTATTTCTTCTATTTCTTATTTGACTGTTTTAGAAAATTAAAAACCTATATCAACATTTCAGATTTCTGATGCACATTTTTTCCCTAAATCTCAACTTCACTATCTGTGGTCAAAGTTTACAGATTCTCCTGAAGGTGCATTAACCATTTAGAATGTTAAGACATTGTTTAGTGAATTTTTTAAATTCCCTAAATTGCAAGCATTTTGGTTCTCTGGATTCTTTGATCTTGGAACATCACATCAATGGGACGAGGCCAAGCGTTCCATGTTTTAGAGGCTATGCCCATTTTGGCCTTACTAGGATGACCTATTATCTTGATTTGCTCGGGGCAGTCCTGGTTTTGGCAGTGAAAATCCCTTGTGCTGAGAAATTCCCTGGTCCCGGGCAAACCAGGCCAATCGGCCACCCTAGGCTCAGCCAAATCCTCCGTGTGAACAGACCAAAATTTTCTCCTTGTTTCAAACAACAACAACAACAGCAGCAGCAACAGCAACAACAACAACAACAACAACAACAACGAAAACCACCACCACAAGACGAAACAAAAACAACCCCTCGTACTTTCAACTCACTGTCCCTAATTAGAAACTAAAGACATTGATTGCATGTTGCAAACAGCTCAGCCAGGTTTATTTATGTGCTTTATTTCGCGTTTCTTTTTCTTACAACCTGAAGCTGAATGTTACAAGTCAACATTCTCAGATCAAAGTGAATCAAGTTGGGCCTACCGTTTTTGAGCATCAGATGTCTGAACAGGTTCTATGTCTGTATCAACAGCACTTTCGTCTTTAACATCCACTCAGCACTTAGAAATTGGACTTCTGATTAAAACTGTAAGCATCCTTGCATCTGGTGATCTAAGACCACCAGTCATTATGAGTAGGTCCAACTCCTGACTTTTTGTGGGAAGAGTATTCACATTTTTGTTGATTTCACTTACAGTTTACTGACCACTGAAAGGTGCGTCTTTTACTCCCCCTGGAGGAGACCAAAAACTGCCTCAGTTTCTAGGACATCCCACATGGAGGAGACCCAGTGAAAGCTGGCAGAAAGTGGCAGGGCCATGGAGTGACTCCCCCCCGCGCCCCCCCCCCCCCCCCCCAGCCATCTCTGCTTCCCGGTGCAATTTAAGGTAGATGAATGGTTCACTCTGGGCTCCAGGCCAACGAACTGGCCCCGGGGGAAATCATTCTCACACCCACGCTTGATGCACATACACCCTGCAACTCTCCTTCCTGCCCAGCAGCCCCCCAGATGGAATCCTTATACTCGAGGAAGCAGTGGGTCTTTCATTGCCGTCTCTGGGCTACAAGAATCAAAGAGCAAAATGGATGTTTTCCTCTGAGAACTGGCACTGAACAGAAGGAAGGAAACGACTTCTCCAATTCAAGCATGTTTTAATCTCTGGAGAAGTGGGGACTGGGGAGGGGCAGAATTGGCTGAGGAATCAGTGGGAAAGTCATAAATTTTGTCTCTTATCCCGGTAACTAAGATTCTTCCTTTACAGTGCCGCCCACTCCTTCTTCTTTTTTCAAAGAGTTTGGATAATGAACAATCACTTTCTAAATTCTCAAGTTCAAAAATCTCTCAGTGGAGGAAAAACCGGGAGGTTTTGAGTAAATCTCCAAAGGCCGGACGGATCCTTTATAAACATGCTCGGAAATTTCAAGATTCACAAACACCTCATGAATATACTGCCCTAACCTGATCTAAAGACTCTGGCACCAAAACAGGCCAACAATTCTTTACTTGTTATCTTTAGTACTTTAAATATTTTAAAAGGTCAACTCATATTCTTTCGTTCTTTTTAAGACCATTGTTCAAAGATAGAGTGAACGGTAAATATCGTTGAGGTCCGCTTTTAAACACAATGGCTCAGCTTGCCCTGAACCTAATTCTGAGGACACAGTTAGCCAAATCCAGATGGACCAAGTGGCATGGACTTAATGTCAATGTCCTGAAAAAAAAAAAAAAAAAAAAAAGTGGTGCCGGTGGGCTATTCTGGAATAAAGGAGATTTAAGAGATATGACAAGCAAATGGAATATAGATTCCTGCACCTCGGTTTTTTTTCTTGTGATAATGATATTGTGATTATAAAGAATTCCTTCACTCTTAAGAATCACATGGGGCGCCTGGGTGGCTCAGTCGGTTAAGCGTCCAACTTCAGCTCAGGTCACGATCTCACGGTCCGTGAGTTCGAGCCCCGCGTCGGGCTCTGTGCTGACAGCTCAGAGCCTGGAGCCTGTTTCAGATTCTGTGTCTCCCTCTCTCTGCCCCTCCCCCGTTCATGCTCTGTCTCTCTCTGTCTCAAAAATAAATAAACGTTAAAAAAAATTAAAAAAAAAAAAAAGAATCACATGCTCAAGTATTTAGAGGCAAAATGTCTTGATAGCTCCAACTTATTTTTTTTTTTTTTAATCAGTAAAGATAGAGATAAAGAAGAAGGAGAGAGCGAGAGAGAGAGGGAAAAGGAGAGAGAGAGAGAGAATGTTAAACAAGCAAAGAAACTCCAGCACTCAGAAATTGGACTTCTGATTAAAGACTGTAAGCATCTTTGCCTCTGGTGATATAAGACCACCAGTCATATGAGAGTAGGTACAACTCTTGACTTCTTGTGGGAAGATTATTCACATTTTAGTTGATTTCACTTACAGCTTGACTGATTTGGAATTCACGTTGGAAAAACTCCCTATTGCTTATTGTTCAAGGCCAGGCACGTCCATAAGCTCACCATTTGGCTGCCGAGCCTCCACTATTCCTGTGTGTTCTAAAGATCTGCCTTGACTCCGGCTTCAATTCAAGCTCCATTCAAGCTAGCAGGAAGAGCTTTACTCTCTGAAAAGGTGTGTCAGAGCAGAAGAATTTTCTTACAGATGTCCCTTCTAGAAAGATCCCAAATTCGTTTCTCTCAATTGATTTTTCAATTTCTACACCCATCTCATTATATTTTTAATTTAATTTGCAAATAAAATGGCATTTGCATTTTCTTGAGTAACCTTGTCCCTTCAATTACCTCTCATTTCCATTTCTAGAATCTCAATTATGTTATGATATGACGTGCCACAATAATTGCATTGTAAAAAGTCATGAACCATGATAATAGGGAGGCTGTTCATGAAGATATTCCCTCAGTGTCTATTCACACTAAGGGCCTGATTCATAAATTTGAAAGAAAAATTCCATGATGATGTGAGCTCGTGGAGAATCTTTGTTTTAATAGGTCAAATAGCCCAGGGTACGGGGCATGTTCACATGTGGGAGTTTTTCAACATGGCTGTTAAAGCAAGCCTTTGGGGCTTCTTACTTTAAAAGAATATCAAAAGTAGTTCGATAAAAATTCGCTTTCTGGGGCGCCTGGGTGGCGCAGTCGGTTAAGCGTCCGACTTCAGCCAGGTCACGATCTCGCGGTCCGTGAGTTCGGGCCCCGCGTCGGGCTCTGGGCTGATGGCTCAGAGCCTGGAGCCTGTGTCCGATTCTGTGTCTCCCTCTCTCTCTGCCCCTCCCCCATTCATGCTCTGTCTCTCTCTGTCCCAAAAATAAATAAACGTTGAAAAAAAAAAATTAAAAAAAAAATTCGCTTTCTAAAAAACAAAGGACACTCAGTCCCAAATTTGACCATTCTATTCTTTTTCTGACTCATTGTTTTTGAGTACCTGACAGCACATGGGTCTATAAAGAATGATTTTCAGCAGCTCTTTGGCAAGGTGGACAATTTCAAAGTTTTGCTCCAACTCTTTAATATCTTTGAAAGACTCACCTCTTCATTGCTCAGTCTTTCACCGCTTGTGGTTGAAGCGCCAATATTCCTTTCTCAAAATCCATTCCGTAATTCAGTTAACTTCAATTGGAACTTTGGCATTGCTATGCTGGGCATCGTGTTGCACAAGGTAGGGGAAAGATGAAGGAGTACGATGTGCCCTCCTGGCTTCAAAGGAGAACATGACCATCAGGGAACGGAAGATACACGCACACACTATTCTTACCTTAGCTGTAGTAGGATATGTTGCATATGCGAATGATAAATGAAATCTCGTCCTGGTTTCTTTCATTACTCCAGCATAATTAAAGGCTTCTTCCTCATGATTCAAATGCTGTCCACCCTTCACCAAGAGTGGTGTACATTGTATGGTGGTTGGTTGGGTTACCAGCGTAAAATGTGAGTTCCATGACATTTCATTTAATACTTTAGCACCTCTCAAGCTTTGTGGTATACAGTAGGGCCTTGACAATTGTTGCATAAAGTGAATGGATGGATGGATAAGTGACGATCACCAAGAAAACCTGGATGCCTATAAATTCTTCCACGATCAGATCGATACAAGCTTCAGGGTTTGGAGGCTTTCAATTTCAATATGTTGCTGATATTGCTCTGTGAACCCAGGGATAAAATCCCTATGGTAAGGACAAGGAAAAGGAATTCAATAGTTTCCTCTCTCTCTCTCTCTTTTTTACTACTACTTTTCTTCATTTGTAACAAATTGAATACTACAACAAGTCTTCAACTCTACAATCACGATTTTAGAAATTAACTTCTATACCTCTACTCTGCACTTGTTTGGTGTCTGGTCCAGTTTTATAATTTTCTTACCAATTCCCCGTAGGACAAATCCTATCCTAGGTCAACAATTCAATTCCGGGACCACAGAGTTCTTCACTCATCTCTAGTCATTTGTAAGGAGATTGTAGCTCAGTACCCATTAGGAAGTAGAAATAAAGTCTAGATTCAACGGACATACTGTTTCCAGTGCTACAAAAGAAACATTGAAATGGTTTTTTGAATATAAAGACCTTTAGGTCCATCTGATTACTTGGACAGGAGAGGGAAAGATTAACTCACTTTCAAACTACTTGAGTTTAAAGTAATGCTGTTATAGAGAATAATGTGTAATATAGAGACGGCTTCAGTTAAGTATCAAGAAGTCAAAGCTATTAAATGGCTTGTAAATCTTGGTACTCAAAACAATGAATGAGTGGTAAAGAAAGCAAGAAAAATACACTTTTTCTTACTTGAGAAGACATTAAGGAAATGGCAACGAATCTATAAATGCCACTGGTGACTTCTGCCTCTTCTTGGTAGGCATTTAAATAGTTTGAGTGGCAATTAAAGGTGCTTTACACACATTATCTATAATTCTCCGCAGAACTGTGCATGAAGCTCTATTTCCCCTAGCTTACAGATAAACAAACTGAGTCTCAGAAAGGTTCAATAACTGGCTTTAGGGAGACACACCTAGAAATCAAACCCAGATCTATCGCTCTCCATGAATACAATATCTACATGAACTTAAGAAATTCATTAATAAAATGAATGTCTGACGTTGACCTAATTATAGCATTGAGCGGTATACCAAGCTTGAAAGATGGTAGTGTAGCTTCCACGTTAAAACCAGGTCTGACTTCAGCATTTCCAGCTTCAGGATGGTCTTCAGTATGAGAATGGGCCACCATTCTTCCTCAACAAGTCTTTCCATTCTTCCCATTCTTCCCATTCTTTCCACTCTTCCTCAACAAGTCTTGTCTTAATGCAAATCGCAAGATCAGATCTATGTCCCTGAGTGAACTTAAGTTTTGTTTGCTTTTTTGTTTTGTTTTAATCTCAGTAACGCTGGAAGTTTTAGCTTTCCTCTAACTGTTAGTAAAATGTTTTAGGCATGTTACAAGAATTTCCGATAGAAGTTACTAAGAGACGTATATATTTTGGAGATCCTTCCTACTGCACGTGAAATTCTCGAGGCTGTATCTTTTGTTGGATGTAGGGTCATTCGTGTATTAATTATTCGCTGTATAATTATTCATTGCAGATGTATTTATTACCTTCTGTATGTCAAATGTTACACCAGGATCAGGATAGGCCACATAATTTGCAGGTCTTAGTTCAAAATAAAAAAAAGTGTTCAAAAACGAAGAATTTTAAGATAGCAACAGCAGAACATTAAGTCAGGCATAAAGCCCTCCTCAGTCTTCCATACAATTGCATAGATCGGGCATCTCTAAAGCTGACCCTGGCTAGGTGCTCAGGATATAAAGGTGAGTAGAAACTGCTCTTGACCTCATGGAACTCATGGTCTACTAGGAGAGACAGATTAGAAGCAATCACATCAAATATTTTGATTATTTGGCAATAATAAAAACAGTATTAATAATAATTCCATATTAAGTACTCCAAAGGGGTGGGGGGGAAGATTCTACGAGATAGTTTATCCAAGGAATGGGACTTAGGCCTGGGTTCTGGGAAAGCTTTACAGAAGTTATGTTTAAAAGACAAGAGAAATAAACTAGGGATGAAGGGAAGGAGGAGTCCCTCAGGCAGAAAAAATATTTCATCAGTACTTGCTGAGGGGCTAGGGGGAGGGGCTTAGCCCATCCTAGAATTGGATGAAGGACCCTGTATATGGGGGGGAAAGGGAAAGGGTGGTGGGAGTTAAGACTGCAGAGGTAGATAGTTCCCAGACGCTGGCCAGTACCTGGCCTCGTAGGCCTGTGTAAGGATTTTGGTCTTTATCTTAGGGACAATGGGGATCCACTGAAGAGTTGTAACCAAGGGGCAGGCAGTGGTGGGTCTGAGTAACAGAAAGACTGGAAGGGGGATAGGATAGATACAGGGCAAGCAGTTAGGCTGTTGTGGTAGTTGGGGCCAGAGCAAGTGGTAGCTTAGCCTGGGATAAGGGCCGAGGTGGTGGGGAGATGTGGCTGGCCTTTAGCGATGAGGGCTTGGGGCAAGCACGTGCAGAAGGGAGGGTTTCGGCTGAACTTGCACGAGCATGATACCGGCAGATGTTTAAAATTAGGGGCCCAAATGACATTTTGCTTGGCCTTGCTCCTCCTAGAAACTATTCAGAAAAATGGGATAAATACATATTTGGAGCATGAGAAAGGATGAAAAACTTCCCTCTTCTACTAACCCGTCTCTCTGTGGGGGAGAGAAAAATCGGTGACTGTTTAGTCTCTTGAGTAGGGAGAGCAGTGGGTGGTCTAAGTTAGAGGTCCGAAGCCTCCCCTATGTCTCCAGAAGCGGGTTTGTCCCGCACTGTTGGATTAGTCCGGAGGGGGAACGGATGGCCCGAAGAGCTGAAGTGCAGAATTTTTGCTGTATTTTCCTTTATCGCCGCTACAGCAGTGCCTTCGCGACTCTCAGCTCTCCTTGCGAAGGGAGGTCTGGCCATTTCTGGAAGATCTGTAGAGATAGGAAGCCCCGAAAGCAGGTCTTTCTTGCAAAAGTTCTCTAATTACAACTGGCTGCCAAAACCTGGCACAGAGCAAAACAAGCCGTTTCTTTGATATAATGAATTTAAAAAAATCATAGTGGAGACCTCTCAGTCTTTTGGGCTGAGGAACAAGAGGGTGAGCATCATCACAGCAGGAGTCCCCTCTTTCCAATGCCTTTGCTCTCCTCCCGATTTAGCTGCTGTGATTCCTACTTCTTTTCAGATGCTCCTTTCCCGGGGCCGAATTCTCACCTACTCCAAGGATCATCCTAAAACGTTATTCTCCCCAGGGTAATTTTTACAAGCCCATGCTTGTTATAGCAGGAAAAAATGTATTTGGAATGGTGGCATTTCAAGCTCTCTGCCAAAGCACTGTGCCTTCAGCCGTTTGCCAAATCCTTGCAAAGCTGGTCCTACCGAGGGTCACTAGTTATCAGGTCACTAGTCGTGCGTCCATCACGTACTAAGTACAGACTATAATTACTCAGTAAATCCTATTAAAATGAAGCCCACCAGTATGCATGTGTAGTAATATCCGTGGTCTGGCGAACTACATCCATAATGAAATCCTATTTGAATTTCGCAATCTCTTTCCCCACTGACCTATCGGAATTGCTAACAAGCTCCAGTAACAAGCCCGTTAGTGACAGATCGGTGTTACGCATTATTTCCTTTCTTTTGGCCTCACTTGCAGAGAAATGAGCAGAAGTTAGATACCAAGAGGAAAAATAAGAGAGGATGGAGCAAATATAGGCTTGTTGATCTTCGAAACATTGATGCCTGGAAACATCGGAAGAGCAAGAAACTCAGACCTGCGTGAATATTTTCTTTTACGTAGACATCATTCGGTCCTCTTAATAAGAGTTGATGCTTTGGGATTTATTATAAAAAACACCAGAATGCTTGTTGTTAAGTTCTCTGTGATGCGGAGAAAAGTGATTATAAATTTTATAAACTGATTTCCCCTCAGCGAGGCAATGTCTTGGCTAATTTTACTCCACTGCTTCTAAAATCATCATGCTACAAATCTCGATGAATCTAACTGCGTGAGGGTGCAGATCTCATTTGCATTTATTGCTAATATTCATAAAACTTCCCACAAGCGCAAGGAAAGTGATGCCCATTGACTGGGTTCCTGCTGGCCATCATCAAGGCTAGGATCATGAATAATGAAGGCTGGGGCTGCAGTTCCCACAGAGACGCGGTAGATGGCAGTGTGCAACACAGATTCCTGAGCTTGTGACCTCCGTAGCCGGGCAGATGACTGGGAAGAGATTGCATCTCTGGACCTGAATGTTGTTTTTTTTCCAGCCCAGCCAGAGGAAGAGGTTGTCCTCCTAGGAAATGATGTCTCTGCATAAACTTGGTTTTGCTGAATCAGTAAACTGCAGTTCTTTTGAACTGCTCTGACCCCCAAGAATGTTAAGCTTCTTTAATTTAAGTCTGCAAAGAATCTGAACCTCAAAACTCTTCTTCAATGCATGGTGTAATCTTTCGGTTATACGATGTGCTGACCTTCCCATGCTTCATATTTTATTAATCCCTAAAACAAGATCATTCTGGGAAAGCTATAGATAAGCCCTCTGGACATTTCATAAGTACGTGCTGAGTACAGTAGGACTTTGTGGTTTGACTTTTCAGCATCACGAGGAGCCTAATTTGAGCAGTCAGCGTCGACTGTGTTTTCTTTGGTTATTTTTAAAGCATTTATATATTTTTGCATATTCCCCCCAATAGAATGCTCATTTTTCAGTAGTCCCGAAAAGTACTTAAGGCATGTAAAATTTCTGATTACAGAAGAGATAGGCATCGAGTTTTGTTGAAGATTTAGAAACTGCAAAGAAACCCTTTTTAATATGCTGCTCATTATTAAACACTAGCAAAGGAGACCTTAGTTGACATCAGTAAGAGATATTTTTAAAAAGGACATTTCCCTAGAACAGGAGCTCCTAGAGGAAAGGAGAAATGTTATATGTAAATCGTGTGCAGCACTTAATTACACTGAGATTTAATAATTTAAGCAGACATGCACCCATGCTCATGCTTTCCTAACCTTTCCTTCTGTCTGGATTTGTGTCCTGGGACTGGGGGCTTTGCTCCGACCTCTGTCTTGCAGCGTGTGTGGCCTGCCTGGCCTTTCCCACCTGGACAAATATGCTACATCATATTTATTTTTCCAGATCTCTTTGTCCATTTAGATTTCAGACCTCCGCAGTCTCCCGGAACACCTAGCTTTGGCTTTTCCTGGCTTGACTTCCTCTGCCGGCACACAGGGCCCAGTGAGGCTGAAATGCTGGGTATTCTCAGAGTTGCCCCAGTGCACCGAAGGCCTTTGGATTATGGGATTATGTTGCTGATTGCAGGGGTCTCTTTCCTCAGTGGCTCCGAAATGATCTCTTTTGCGGATTGCTCTTCCCCTTCCTCTAGATGCTGGTGTTTCTCAGAGTTCTGCCCCAGGCCCTCCTTCCCCATACCGTACGGCTGTCATGGGCAATGCCCCAGCTACCATTTACACGCACCGGTACACACAAATCCCTTCCACGCCCATGTCTGTAGCCCAGATCCTTCTCCTGAGCTTCAGAACTGTAGATGTCTCACATTTAGAGAGACACTTAAATGTCTTGCTATAGTAGGCGCATGGGGTAGAATAGTTAGTCCGTTATTTGGGGTAGGACAACATGAGTCAATCAATAAATTCACTATGAACTATCAGTCCACAATACTTGTTAGACACTTTTCTGTGGAGAGTCCTAAATAATTGGAAGTCTTTTAGGGTGAGAGGAGGGCTTGGTTAGAAAAGTAAAGCTACACGAATCACTTCCATGTGATTCACATAGGATAGATGAGTTGGCATTGCTTTCAAAGGTCTTTGGTTTTGGGGTGCCTGAGTGGCTCAGTCGGTTAAGTGTCGGACTTCAGCTCAGGTCATGATCTCACGGTTTGTGGGTTCAAGCCTCGCATCGGGCTCCGTGCTGGCAGCTCAGGGCCTGGAGCCTGCTTCGGGTTCTGTGTCTCCCCCTCTCTCTGCCCCTCCCCTGCTCATGTTCTGTCTCTCAAACATAAGTAAACGTAAAAAAATAAAATAAAACTTCAAAGGTCTTCGATTTTAAGAAATAAACATTAAATGGCATGAGGGTTCTGAAAAGAGGATGTCCAAAAACAGACCAAATCTGTTGTCCTCTGTCATCTATATGTAGACGTGGTTAAAAAAGTATATGGGTGACTAACAGCCCATTATACACCACAGAGTGCCTTGTTTACTTCTCGACCTTACTTACCTTTTCATGTATTTGTCTTACCTCCCTTCCTTATATTGTAACATATAAACTGTCAGCTGGGTCATTCCTGTGTTTTGCATCCCCTTAGTATTTAACAGAGTATCTTAAGCTAGTAGATACTCAATGGATGTTTGTGTGCAAGGCTTAAAGTGTTGCTGGCTCTTCTGAAGCAGGACAGTTGTCTTGCTTAGTTTATTTGGACCTACCTCATGACAATGGGCATCATGCTGCTAAGACACCGTGCTGTGTTTAAATGATAACGAATTGAACGATTGGACTGCATAATTCATCCCATGTTGTGTTTGCAGGACTGTGCTGACTTTGTTAATTAGTCATTACCATTTCTTGTCTGGCAATGATACCGTGCTGAAGAATTCACTAATAGAATTGTAGAAAACAAACAAACAAACAGACAGACAAAAACCTAAAAAGTTAATGCCCAGGCATTCAAGTAATAATAAGGACATTTAGAAATATGTGTCACACCTCTCTCTTTAGTTAGGTGATAAACTATCACTAAGATGCAAACAAATGGCAGAAAATATCGACAGGATCCAGAATTTTCAATCCCTAGATCAGATCTGATGAGTTACTATGACGATCAAGGCAGCACAGATTTATAGTTCCAGAAGCTAAAAGAATTAAGTTAGTGGCTATTTTAATCGGACTTCAATTGTATTGGATTGTATGCATAAAATAGAGACATCACAAGATACTGATCTGAGCAGGATAGATGTTGATTTCGGTCTCATGTGAAAGATGACTAGAGGTAGGCCACCAGGGAGGCTTCGTAACACAGTGAGGGCACTTGGCTTGATAAAGTCTTAAAGTCATCGTCTGTGAGCTTGAGATGATGACAGCACGTACCTTCCATAGAGCTACAAGAATTCCACGCTGGAAAACGGGTGAAGTCCTTAGAAAAATGCCTGTCAGAAAGCAAGTGCTCGGAGGGTGTGATTTATTCAGTGTGAGGGAACCGCAGATGAGTCAAGCGACCGCATGAATAAACGGAGAACCAGCACTGGGGTCACGCATAAGGAAGGATGCAGGAGGGTGGTACAGGAAGATATAACAGGGGCTTCCGCACTGGCCTCGACCACACTCCCCTCTAGAACTGACCCCCCGGCTGTGTCTGAATGATGGGTGAATAGGCGTTGTCAGGGTGGCTAGATGGGGCTGGTTCCAGTTAGAGGGAACCGACTGTTCTGAACTGTGGAGGAGCACAGGGAAGGAATGAAAGAAGGATTTATGTCGACATTCGAGAGGATGAGGCTGGAGAGAGGGGCAGAGGCCAGGAAGCCATGGTAGGGGCTTTGGCGTGTCTCTGAAGACGGATGGACAGCCACCAAAGAAGATGAACCGGTGGAGGAGGGCGTTACCAAGCCTGGATCGCTGCCTTGTTTCCTGGGCCGGACTGGTGGTCTCTGACCTCTGTGAGGCTGAGCAGCTGCAGGCAGGACTGCAGGCAGCTCGCCTTGGTGTACCTCTACTCCCAGGACGGGGGTGGGGGTGGGGGGGTGAAACACAACTTGTTGTGAGAGATCTGCAGGCTCTATTTGATAATACATCGAGCGTCAGCTAATTAGGTGGAGAGGAAATTTATTTTGACTCCGACTTCCTCACCTCCACAAAAATATTTTGACAGTCCGAATCCAGAGGAGAAAACATACGGGTAATCTGAAAACACTTCTAGTTGGCTCTGGAAACCCCGAGAGAGCAACAGCTCGAGGGGCAGGGTCACATGTGTGTGTGCGCTCCGGCACACTCACCGCTCACTCACATTCACACTGTCTCCCTCCAGCCTTTGCTCAGCATCTGGAACCTTCGAGCTGGGAGGAGGGTGGGCCCATTTGGGGTCACTAAGCGCTACTCCTTTTTTTTTTTTTTTTTTTTTGAGGGTGGGTGGCCTAAGGTCATTGACACATAGAGACCCAAGTTAGAGCTTGTTCTTTTCACAGGTAATTTGCCGCAGATAAAAACCTCTGTTGCCAGTTCTTATACAGAAAGGAACACACGTCGTGAATGAACCACATGAACATTCCCTTTTTTTCCTCCCAATTTTGGGCAAATAAATAAAAAAATAAATGAAAACCCTTCAAAGGAACAAAAAACAAGAGGCCCATTAATAGGATCAGAGTAGAGGTTACATATCAAATATATAACTATGGAGTCCAACGGTCCGTTTTTGTAGTCTGTTTTTGAAAATTAGGGACATTCTGCCCGCAGGTCTCCCCCTGCTTTAGGAAGGTTCATGTTACACCATTTTGCTTTTATAAAAGACCTACCTTAGTACCTGTCTTCGCTAACTGAAAGCAATGCAAAGAGAATTTGCACTTTGACACACACACACACACAAAAATGTGGAAGCGAAGATAGCATTCAGCGTTTGTTTGACAGGAACCATTATACAGGCAGCGCGCGCTGGGGCAGCGGAGTGGCGCCACCAAGCGCCTCACCCAGGAATTACACTCAGCATCTCAGCGTCCAGCTGCCAGAGCTTTGAAACAGTGTGGTCGCATCTGTGCTTTTTCTTGTTTTATTTTCTGCATCCATTGGCAACATGTATCCTAAGGTATCCGAAATGCCTAAGAGGTTATTAAATGTTGAGTCTGGGGACACTCAAAAAAATGTCCATCTAAATCAATGGGGATTGTTTCTTCGCTTTTACACCGTTTCAGCTTAGGGAAGTTTTCATAGGAACCTTCTACTTTTGGATGGTGGGGGAAACCTGTTCTCTAGAGTGCCACAAATATTTTCTTTATGGGGTTTGCCAGGTTTGTAATATAGGCTCCCTTTAAGAGGAGAGTGTGGGAACTCTATTAGCAAATTCTGGCGACATTACTAATTCAGAGATGTGCCCTCCACCTTCTCCCATTTAGACAGACGGGTCCACTTTAATGTGACCAGGCAGCCAAGAGCCAGGGAGGACGAGGTTTGGCGAAAAGAGGAGGCTGCAAACCAGAGAAAGCCCAGCGCCAGCGGAAGGAAGCTCTCTGTGAAAAGCCGCCCCACTGTAGCTGCTGCCTTTTGAAAAATACAAGCGGTGTTTGGAACGAATACCTCATCTCCTTGCAGGGATCTTAGACTCCTGATCGGGCTGACTGTGCCCGGCTCCCCCATCAATGGCTGTATCTTATCTAACTAGCAAGTGTGAAAGTCGATTTCTTTTTTAATCAGGGAGCTATGGAAACAAGCTTATTTTGTGATTTAGTCTTAACTCACGGAAGCACTAATGATCATTAAAAATGACGCTAAAGCTTAAAAAAATACACACATTTTTGATCTGTTGTCACGAGGATGCTAAGATATTACACACAAGTGACTGCAAGTATTTTCAGCACTTGAACATGAAAAATGACATTTCTTACTAAATTCAGCATTACAGTAGTTATGAGGAATCTGGGAATTAAAGTATTTCTGGGGAAGATATATTTCTCCCAGCAGATAAAGTCTCAGCAACAGCCACAATTAGAGCTGGCTGAAAAATATAAACTCAGTGAGCAGTGATGCTTTTTGTGACAAATGGTCTGCTGAGGGCCTGATAGATGTTAGTGATAGAAAACAAACAAACAAACAAACAAAAAAACCCGGTTTGGCATTGTTATTGCAGTTAAATAGTTTAAGAAGAAAAAAATGAAAAGAACCTTTCTATGATTGGGCAAGAAAGAAGAAAAACGTTTCATATTTAGCTACATCATATGAATTAGTTCTGAGACTACAGAAGCCACACGAAAAAGACCGTTGGGTTCATCGTTGGGGTCTTTGGTTGCCAAGAAACTAAGATTTGGAGCTGCCGCTTGGAGTTATGAAATTGGTTGAGAAGCAGTGGGCTTCCTTTTTCCAATTAAGTAGCTGTGGGAAGCCAAATATTCTTTACAGGGTTCCACCAAAACAACGTATCGCGACAGATCAAGCAGAAGCAGATGTGAGAAAGCAGCCGTATTTGTTGATTAGGAATTATAGAGGTTTTCAAACACGCAAAATAATGACACTCTTCCAACTTAATTGTATTTTTTTGGTTGTTTTGGAAACTACTTATTGTCTATAAAGCCATGTTATTTATGTTGCCATATAATAGTTTTGTTATTTTAAATGTGTTAAATAAATCTTTAGAAATGTTTGCAGTTTTCATGTGTAATACTGTAAACACGGAGAAGTATAATTTGTAACAGGAAGTTTTTGGGGATTTGCAGTTATGTTTAAGAGTGGAAAGGAGCTTATGATGAAACACTTTTAAAAATGTCAGACCCCCGCTATAGATATTTAACTCATGGAAATGGAGACAGAAACTGGGTAAAAAGAGAGAAAAAGCTGTTCAATTGGCTTTGCAGCAAGAGCAGGAACCCCGAGGAACGGGAGGTTATTCAGAACGTGTATATCTCAGGGAGAGGGTTTATTCTTACTTTCCCTCAACTACCGGAATTCATTGACCTTTCATCTCCCTTTTGTTTGATTATTGTGTCATAGTTCTCCTTCATTATGACTTTTACTGCTTCTTCTACTTTATTTTTTCTTTTAGAGAGTGTGAGTAGGAGAGATGGGCAGATGGAGAGAGGGAGAGAGAATATTTTTTTCTTTTTCCACGTTTATTTATTTATTTATTTATTTAATTTTGAAAATGAGAGAGAGAGAGACAGACAGAGCAAGAGAGCAAGGGAGCTTGTGAGTAGGGGAGGGGCAGAGAGAGAAGGAGACACAGAATCCTAAGCAGGCTCCAGGCTCTGAGCTGTCAGCACAGAGCTTGAGGCGGGGGAGGGGGAGGGGGCAGGGCTCGAACCCAGGGACCACCAAATCATGACCTGAGCCAAAGTGGGACGGCTTAACTGACTGAGCCACCCAGGCGCCCCAGAGAAAGAGTCTTAAGCAGACTCCATGCTCAGCGCAGAACACAATGGGGGTTGGGGGGAGGGGATGCATCCTACAGCCCTGGGATCATGACCTGAGCTGAAATCGACAGTCAGACGCTCAACAAACTGAGCCACCCACGCACGCTTCTACTTCTTACATAAACGCTATATAATTCATTGTTTAAACTGGGACAGATTTGAAAGTAAAAGGGGATGTTACTAATAATTATGGTGGGGTAACAGGCTTACCTGGTTGCTATCTCTCTCATCCTGTCCAATAACCATCCCCGAAGAGCAGAATCACCGAGTCCAAGGATATGGAAACTGTTCTAGAGCCTGTTCTCACTCAAAATAGTTTCAGAGATGATAACACCAATTATTACATTAGCCAAGACTTCATTAGATTTCAGCAGTGCGCTTCTGTGTTTGATCTCCAAAATATTTTGTTTTTTAAAGTTGAGCTCTGGGGGCGCCTGGGTGGCGCAGTCGGTTAGGCGTCCGACTTCAGCCAGGTCACGATCTCGCGGTCCGTGAGTTCGAGCCCCGCGTCAGGCTCTGGGCTGATGGCTCAGAGCCTGGAGCCTGTTTCTGATTCTGTGTCTCCCTCTCTCTCTGCCCCTCCCCCGTTCATGCTCTGTCTCTCTCTGTCCCAAAAATAAATAAATGTTGAAAAAAAAATTTAAAGTTGAGCTCTGAAATTAGAGAATCTCATTTGCATGGCAGGAGGTTTGTTAGTTTCACTCGGAGGATAACCGCTGGAAAATCTTGAATGCGACTTCAGGCCAACATCTTGCGCGAGGAGGAGGGTTGCTTGAGTTTACTTGGTCAGGTTGAGATAATCCAATCATTGGGGTGGAGACAATGATCCTGCGTGTGGGTGGAGACAATGTCATAGGAACTATATAAGGCCAGAATCTCTTGAGCTCAAACTCACTTTAAAGAGAAGCTAAGGCTAGGAGATGTGGAGGTGTAGACTTTGGACCTACGAGATGGCTGCAATTGTCTAAATCAGTGTAAGTAGTCTCTTCCCTCTGTGCTATTTCCACTGTCCTATTTCTCTCTCTTTCGCTACAAGTTATCTTTTAAATGCTTTTATCTTTAGATTTCTGGAGTCAGTCTTATCCTGTGTCAGGGAACTTTTTCCACCTTCTACTCTAATATTGTCAGTTAAATTTTTACATATTAACTTCAGGTGGTTTTTTTTTATGCATAGAAGTGTTTTTTATTATTATTATTTGAGTACATATATATATTCTTAAAATTTATTTATTTTGAGAGAGAGAGAGCACAAGCTGGGGAGGGGAAGAGACAGAGGGAGAGAGAGAATCCCAAGCAGGTTCTGCCCTATCGGCACGGAGCCCGATTCAGGGCTTGGACTGCAAACCTTGAGATCATGACCGGAGTTGCAGTCAGATGCTTAACCGACTGAGCCAGCCAGGTGCCCCCTGCATACATGTATTTTTATGTGTTTTCAATGACAAATGTATGTGTTTTAAAAGGGTTCCTTTTTATTTTCTAGCATTATTTCTTAAAGCTGTTTCTGGGTTTTTACTTAAATATATTTATCAATTGTTTTTTCTTTTTCCAAATGTTTATTTAAATTCCAGTTAACACACAGTGTCATTTTAGTTTCAGGTTAGAATTTAGTGATTCGTCCCTTACACACAACACTCAGTACTTATCACGAGTGCCTTCCTTAATCCCTATCACCTATTGAACCCATTCCCCTACCCACCTTCCCTCCAGCAACCCTCAGTTTGTTCTCTGTCACTGAGGGTCTGTTTCCTGGTTTGCCTCTCTCTCGTTTTACCCCTGTGTTCATTTGTTTTGTTGCCATTTGCAATGGCATGATGTGGATGAAGCTAGAGAGTATTACACTAAGGGGAATAAGTCAGAGAAAGACAAATGCCATAGGATTTCCTTCAAATGTGGAATTTAAGAATTGCTACTTTTAATAGCTGTATTATAATTAACAGAATTATTTCATTATCTTTATATGATTAGATTGTTTCTGATTGTTTGGAGTCATAGATAACACGGATAAGGACTTTTTACAAATGCAGTATTTTTTTTTTTTTCTTTTGTTAATTTTTTTCTTGCATATATTCCAAGGTGGGTTGGGCAAGCTCTTTTAGATTGTAAGCACCATATTCAATTTGCCTTAAAAAGTCAGGTTTTGGGGGGTTCCTGGGTGGCTCAGTTGGTCAAGCGTCCCACTTTGGCTCAGGTCATGATCTCACGGCCCGTGAGTTTGAGCCCCACGTCTGGCTCTGTGCTGACAGCTCAGAGCCTGGAGCCTGCTTCAGATTCTGTGCCTCTGTCTCTCTCTGCCCCTCTCCCGCTTGTGCTCTGTCTCTCAAAACTAAACATTAAGGAAAAAAATTCAGGTTTTTGGAAAGTGTGATGGGGATTTAAAGAAGAGGTGTATCTCTTTTTTTTTATTAAAAATTTTTTTAACATTACTTATTTTTGAGAGACAAAGAGAGGCAGAGCATGAGCAGGGCAGGGGGAGAGAGAGAGGGAGACACAGAATCTGAAGCAGGCTCCAGGCTCTGAGCTGTTTGTTAGCACAGAGCCTGACACGAGGCTCGAACTCTCGAACTTCGAGACCATGACCTGAGCTGAAGTCGGATGCTCAACCGGCTGAGCCACCCAGGTGTTCCCCCCGCGCCACCCACTCTTTTTAACATTTATTTATTTATTTTGAGAGAGAGAGAGTGTATGTGTGTCTGTGAGCGTGATAATGCATGAGTGGGTGAGGGGCAAAGAGAGAGAGGGAGAGAGAGAATCCCAAGCAGGGTTCTGTCAGCTCTGTTATTGCAGAGCCCGTCATGGGGCTTGAGATCATGACCTGAGCTGTGAGATCATGACCTGAGCTGAAGTCAAGAGTCAGATGCTTAACCATCTGAGCTACCCAGGTGCCTCAGGAAGGAGCGTATCTCTTGTCACCCAGCCAGGCCCAATCAGACTGGAATGCCATCCAGGAACTGGAAGACTTCCAAAGACTCCAAGTTCCTTGTGGGCAGATGTCCTGTCTATCGTTACACATGTCTGTATCCCCAAAGTCTAGTGAAAAGTGGGAGCATGGAAAGTTCCTAGTAAGTATTTGTTGGATGAAGATGAGAAAATGTGTTCCAGGATGTTCTAGCAACCGAGTTTTTCTGGGCTAGCCTCAGGAGTGCCCATTCCTTCCTACTCTGTCCCTCTGTGGTAACAATGGCGTGGCTCGTGTTTTTGTCTCTGATTCTGTTACTTCAGCCACGACTGAGCGTGTGGTTTGTGAATTCTCAGGAAGAAGTTCTGTTAGTTATTATTCAGTATAGGCCCTTTTTCAAGAAGAGTCCTCCGTTCACACCGTCTCACCGGCACTGACTAGCCTTAGCGGGGCTGTCTTTGGGTCAGGGGCCCAACTTGTTCCAAGCCCTCACTCAAAGTATGCAACCTTTGCAGGAAGGCCCAGGAGGTGTCTCTAGGAGTGAGCTCTGGGAGGAGTGAGCTCTGGGAGGAGCGAGAGGATGCTATAACTGGAGGGCATCTTCCTTGTCAGGAACACCTTTTTGGCTTGTGTTCAGACATTTATTTTAGAGAAGTTCGTGACAATGGTTATGTTTTTATTCATACTCAAGCCTTATGAGTTTTCTAAGAGTGCTTCAAAGCATTTCATCTGAATGATACTTCATCCTTAAAATTGATTCTGTAATGGGTATCTCAACCATTTTGCAGTGGTTTTCTCTAGTTTTTTACTTACATATGGTAGTTTTCTTTGAAATACTGAGGGCTTCTTAGAGCCACTTTTCTGTGACCGCTTAAGTCGGATTGGCTTTATTTTTATAGTTGGATTTGGATATGCAAATTATTTTTCTTGAACTGCAGGTGACCTACAGAGATTAGAGGCAGAAGCTGGGCTCCCAGATCCTGCTAAAGGCCTCATTGCACTCAGCTCCCACAGAGAGAAGCTGTGGTCAGAGCAGAGAAGACTTCGTCTGGGCGTCTCCACACAAGGTCAGCTGCCCCACCTGAAAAGATAATGTCCGCTGTCCTGTCTCTCTTTTGTGATCACCTAGCTTCTCTCAAAGATACATGGTTCCCTGTTTTTCTCACAGATAGTGCTTTTACTATGATTCTCTGGTGATTTAGTGCTGCTTTCCTGTATAAGCTGCAGGAAGATTTATACTATTTAATGTTTGTATTGGATTTAGGTACATCCTGATTATTGAAGAGCAGATTGTGTACTGAAGGCTCCCAATCGCTTTCAGAAGCTAATAAAGGGCAACTTCAGCTCAGTTCACTGCCAAGGAGTGACCTTCAGAGACCATGGCCCAGAGTCTGCAAGAGGAGGTGACCTGTCCGGTTTGTCTGGAAATTTTCTTAAGCCCCATTTTACTCCCCTGCGCACACATTTTCTGCTTTCATTGCGTGCAAAGATGGATGCTAGAACACAGGGATCTGAAATTGACCTGCCCCGTGTGTCGAGGGGTAAGTGACAGCCCCCCTTTGGAGGAATGGCAAATTGGAGCACTATCACTTCTGTTCACGCAGCACAGTGCCCTACTGGAGAAAAGTCTGCACGTAAGCAATGGGTTGTTGAGGTTCCGGGAGGATATGACCCTGGATACAGGCACCGCCCACTCCTTCCTCATCCTCTCTGATGACCTCAAGAATGTTCGGTGTGGGAAGATCTGCCGCAACCCAGCGGAAGATCCCCAGAGGTTCACCCACCTGGCCTGTGTCCTGGGCACCCCATGCTTCTCCTCCGGCTGCCATTACTGGGAGGTCGAAGTGGGACAGGCGGAGGAGTGGACCCTGGGGATCTGCCAGGAATCAGTCGACAGAAAGAGAAAGGCCGGTTTCTCCTCCGAGCATGGCTTCTGGTTTATCAGCATGAAGGCAGGGACCATCTATGCCAGCTCCTTCCCAGAAACCAGAATTCCTGCGAGCCCTGAACTTAGCCACGTGGGAATTTTTTTAGATGTTGAGATGGAAGAAATCAAGTTTTTTGATGTGAGAGGTAATGCCCTCATCTATACACACAGTCATCTCTCATGTGTGGAGCCTTTGCGTCCGTTCTTCTGTCCCGAGCTGCCTAGAGAAAGTGACAGTGGTGCCCCCCTGAAACTCTGCTCATGAGAAACTCAGCACTTCCTAGAAGATTTCTCAGAGGTGAATGAGACCTTTGACTCGAGAAAGGGCAGAATGACCTAGAGAGAGACCATGTGTGTAGTAGGAGGGTTGTGCCGATTTTTGAAATAGATTTTGTAGACTTTGCAGCTGAATAGTTTTTAGGGTGCATTTTGTAGACTTCGTAGCTAAAGAACTATGGGGTCTTAGGGGGCGTTAGTAAGCACTCTAAGCCCCAGTTTTCCTAGTCTTCAAGTGGGGATCATTATATCTCTCAGCCAAATAGCTGTGATGATCAGAGACGATGCTGTGCATTTATTTTGTACTAAATACAAATGGGCCATTTCAGATTGGAAGTTAAATAAAATATTTTGTGGGTAGAGACAATGCCTTTTTCATTATTTTATGCTTTTTCTGCAATTCCTGATAATGATAGCTGTCTGGGAAAGAAGAAGGAAACAGCCAGCATGAGATATTTTGACATGAAGTTTCAGTGAGAGACAAAAGTACTGGGAAAGAACTACGTTTCTCATTTTTGTTTTCTCCCAAACACAGCTGCCAAAGTTTTCCTGAAAGACAAAACTTTGAGGTGTCTCCAGTTAATGGTGATTCACGTTTGTTCTAATGGGAATTGTCCTTTGCCCATTTCAAGGATTGGCCTCCCATGTGGTTGTCAAAGGGGTATGGTCTTACGGCAGGCACAGAGGTGCCAACAGGCTCAGACAATGTCAAGCTGTTAAGATCCCGAACCTTCTGGAGTAATGAAGGAACGGGGAATGAGGGAAATGAGTAATGAGGGAAACGGCCCTTGAGAAGAGTGGACCCCTGGCCTTCCGCCCACCGGGTGCATTTGTGCATGGGAAACCCTTCCTTCTGAGAGGAAAGGACACCTCCCCACACGCCTGAACTTCAGGCCACTGCTGTTGCTGTGGGAATTCTTATCAACTACACTAAACTGCAGACAGATACTCACCAAAAACTGTTCTCCAGGTTGCTTCTGAATTCATTTTCTTAATATTAGAATTTTAGAGGTTTTGCAGTTAACTCTCTGAGACGTTTGATGTTGTCGTGTTTGGTCCTCTCCTGTTCGATCTGAAACTTGTGCCCCTCTCTCCAACACCGCATCCACACTGTCTCAGATGGCGGTTTCTCATACCGGACGCTCAAGTGCTCATGATGTCTCCTTTTCAAACCATTCAGGTCCTTTAGGGTTGTGGTTTTTTGTTTTTTGTTTTTTTTCTAATTTACTTGAGTCAGCCACTTCTGAGGTGACATCTGCTTTGGAAGAGTTGGGTTGGGACATGTTTCAGGAATCTGCTTTTGACCTCATTTCCAAAGAAACTGAGGATAGTCAGCTTCCTTCTCTTACCAACTCCACCAGAGTGGGAGGACAGTCCAGGTTTGGTATTTTCCCCTCTTATTTCCTTTTGATCCCTGTGATTTTATTAAGGGGTCTCCTTGCCCTTCTCTGACTCAGGGCCTGCATCCATCCTGATCCACCTTAACAGGTCCTGGTAATATGGAAACAAAAGTTTCCTGAAACGGTACTTATGAGCGATACACGATAATTTTCTCTTTTATTATATTTGCTTTGAAAAAAAAATTGCTGGGCTCACACACATTTGATTTCACAACTGGTCAACAGGTTGAGAGCTGTAGGTTGAAACCCCGGGATGGGCCCTAGGCTTCTAGTCCCTTCCTGTGTCCCAGAATGCCAAAGAAAGGGCAGCCCCAGTTTCCCTAAGACCTGAGGTGACAGCTTGTATTGTATTTGCCTATTTCAGGTTCTCTCAAAGACTGTTTGTTTTGAGGGACTTTCTGTCTCTTCCTCACAGAGGTTTAAGTTCCAAGTTCCCTTCATCCCAGCTGATGGACCTGAGTGATTTTTTTCTTCATCAATCATTAGGGGAAAATGCCAGTGGCCAATGATTGACCTGGTTCCTTTCTCCTGTCTGACAGAATATTGTGGCCGGGGGAAAACCTTGAGGGGAATGAGTCACAAGCTCATTCTGTTGTCAGTCAGTATTCACCCTTTGCAAAACATTTCACATATCCAACTTTTTTTTTTTAACGTTTATTTATTCTTGAGAGAGGGAGAGAGTGAGCGTGCGTGCGAGAAAACACAAGCAGGGGAGGGGCAGAGAGAGAGGGAGACACAATCTAAAGCAGGCTCCAGGCTCTGAGCTGGCAGCACAGAGCCCGTCACTGGGTTCAAACTCACGGACCTTGAGATCATGACCTGAGGTGAAGTCAGATGCTTAATTGACTGAGTCACCCAGGCACCCTGCATTTTGACTACTCTTAGTAATAAAATGATTGTTTGCTATTACTTAGGGGTCCATACAAGAAAGCATCATGGTGTGCCCATCCCCCTCACCCATCTGTGTAAGGTACTTTCCTCCTCTTCCCACTCCTCAGCCAACCTCCCCCCCCCCCCCCCCCGCCAACTCTTGAGAACTGTAGCATGGATACGAATGCATGTAGACAGTTTTTAAAGGTGCTGGTGTTAGAAGTGGTGTCACTTTGGGGAAAAGAACTCTGGCTGCCTCAAAAAGCAGTAGCAGTATGGGAATACGTTATAATTAGAAATCCTAATTAGCATAACAGGGTAGTATTAATTATGACCACCCTTCCCACCTCTCCTCCACAAATTTCAGGCCTTCTGAAGAGCTCTCCACAAATTTCAGGCCTTCTCAGGCCTCAACCCATCCTGTCCCCATCTCGGATTCCTTCAAATTTTTTTTTTTTAACGTCTATTTATTTTTGAGACAGAGACAGAGCATGAACGGGGGAGGGTCAGAGAGGGAGACACAGAATCTGAAACAGGCTCCGGGCTCTGAGCTGTCAGCACAGAGCCCAACGCGGGGCTTGAACTCACTGACCGCGAGATCATGACCTGAGCCGAAGTCGGCCGCTTAACCGACTGAGCCACCCAGGCGCCCCACAGGGTTCCTTTAAAAAGAGCTTCCCCACAGAAACGTTACTGGCATCATAACCCCTGCTCTTGTTCACGTCTGCCTCTGCCTCTCCCACAATATCCATATACAATGTTCTTTCCGCCACCGAAATCTTGGGTACGACTTGTTTGGGTCTGACTCGTTTGATATAACTGACCCGAACTCCAGGTTAGGTGGGAAAGGAGAACTAGAAAAACTGCGGAGATGCAAGAGGGAAGGTAGATGGGATCTGGGGGAGCTCCTCCCTCGGCTCATGGAGTCTGGGCAGCTCGGTCCTCCTGACCTGGGGTCAAAGGGAGCTTATGACGGGACAGAGGAAAAACGACTACTCTTGAAGTCTTTATTTGGGAAGGACATTTGTCCCCCACAACTCCTAGAATGCAGTTGCTTTGCGTGGCTTTATTTGGCCACAAAGGCCCAGGCGACTGAAGCTGGCCAGAGCCACAGTCCTCAGTCCTGTGTTCTCCTTACAGTCTGGAGAGGGACATTCAAAAATCTCCACGCCCGAGAACACATCCCAAACCAATCAAATCAGAGTCTCTGGGGATGGGGCTCAGCGGGACTTTCCCAAGTTTTCTCGGTGATTGTAACGTGCCGTCAGGGTGGGGGAGCGCTGGGCTAGAGCATCAGTTCCAAACCTTATCGTGAACCAGAGTCTCTCAGATGAATTCAGAAGGTCTGGGTGGAGCCCAAGAATTTGCATTTGTAATACATTCCCAAGTGATGTTGGTGGGGACCATCTTTGAAACCAGTGGTCGAGAGGACACAGTGCATTTTGATTTTAATCTCTGTGTTAAATGAATCATCCGACGAATTACCTTTCAATTAATGAATTCGTTTAAAATTCATTCCATTTAAATTTAAGTTTAATTTTAACTCCTGCCTTTAAACAAACAAACAACTGTAGAATAATGAAGGGAAGAGAGGGAGGTTGATGGTTTTAGCAGGGATTAGATTAGTGTATTAACAAAACTCCTACAGTGCTATGGACATTCTTGCCTAATACCCTCCCACCCTTCCCCACCCACATTTTTTACCACAAGATTTCTGTCATCAATTCTAATACCCTGACAATACCCAAAACTGTATGTAAAAATAACTGCTCACTACAGTGACCTAAGTCTGTGTTCCTTTTTTTTTAAAAAAATTTTTAAATGTTTATTTTTTATTTTTGAGAGACAGAGAGACAGAACATGAGTGGGGAAGGGGCAGGGAGAGAGGGAGACCCAGAATCTGAAGCAGGCTCCAGGCTCTGAGCTACCAGCACAGAACCCGACTTGGGGTTGAACTCACGAGCCTTGAGATTATGACCTGAGCCCAAGTCAGATGTTTAACTGACTGAGCCACCCAGGCGCCCCCTAAGTCTGTGTTCTTAATATTTGGTTTTGGAACCCTTGGTAAGGAAAAGGCTCTCTTTAAAGCCTTTCTGGGCTAGTTCCCCGAGCCCCGCCCTCCCCTGCCCCCCCACTCCCCCCCGCCCATAAAAAGCATCCAGGAAAAAAATGGTATAATCTTCTGCTTCTTACGAGGTTACTGTCTTCGGACAACCTATAAATACTGGCTTGGAGTTTGGCAAAAGCTGGGCTTGTTTTTCCTAGGTGACAGATTCTGCTGTGGTGCTACAATATGCATATAGCTGCCGCATGCAGCCTGGTTTCAGACTTCCTTGTGACAAGCTTCTAAGAACCTTCCCTAAGAGCCAGCCTCTCTGCCCACTTTTCGGGCTCTTCCTCCATCCTCTTGCTTCAAGTGCAGAGGCTACTCTCCTGGACCACAAGACTAAGGGGCAGCTTCAGCACCCGTGAAGCCTGGACCTCAGAAGGCTGCAGAGACAGTCTGCTGGCCTTGGAACACGTAACCCCGACATCATCGGTGTGATGCAAACATAAACAGCTTTCTGTGTTAAGCCACTGTTGTTTTTCTGTGTTCTCCTTGCAGTTGGACTTATTCCTGACTCATTTTCTAGCGTGCCAACATTGCTGTGACATGGGGTTGATTCTTGGGTGTTTTCTAGAGGACGCCCTTCCCCACATGCCTTTCTGGAGACCCATAGAGCAGCCCCACAGTTTCCCTTTATTTTGTCTCGTGTTCCCTGGCTCCAGCCATTAGAACTTCGGTGAATCTTCCAGGATTTTGTATGCTCACAGCCTGCCCTCAGCTTCCTTCTCCTTCCCTTCTACGACCAATTTCAAAAACTAAAAGATGATGTGCAAAGTGTGCCTCAGCTTTCCCATTTAATAGAAAATTCCAAACATGCACAAAAACAGAGAAGAGTATAATGTACCCTCATTGGGTTTCAACAATTATCAACAAATGCCAGGCCTCCCCGTTGGATTATTATTATTTTTTTAATTTTTTAATGTTTATTTTTGAGAGAGACAGAGCGTGAATGGGGGAGGAGCAGGGAGAGAGGGAGACACAGAATCAGAAGCAGGCTCCAGGCTTCAAGCTGTCAGCACAGAGCCCAATGTGGGGCTCGAACTCACGAGCCGTGAGATCATGACCTGAGCCGAAGTCGGACACCCAACCGACTGAGCCACCCAAGTGCCCCTCCATTGGATTATTTAAGAGCAAATCTCACATATCATTTCATCCATAATTGCTCAATAAATATCTCTACGAGAGTTTCACTTCAAGTAGCCCCTGTTATCCTGGTCCAAGATTTATTTGCCAACATTTGGAGTCCCTGTGCTTTCTGTATCAAAATTTCCAACCTCAAAACAGGCAGGCACTTTTTTTCCCAGTCATTTTGTTAGGTGCTTAGGCAAGCAGGGCCTTCCTCCCCTCCAGCCCCCCAGCCCCAGCCACTATACCACTCCAATGCCTGTGTGGGGCACCTGTGAGCTGCCACTGTCACTAACATGTGGCTTGTTTTTAGGGGGACCAATGATCTTAAAGTTCCAACTGCCATCAGAGATATTTTTCCCATCCTGCTACTTGTTTTATATATATATATATATATATATATGTATATGGTATATGTTATATATATGTTGTATATGTTATATATATGATATATGTTATATATGTTATATATATGATATGTGTTATATATATGATATATGCTATGTATGTCATATATGTGTATAACATGTATATATGTACAGACGTATATATGTATATATAACATATGTGTATGTGTTATACATATATGTATGTATTTTTAAATAAATGCACATGGTGCAATATTCAAAAAGGCACATAATGAAACTGTCTCATGGCATTCTTGTCCCCATTCACCTCATTCTCCTCTAAAACAACTCATGTTGCCAGTTGCTTAGGGATTCCTCCAGAGGTATTCTATATGTGTTATGTACATATTTTATCTAAATGTTCATTTAGCATGTACGTTGTTTTGTTCCTTGCTTTTTTCCCCTTGAGAATATTTAAGGAGATTTATTTAAATGGTCTTTTCCCAGGACTCAGATAATGGGAGTTCCTGTGCTGTGCAGATCAACTTAATCAGTCAATTTTGTGAAAACAGTTCTCAATCAGGTTTCTAAGCCAAACGTTTCTTTACAGTTTTCCAGGAAATCGTTGGAGTTTCTCACTCCAAAATGCATGACACTATGACTGCCATCAAAGAACTGCTAGAATGGCTAACTACCACAAAAAAAAAAAACCCAAAAAACAAAACAACAACAATAACAACAACAAAAGCCAGTAAAAACAGACTGACCTCATGCCCTGAATCTTTCAAGTAAGAAATAATTTTATTTTTCAAGTAGAGGTTGCTGAGTATGGTAAACAAAGCAAGAAGGTGGTAATAGCTTCTTAGCGAAAAAAGATGCTTCCCTGTACCAGGCTCAGAAAATCCAAATTGTTGTCAGAGCAGAAAGCCTAGATGGCACTGAGGATCCTGAGCGAGGCTTGTAAGCATAACAGGGTGCAAGTTTATCCTAAAAGATGTTGATATTTTTATTTTAAAAAAGTTTTATGCAAGTATAATTAGCACACAGTGTTGTATTAGTTTCAGGTGGTTAATATAATGATTCATCAGTTCTGTACATTACTCAGTATCCATCACAATTAAGTGGACTCTTAATCCCCTTTATCTATTTCACCCATCACTCCACCCACCTCCCCTCTGGCAACCACCATAAAAGATGTTGATGTTTTTATTTATTTATGTATGTATTTATGTGTGTATTTATGTATGTATTTATTTATGTATTCTAAGTTTATTTATTTATTTTTGGAGAGAGAGAGTGCGTGCCTACAGATGCATAAGTGGGAGAGGGACAGAGAGAAAGAGAGAGAGAGAGGCAGAACCCCGAGCAGGCTCCATGTCATTGCCTCAGAGCATGACACGGGACTCGAACTCACAAACCATGAGATCATGACCTGAGCTGAGATCAAGAGTCAGATGCATAATTGACTAAGCTATCCAGGGGCCCCAAGATGTTGATATTTTTAAAACCTGGCCTGACTGGAGGATCCTCAAAAGAAGGCAGAAGAGGTGGGGGCTTTTGGCTTGTTAATAGTTAGTCTAGGCTCACATACGGATACTCCAGACAGCTTGAGAAGAGGAATTTTGAACTGATTTATACAGATCATTTTCAAGGTGTGTCTGACCACTGTTTCTGTCAGCAAAGATTTAATCAAGATGATGAACCAAAAGAATAGAACGGAGATCTTTCTTGCTCCCGATTAAAATGGACCAGTCCATTAAAATGGACTACAAGCTGTTCTGGAAGCTCTTGACTGTTATTACTAAAACAGTTTATTTACTTATTCATACATTTTATTGTGCATGAAAATTAGAATTTTTTTCTTCAGAAATAGCACTGAATAAGTCCAATTATTCTTGAGAAAAAAATTTAATACAGGTTTTAGAAATCACAAATGGATTTTGCCATATATTCTACTCAAGAGTACAAACACTTCTCACGAAGATTTTTTTTTTAAAGAATGTTTATTTATTTTTGAGAGAAAAAGAGAGAGAGAGAGAATGTGAACGGGCGGGAGGGTCAGAGAGAGAGGGAGACACAGAATCCCAAACAGGCTCTAGGTTCTGAGCTGTCAGAACAGAGCCCAACATGGGGCTCGAACTCACGAACTGTGAGATCATGACCTGAGCTGAAGTCAGACGTTTAACCGACTGAACCACCCAGGCACCCTTCATTAAGACTTTTTAAATTCAAAGTAAGTTATATCTCAATGTGACAAATCGAGGAAGACTAAGTACCTAAACCCTGCCCAATGATTGCCATATATTTTTAAAACAGATTTACTTATGCTTCTCATAATGACTGGAGGTCCATTTGAGCTTATGTTCTTTGTTTTGTTTTGTTTTGTTTTGCTTTGTTTTGTGAAAGATGGCAGAGATGATGGACCAATGACACCTGAGCTTCACAAAGTATGGCACTTTAAAAACTAGAGTGACTTGTCCCATATGTTTAGGTTATTTTACAAGCACCCATATTCTCTCAGGCGAGCGCAATTTTTTTAACTTTTATTTATTTATATTTTTTCCTAGAGAGGCAGAGTGTGAGCAGGGGAGGGTCAGAGAGAGGGGGAGACACAGAATCTGAAGCAGGCTCCAGGCTCCAAGCTGTCAGCACAGAGCCCATTGTAGGACTCAAACTCACAAATCGTGAGATCATGAACTGAGCCAAAGTTGGTTGCTTCACCGGCTGAGCCACCCAGGTTCCCATGATTTAGTTTTTTTTTTTTTTTTTTTTTTTTTTTTTTTTTTTTTTTTTTTTTTTTTTTCAACGTTTATTTATTTTTGGGACAGAGAGAGACAGAGCATGAACGGGGGAGGGGCAGAGAGAGAGGGAGACACAGAATCGGAAACAGGCTCCAGGCTCTGAGCCATCAGCCCAGAGCCTGACGCGGGGCTCGAACTCCCGGACCGCGAGATCGTGACCTGGCTGAAGTCGGACGCTTAACCGACTGCGCCACCCAGGCGCCCCCGCCATGATTTAGTTTTAAGTGCACTATGGAGTAGTTGGGATAACAGAAAGCGATGGAATTTTCCTGTTGAGTGACAAATTTAGGAAGGTGGTATTTCTCATCAGATGGCACAGTTGTCTCGTAGAGCGGAGTCTGCATATGTCTCACTAACTCCAGTGGTTCTCAGTGATGTGACCTTCACTGTTCCCACCTCTACCTCCCTCCTTTTCCTCTCCAATGATCTAAATCTATCAAACCCAATGACTTTAAAATATTCACCCACATGTCCTGTGTCCTGGGGGTCCCTGCCTCACCTCTGGCCTTTGCTGGCAGGTAGAAGAGAGGAATGGGTTCCAGGGCTCTCCTGGACCTCTGTTCACAGAATCCTTCAGAACACCGGCTCCTCTCTATAGACCAGAATTTCTGCCAGCCCTCCCCTCCAGTGTGTGGGAACATTCCTAGATGCTGAGTTTTCTGGTTGATGATGGTCTCTTCACTGTACTGACAGTTCCTCTGCTTGGAGCCTGTGTGTCTGTTCTGCCCTGATCAGCCAGGAGAAGTCAACTTAGAAACCCTATTGGGCACGTTCACTTCTCTCTCTAAAGTACTCTGAACCCAATGTTACGAGCAAGGCAGGTCTTCAGTTTTTAGGGTGATGAGATGTGCCTCGTGACTCATACAGCCGAATCCTGGATATTAGGTAGGTTTTGTAAAACCCTCATAACCATTCCAGCTGACCTTGATTCCAGATCACGGTCCCCATCCTGTAGCCATTGCTTTTGCCCCAGCCGCCTCCCTGCCCATCCAGACAGACAGCTGGCCTTGCTTCCTGGGTAGCTTTCAGGAAATTCAGAAAGCTCAACGTGCAGGAAACTCAAATTCTTACATTTTATGCTGAGCAAATTAGGTGTCTTTGTCTCTTCTTTTTGGGGTGGGGGGAAGGAGAAGATTCTTCAGCCAATTGTGGTTTCAAATAACAACCCCCCCACCCCCACCTCCAGTAATATTCTAAGGGCTCAAGTTTTTGTTTTCTGTTTGTTTTCTTACATTTTTTCCTCTATCATAAGTTGAGGCAGAATGCTTTGATCAAGGTGGCATTTTGTGTTGACTGCAAGGGTGCTTCTGAGGAGGGCTAGAGCCAGGGGCTGTGCAGGAGCCTAGTGGGGGTGCGGCCAGGTGGAGATCTGCTGAGGGGTAGTGGGCCTTACGCGGGGGAGTGTGCCTGGGCTGGAGGAAGGCCAGGCTTTATGGAGAAAGGGAACCTGAAGTAGGTGCGGAAGGTGGTATTTATTGGCTTACGCTAATTCGTTGAAAGTCCTGTCTGTAATCCATAAGAAAAACCAAACAAGAGGCACAGAAAAGACAAAAGATAAAATTTAACAGCCATTCTTTCTTTTTCTTTTTTTTTTAATTTTTTTTTTTTTTTTTTTTTTTTTACGTTTATTTATTTTTGAGACACAGAGAGAACAGGAATGGGGGAGGGTCAGAGAGAGAGGGAGACACAGAATCTGAAACAGGCTCCAGGCTCTGAGCTGTCAGCCCAGAGCCCAACGCGGGGCTTGAATGCACGGACCGCGAGATCATGACCCGAGCCGAAGTTGGACACTTAACCGACTGAGCCACCCAGGCGCCCCCATTCTTTATTTTTCAAAAAGAACTTAGAAAACAAGGACGAGAAAGACTATTTAAAAATGTAGTGTGAACCATATTAAACAATACTCTGGTTAACATAGCATTAAGGAGAAAAAGACAAGTAATTAAAATGATGCTAAAACATTTAGTGCACCCTTACTGTGTGCCAGGCACTGAACTCTTTGTATCACATGAATTATTTTAGTTAATCCTTATAAAAGTCATATGAAGCGCGTATACTAATACCCCTATTTTAATAATTAGGAAACTCAGGGGTGCCTGAGGGGCTCAGCCAGTTAAACGTCCGACTTAAGCTCAGGTCATGATCTCACAGTTGGTGAGTTCGAGCCCCGTGTCGGGCTCTGTGCCGACAGCTCAGAGCCTGGAGCCTGCTTCAGATTCTGTGTCTCCCTCTGTCTACCCCTCCGCTTTTTGCACTCTGTCTCTCGAATTGTCTCAAAATAAATAAACATTAAAATTTTTTTTTTAATAATTAGGAAACTGGGGGGGGGGGGCGCCTGGGTGGCGCAGTCGGTTAAGCGTCCGACTTCAGCCAGGTCACGATCTCGCGGTCCGGGAGTTCGAGCCCGGCATCAGGCTCTGGGCTGATGGCTCAGAGCCTGGAGCCTGTTTCCGATTCTGTGTCTCCCTCTCTCTCTGCCCCTCCCCCGTTCATGCTCTGTCTCTCTCTGTCCCAAAAATAAATAAACGTTGAAAAAAAAATGCTATAAAAAAAAATAATTAGGAAACTGGGGCAAAAGGAGGTTAAATAAGTAATGTAATTATTAAGTTGCCTTTCTCCATAAGTGCGTATCGTCAAAGAAGGGAAAGATAGACTCTGGGTCCAAACGGTTGGATTCAGAGACCATAGTCTTAACTGACAGAGGTGAGGCATGGCCATTTCCTCCCCCCTAGTCCGTGGCCACATCTCTAACTGATGGTGACACTCCCTCTAAGTCTAGACATGGAGTTCCCCAGGCCCACTCATATTTAATTAAACATAGCACTAGGTATGCAAGCTATTTGCCACTGGATTCTAAAGCATCAGGATCAAGAAGAGGCTGCTGACTGCCATTTTACATTGTTATCTAAATAGAGGTCACATAAATAAATTATAAGCAGTGCTGTGCTGAGTGCTGCTTGTGAGGGCTCTGGAGAGCAGATTATATGTATCTGTTCCTAACTGTGGCTTCGGTGATGTCACATTGGTAGCTTTAAATGGGCCACAGTGACAGTATTTATACTGGCAACCTGGTAAATATTACAACAGTTACCTTTTCTTTCTTTTTGCTTTCTTTTTTGAAAATCGGTTGTTAAACATCTATCAGCGAAGCACTGATGTACAAGCTAGTAATAAAGCTAACTACTGGAAAGGGAAGATAACCCTGTCGTTGCCTCGAGAGAATATGATTTCATACATTGAAACCTTTAGGGGGAAGGGGCGACCCTCTCGGAGTTAAGGAGATGTTTAAAAACTCGAGACCACACTGCCGATCGAGGCTTTGGAGACAGACCATGCCTCCTTTCGTGTTGATTCAATTTGCAAATAGTAAAGTTTGGAACAGAAAGCACGTGTGATTTTCGTCTTGTGGAGAAGACTGGCCGGCAACAAGAGATAAACCACGTCAGTATTTAGTGGGAGCCAGAGGTGGAAGGTGGTAATACTCCCCGTTCCAGACCCAGCCTCTTACAGGTCCCCGGGGCCCAAACGTCACCACCTGGACCCCAAGATCTGACCTTTACTGTTCGCCTGCTTGTATCCAACGACCTTTGTCCCACATTTTTTTCTTAAGCTCTTCTTTCTGGCTTGTCTCTCAATTCCGGCAAAAGACCTGAGTGTAGCATCTGTGATGGAAACTGAATCTACCCCTCAAGCAATAACGTCTGCCTGGATGAAGAGCTCCGGCAGCAAAGACCACTCGGACCAGTTTGAGCGTAACCCCTGACTCGTGCCTGCGCAGATGGACCATGGAGTGACCCACGGAGTGACTGACAGTTAACTTTGCCTCACTATGATGCTACGTTCTCTGCCCAAGGAGGAGCTCAAGCCTCATTTACATAACATACAGTGTATGTACAGGCATGTTTCCTTAAAGCTCACATGCCGCCTTATGCCTGCTTCTACTTCTGATGACAGGGCTCCCCTATGTAAATATTCATCCCTTTACCTGATAAAGTGTTAGTATCCAAAGTCTATAAAGAGCTTACCAAACTTTATACCCCAAAACAAAACAATCCAGGGAAGAAATGGGCAGAAAACATGAACAGACACTTTTCCAAAGAAGACACCCAGATGTCTAACAAACAGAGGAAAAGATGCTCAATATCACTCGTCATCAGGGAAATACAAATCAAAACTACAATGAGATATCACCTCACACTGGTCAGAGTGGCTAAAATTAACTCAGGAAACAACAGATGTTGGTGAGGATGTGGAAAAGGGGAATGCTTTTGCACTGCTGGTGGGAATGCAAACTGGTACAGCCACTCTGGGAAAGAGTGTGGAGGTTCCTCAGAAAGTTAAAAATAGAACTACCCTACGACCCAGCAATTGCACTACTAGGTATTTATCTAAAGGATACACAAATGCTGATTCAAAGGGCCACATGCACCCCAATGTCTACAGCCTCACGATCAACAATAGCGAAATTATGGAAAGAGCCCAAATGCCCATTGGATGATGAATGGATAAAGAAAGATGTGGTAGATATATTCAATGGAATATTACTCTGTGATAAAAAAGAATGAAATCTTGCCATTTGCAACAATGTGGATTGAACTAGAGTGTATTATGCTCAGCAAAATAAGTCAGAGAAAGATAAATATATGATTTCATTCATATGTGGAATTTGAGAAGCTCAACAGATGAACACAGGGGAAAGGTAGGAAAAATAAGATAAAAACAGAGAGGGAGGCAAACCATAAGAGACTCTTAAAGACTGAGAACAAGCTGAGGGTTGCTGGAGGGGAGATGGGTGGGGGAATGGGCTAACTGGGTGATGGGCATTAAGGAACGCACTTGTTGGGGTGAACACTAGGTGTTACATGTAAGTGATGAATCACCAAATTCTATTCCTGGAATCATTATTACATTATATGTTAACTAACTTGGATTAAATAAATTAATTAAAAAAATATTCATCCCGGGGCGCCTGGGTGGCTCAGTCGGTTAAGCGTCCGACTTCAGCTCAGGTCACGATCTCACAGTCTGTGAGTTCGAGCCCTGCGTCGGGCTCTGGGCTGATGGCCCAGAGCCTGGAGCCTGCTTCCGATTCTGTGTCTCCCTCTCTCTCTGCTCCTCCCCCGTTCATGCTCTGTCTCTCTCTGTCTCAAAAATAAATAAACGTTAAAAAAAAAATATTAAAAAAAAAATATTCATCCCAACCCTAAATACAAGGAACCCACTCATCTTTGCTCTGGGAGTCACAGCTTTGGAAATTATTCCCTGTGATCTCCTTATTGGCTGCCAAACAGTTTCCTTTGTGTGACAACTCACCTGGTATAGATTCTGTGACTCACCAAGCAGCGAACTCGTGTTAGCTCAGTTACACAAACACTTTGGGGCTTTGCTCACTCCTGGGTTCTGCCATGAGACACCATCATGTCCTTTCTCTAAACTCCATTTTTTGCCTAAGCCAGTTCAATTTGGGATTTCTTTCATTTGACCAAAGCTAGAATACCGAACAAAATCATGCATTTCTCCCTTATAGAATCTATACAGGAAAACCTCTAACCTCCTTCCTGCCTCTGACACTCTCTTGCAGAGACATTAATGCGTTGCATGAGGGGACTTGATCTTTCTTGGATCGCCAGTGCCCTTCTTGTAACACCTTCACTGCAAACTGCTTACTTTCCCAAGTTTTCGGGCCTTGTATATCTGAATGCCACAGAAAGACAGTTATTGCTTTGTGGCGATAAGTGCAATCAGTGACGTTGGAGAACTATACTTTGGTGTTACAAAAAGGGACCTGATTTTAAAAATACGGATCTCTGGAATGATGATAAATGATTGGCTAGTGGTTGGCTGCTAGCTGATCACTGCTTTTCTTTAGCACTGTGCTGAAAATTTTGAGATTCTTTCTTCTTGGTTCTCACTGCCTCATTGGTAATCACACCCTCCCACCACCCCTCTTCCTTCCTTCCCTGCCATCAGGGCATATCTATGACATCAAAGGATTCTCACTTCCCACCCATCAGCTACTTTGATGCTGCATCTAAATCTATCTCAGGTGCGTACAAAGGTCCAAGTTCATGGGCCCAGAGAAAGAAGTATCAAGAGGTCGAATTTGTTAGGATTTTGAGAACGGGAAGCTGGAAATATGTTATATGGATTTGATAAAACATCTGGGCTTTTTTTTTTTTTTTTTTTTTTTTATAAACAAAACACAACAGAAAAAACCTCAACCTAGAAAACACATAAAAAATGCTCATTGGAGCTGGGAATCCAGAGCTTCAGAGATGCTCCAAGTTTAGAGAAAGCCAGTATGGAACGTGGGAGTTGAGATTGGGTGTAAATTAGAGTCCTTAATTCAAGACGTATTCACTTGATGGCTGCAAATTGCAGTCATCTGTTATCCCGCCAGGTTAGAAGTCAACAATTGCTTCTTAAAGCAAGTGGCTAGCTGGGGCTCCTGCAACAGGCTTTGGGCCAGATGGGAGAGCAGTAAATCTCACGGTAATTCCAGACATCCACAAAGGAGCTATGGGGGTGGGTGGGGTGGGATTAAAGGGTGAGCATTTCTTCCCAGGAGAGTAATACACTAAAGGGAGCATCCCTTGGCTTAATCTTATTTTTATTTGAAGGCTGGGTGTTGACTCACTTTATCTATGGACACTGACCCTTTAGCTCTCTTTTCTAATTAAAGAAGATTTGGGATAAACAGATCTACCAACAGCAGAGGAAATTCGTGTCAGATATATATAGTTATTAGCTCAGTTGTTAATTAATAATATGAGCGGACAACCAAAGGTCACCAGGCATTTTTGAGGAGGATTAACCTATGGGAAAAGAAGAACCATGATTATCAAACAAAAAATGACCCTTGAAATAATAGAAGTAATTCAGAAAATACGAATAACATGAAAATGAACGCTCTCTTTTTTTTCAACTTTTTTTTTTTTTTTTTTTTTTTTTTTTTTTTGAGGGAGAGTGTGTGCAGAGAGTGAGGGGGACAGAGGATCTGAAGCAGGCTCCATGCTGTCAGCACAAAGCCAAAGCCCGACACTCAGCCGACTGAGCCACCCAGGTACCCCAGCACTCTCTTTTTTAAATCAACTTTTCATTATGTAAAGTTTCAAACATACATAAAATGAACCCAGTGCACCTACCAACCAAGTTCAATAATTACAAATATGTGGCCTCAAGATTATTTTGAAACACATCTGAGGTACTGTCATTACATATATAAAAATTTCACTGTATCATCTTTAAAATATAAGAACCCTTAAAATAAGTGCAATACTATTATTACGCCTAAAAATTCCTTACTGATATCAAATATCCAATATTCATATTTTCTTCCATTATTTTTTCAGTCTCTCTGTTTGAATTGCGATCCAAATAAGGTCCAAACATCACTATTGGTTGATACATTTCTAAAGTTCCCCCTCTACCTTTTTCCCTTGAGATTTCTTTTGTTGAAGAAACTGGGGTGAAGAAATCTTAGTGGTAGGAGTGTGCTAAGCATATCACTATAGCTCAAATATATTAAATAAAATTATAAAGGTTACAGATAAAAGGACGTTGATGTCTAAGATAGATATCATTTTGGTGCCTTCTCATCAGGTTTGCTTTTTGGGAAGGTGGTTCAGAAAGACAGCCATTTACAGGGATTTTCTCTCTTTGGACAGAACTGGGTAGAGCCTCCTTTTTGCACTGTTCTGAAAATTAAGTATTTTAGTTTCTAGTCTTTTAGGAAAGACAAGGGAAGAAGTAGTTTTGAGACCTTTTGAGTATTAATCTCAATATTTGCAGTAACAAAATCTATAACGTATCTGGGAATTAACTTAAATGAATCATACCTTTATGAGTAAAGCATATAAGAGAAACCTGAAAAAAATTTAGAGCTAAATCACATTCATAGATGACACAATTTAATATTTTAAATATTCAGGGAATTTATTTTGTGTGTGCATCTCTACAGGCTGATTCTCAAATTTATATAGATGAATAAAGACCTATAATTAGCTATGTTATTTTAGAAAATGAGGAACAGTAAGGGGGCAAAAAATCTTACTTGATATTAAGACATTGTTCAGAAGAGTAGAAATTACAATAGACACATAAGTAAACTTGGTATTTGATCTTTGGAAAACAGATGAATTATTCAATAAATAACGTTGGGAAAACTGGACAGAATGTGGAAGAGGTAGAATATAGAATAGGTCCAAAAATTAAGTTGCTTCAACGGATAGGCTACAAAATTAAACATGGAAGGCAAAGCTGTAAAGCTAGTTGAAGAAAATCTGAGAAGGCTTCTTTGTGATTGGGGTGTAGAAATATTTAAAAAAAAATTTTTTTTTAATGTTTGTTTATTTTTGAGAGAGACGGAGACAGGATGCGAGTGGGTTAGGGGCAGAGAGAGAGGGAGACACAGAATCCGAAGCAGGCTCCAGGCTCTGAGCTGTCAGCACAGAGAATGACATGGGTCTCGAACTCACGAGCTGTGAGATCGTGACCTGAGCTCAAGTCGGACGCTCAACCGACTGAGCCACCCAGGCGCCCTGGGATGTAGAATTATTTTAAAATAAATCCTTTGAGACATAAAGTATAAAGGAAAAGGTGAATATAATTTATTATATCAAAATTAATTGTTATCTGGCCACTCCCAGCTGCAGTGGCTTCTGAGAAAGTGTGTACTTCAGTTTTCAGCCAGTGCTTAATGAAGGACAGTAAAGGATATCACAGACAAAATTTAGGGCTAAGTGATAGTCTGGGAGAAGAATGATAGAGTATTTTGGACCAAGAGAGAATTAATATCTAGAGTAACAAATAAATTCTGACTAATAAGAAAAAGAAACAATAGAAAAATAGAAAGGTTATTAAGAGGTATTCTAATGATTAAGAAATACAGAAATGAGATGGTCAACCTTACAATAATCAATGAAATACAAATTAAAATCTGAGATATTGTTTCTAGAAGAGCAAAAATTTATAAAGTTGGACATCAAACGCTGGTGGGGTATGGAGACGTGGGAACCTCACGCCCTGCTGGTGGGGATGTAGACTGCTATGGTCGCTTTGGAAGGCAATAAAGCAATACTCAGTGGAATTAAGTAATTACTATATAGACCATTAACAACAGGGAGGTTCTCACAAGGATGTACCAGGAGGTATTTACGAATACGTTTATTACAGCATTATTTGCGATAGCAAAGAACCAGGGAATAATTAGGTTAAATGTAGACTATACAGCAATCACAGGGAATGAACTAAGTAGACATGGATAGATCTTTAAAATGTAATTTTTATGCTCCCACACTATTTATGTAAATTAAACATATACAAACAGTAATATCCATATTTTAAAGACATTATCACAAATACACATATAAATAAGAACCGATAGAAATATTGCTTTGAAAGTACAAATATTGGGGCGCCTGGGTGGCGCAGTCGGTTAAGCGTCCGACTTCAGCCAGGTCACGATCTCGCGGTCCGTGAGTTCGAGCCCCGCGTCAGGCTCTGGGCTGATGGCTCAGAGCCTGGAGCCTGTTTCCGATTCTGTGTCTCCCTCTCTCTCTGCCCCTCCCCCGTTCATGCTCTGTCTCTCTCTGTCCCGAAAATAAATAAACGTTGAAAAAAAAAAAAAAAAAAGAAAGTACAAATATTAAATACTTGAGGTTGGGAGCCTATGGAGGGAGAGAGACATTGGGTTATATAGGATGAAGGGAATAAAACTCCAAATAAAATAAAGAACAAATGAAGATCACGTGTCCTGAGCTGGTGGCAAGATCAGTCCCATTCTGCTCATCTGACATCTCTACAATAAACATACTTATAAAAACCCAGTTTCTCTTGAGACATAGGTAGATTTGACAACCTAAGGTCTGGCTTAGTGGGTGCTAGGAGGGTAGATGTGGACCAATCTCCCACCACTTACCTCACCCTGCTGTCTTTCAGCAGTCAGAACTACCCATTTATATTGTTATAATGGAGATATAACATTATGGAGATTGTTATAATGGAGATGGAGATGCCCATCTCCAATACAGGTATCTGTATTAAGGCATCTGCTCTACAGAATTGTTTTCCAGGTGGTAGGGGCAGGGGGCCTCAGGAGCAGACACTTTATGGGCTTGAGCCAGGTTCATAGACCCAACAGGGTGAGATAAACTATCCTAAAAGCGGTTGCTGTGCTGATAAACTACTTGGGCTAAGAATCCCAAAAGACAAAGCAGCTCAGAAGATTTTACATGCCCTGGAGTCGATACTCACCCTAGGCAGGATCCCTCAGAAGATCCAAATAGAGAAATGATTCTAAATAAAGCCCATAAGGAAACTTTTATGAGTGTAGTATCTTCTCCCATCATTAATAATTCAGTTAAGAGCTCGATGAAGAGCGCAGCTGAGGTGAATATCTTCTCACCTTTGACTTTTCTACCCTTTGGGAATGGTCACACTTTCAGTCCCTGATTAAAGGTTTCAATTTACTCTGCTGAAAATGTGCCAATGAATTCTGACTCCTGTAGACTTTTGTCAGAAAATAGTAGCTTTTCCAATTGTGACCTTTTTTAATTAAAATGCTAAGGATGTTCCATTCCAGAATAGCCAGTGACTTGAGACCACCTTTAAAAATTAAGACCTTTTGGTAGGAAGGAACAGAAATGGACTCAAAAGCTTAATTTAAAAAAGATATTCTTTATAAAGATTTTGTCTGCAACCTATGGTTGAAATAACAAAAATTTAATGACTACACCCCTAACTGATATGCAATAGGTAGAAAAAATTAAGACAGCTGCAATAACATGTCCTATTTAGGACAAAGTAAAAGTCAAAGGAAATCCAGGACTTTTCTACACATTGGTGACTAGTACATACTAGATATTACATCCCAAACTGTAGTACTAGTAAGAACAGTGAAATGAATGAACTTCATTTTTATTATACCCCTTCTTTCTTAACTGGGACTGAGAGAGTCAAGGGACACTTGGCCAAGGAGTGTTAACAAAATTTTCCATGCTTTACTCAGTAATGCAGGAAAAATCAACCAGAAATGGACCTGTATTTTGTTATGTGTAGGTTTGGACACATTATGGGTTTCTACCATATTAGAGAACCAGTTTTTATATTTTAATTCACTCCGCTACCACCAGGAGAGTACCCCCACTGGAGATCAACATGCATTGCAGTAAATACCCACTGTTGTAACAATCCTGATGAATGCCAGTTAGTTCACCCATATAGCTGAAGAACTGATTTTGAAAGTCCACGCTTATGTTACTGAAATCACTTACGCAGCTTCTAACATTAGATGGTTTATGGTGGTATGAATAATGTAAAGGATGGTATGAATAATATAGAATGCAGACTAGGAGCCAGATTCCAGGACTTTGTAGTATCTTTCTCTGAAATGAACTATGTCTCTGTTGAGTGTAGCTACTGCTAAACTTAGGGCAGGGAGCATAAGAGAGGTCTGGAACATCTTAGTTGATGGGTAATAATGATAGCTTTAGAGATTTCTGGAGTAGTATCAAGAGAAGAAAATTGGCTAGCCCTAGCAGTGAACAGGTGGCGACCAACAAAGTCCATTACTATCATAGAGTTAAATACTGCAAGCTTTTACAGGAATTTTAGTTTCGTAATAATACTTAAAACAACAGATGACGCGATGTATGCTCACCGACACACTCCGTGGAAAGACAATTGCATGAAACACACGAATTAAGGTTGAAGAAGAGATAATATACTGAATGAATGATATTGTGAGCATTACATTATAATTGCTATTGAGAAAAGAATTTCCTTAATAATATCAATAATCTCGGCAGTGGAGATGAGAAGTTTGCCCCTCCCCAGCCCTTCTTACGGAAGGTCCTATGGAGCACTAGGCTCACTGATCTCCTTGATGTTAATGCCTGTCTTCTGGTGACCATGTTGTCTGTCTAAATCACAGGACACACAGTTGAGAGCTTACCCTATTGACTCATCATTGACAAGTGAGCCTGCTTTTGAGTTAACAAACTCATGAAACAACTGAAAAAACTGCTGTGCTCTGACCCATAGCAGCAGAGAGACAAGGGTTGCTATTAAAAGTGCTGAGCTCTGTGGTCAAACAGGGCTGTTGCCCTTATATCTATCCTGTCTGGTTACTGATCTGAGATTCATCTCACTCCTTAATCTTTTCCTTGAGAACCTGGCGGGACGTGTGGACTGTGTATGTGTGTGTGGGGGTACGCAGGCAGCACAGATAGATCATAGTGCATACAGTGCCCACTGTGTTCATCCTGAGGTTAAGAATTGTTGGCTTAAGAAATTATCCTGCCGTTAGACTAAGGTAGGTACTTCTTGCTACTTCAAGTTGGCCACTCGACCCATTAAATGTGACTCTTCTGTTTTGTTTGGCTTTTGATATCCCTGAGGTTGAGTGCTTTATTTAGGTGGAATATTTGGGTGGATTAAGAGGGTTGGAATAGATTGCCATTAATTATTAATTTGGGTCACCCTCAAAAAGTTAGAAAGAAATAGTGCACCCTCTAGTGGACATTTTAAGCACTGGTATAGACTTGGATAAAACAGACTGCTGGGATCGGGTCAGTTCAGGGGTGGTGACACTACTCACTTTTGGCACCCTTTAATCTGTAGGTTAGCGATCACTCCTTTCTGGTAACACAAAGAATCTGAAAGGTTAACCATAGGACTGGAAAAGGGCAATGGCTGGTAAAGGTGTGAGTGTGTGTGTGTGTGTGTGTGTGTGTGTACAGGGTGTGGTGCAGTGCTTGTTTTTAGCTTCACTCTACTGTCCTTTGTAAAATGTTAGGGAAGTGGAGAAAGTTCGGGAGACACTCCTCACAGAAAAGAGAGTCGGGGTGTCTGATATCATAGTATGGAAATATAACAATGAGGGCGCCTGGGTGGCTCAGTTGGTTGAGCATCCAATTCTTGGTTTCCGCTCAGGTCAGGTCCTTGAGTTTCCTGGGTTTGAACCTCACATTGGGCTCTGTGCTGACAGCAGGGAGCCTGCTTGGGATTCTCTCTCTCCCTCTGTCTCTGCCCCTCCACCGCTTGCACTCACAGACACACTCTCTCTCTCTGTCTCTCTCTCAAAATAAATAAACATTAAAAAGAAAGAAATATAACAATGAAAAGCTGATTGCGAAGTTAGAAAAATTCTAATTTTCATTAGACTAAAATCACTTGATGCATAGAGAATTGCTCAGGTTTTGAAAAACAAGCCGGAAATTCTTTATTTAATACTATGATTCTGTCACTATTGATCCAATCTCAATTAACTTCTGGAGTACTGTGGAATGAAAGAATATTTCCATGCAATGTAATAGGAGGTATGACCAATAGATAAGAGTGACAGTGTGGCTAAATAATGTGCACAAAAAGAGCACTATCAGAAATGGGTTCCTTTCTTTAAAAGAATTTTTGATGCTTTTTCTCTTGAAAATGTGCATGTGTCAAATTTCATTTTTTTTTTCAGATAGAAGTGGTATATGTTAATATGTGGTATATGTTAATATGTGGTATATGTCAATTAAAATTACTTGAGTGGAAAAAAAAGTGTTCCAAAGGCACCGAAATAGTATCAGTTGTTAGAAATAATACCAACCCACACAATTGAATTGCTTCATTTAGGGGTGCCTGGGTGGCTCAGTTGGTTGAGCCTGCAACTTCAGCTCAGGTTGGGATCTTGCAGGTTGTGAGTTCGAGCCCCGCATCTGGCTCTCTGCTGTCAGTATGGAGCCCGCTTCAGATCTTTTGTTCCCCTCTCTCTCTGCCCCTCCCCTGCTCACGCTCTCTTTCTCTCTCTCTCTCTCTCTCTCTCTCTCAAAAATAAGATAAAAACACTTAAAAAATAAAGTGCTTCATTTAAATTCAATTATGTTTTGACATTAGGAGGGGCGTTTTTTTTTTTTTTTTTTTTTTTTTTCCAACGTTTATTCATTTTTGGGACAGAGAGAGACAGAGCATGAACGGGGGAGGGGCAGAGAGAGAGGGAGACACAGAATCAGAAACAGGCTCCAGGCTCTGAGCCATCAGCCCAGAGCCTGACGCGGGGCTCGAACTCCCGGACCGCGAGATCGTGACCTGGCTGAAGCCGGACGCTTAACCGACTGCGCCACCCAGGCGCCCCAAGGAGGGGCGTTTTTTTCTTCATGCTTGTATAAAATTTCTGACCGACCTGCAAGCAATTCTGTTATTTTTGAAATCGCGAAACTCATGCGTACTTACTCCAAGCCTCTAAACCAAGGTCTGTGTGAATTCGGTTTAGTAGGAAAAATTTTAACTACGTACATTTTGTAATTTATTTGGTTTGCTTTTAAAGAAAAATGCAAGATTAAACAGCGTTCTATGCTCTAAGATGAAACATATTATAATTAGACAGTATTTCTAAACTACCAAGTTCTTTATGTAAATCAGAGGTAATAATTTTTAAAGGAACATTAGTCTGAGAGTGATTTTCTATGGTGATTTTCTATGGTTTTGCTGGGTATGCACAGGCAATGTCAGGTGCCGAAGGGGTGGCATGCCAGGAATTGAGATAGCCTGAGCTGCTGCTTTTTTTTTTTTTAATTTTTTTTAATGTTTATTTTTGAGGGAGAGAGAGACAGAGTGTGAGCAGGGGAGGGGCAGAGAGAGAAGGAGACACAGAATCTGAAGCAGGTTCCAGGCTCTGAGCTGTCAGCACAGAGCCCGACACGGGGCTAGAACTCACGAGCTCTGAGATCATGACCTGAGCCGCCGAAGTCGGTCACTTAACTGACTGAGCCACCCAGGCGCCCCAGCCTGAGTTCCTTTCTTTCCTTTCTTTTCTTTTCTTTCTCTTTCTTTTCTTTTTTTTCCTTTCTTTCTCTTTCTTTTCTTTCTTTTCTTTTTTCCTTTCTTTTTTCTTTCTTTCTTTTCTTTTTTTCCCTTTCTTTCTCTTTCTTTTCTTTCTTTCTTTCTTTCTCTCTCTTTCCTTCCTTCCTTCCTTCCTTCCTTCCTTCCTTCCTTCCTTCCTTCTTTTGTTACAATTGCATATTTTATTTATTTATTTATTTTTAATATAGTTTATTGTCAAATTGGCTAACATACAACACCCAGAGCTCATCCCAACAAGTGCCCTCCTCAGTGCCCATCACCCATTTCCCCCTCTCTCCCACCACCCGCCCCCACCCTCAGTTTGTTCTCTGTATTTAAGAGTCTCTTGTGGTCTGCCTCCCTCCCACTCTGTTTGTAACGATTTTTTCCCCTTCCCCTCCCTCATGGTTTTCCGTTAAGTTTCTCAAGATCCACACATGAGTGAGAACATATGATATCTCTCTTTCTCTGACTGACTTATTTCACTTAGCATAATACCCTCCAGTTCCATCCATGTTGCTGCAAATGGCATATTGTTTGGCAATGAGAAAGCCTGAGTTTTCTTTGTAATCAAAGCTTCTTAGAAGCTCCTTAGCAGCCCCAGAGACATAGAAAGAAGTGGAGACCTTGTTCATCTATATTAAAAGTTGGCTCAAGGGGTGCCTGCATGGCTCAGTTGGTTGGTTTTGGCTCAGGTCATTACCTCACGGTTTGTGAGCCTGAGCCCTGCATCAGCCTCTGCACTGACAGTGAGGAGCCTGCTTTGGATTCTCTCTCTCTCCCTCTCTCTCTGTACCTCTCGTGCTCATACGCGTGCTTTCTCTCTTTCAAAACAAACAAACAAAAAGTCACCTCAAATCCTCTCCTAGGTTGAGAGGGAGAAACACACACTGAGGAGTGGCTAAAAATGTTGATAAAGTCCCAAATGGGATTTAAAAAAAATTGACCCTTTTTAATCATAATTTTTAAGTAAATCATGCATTTTGTTTCTCTTTGGATATTTCCATACTGATTTGTTGCTTTTTAGGTAAATAGGGTTTTTTGGGGGGAGGGGGAAGTGAATTTGAAAATTACTGAGAAGTTGAATATGGTCGCTGGAATGCTAAATGAGGAATGCAGACATGCAGGTATAGCCTTGTGATTCTTAGATTTAGTGTGTGCAAATATTACATGGCAACACACACACTCCAGGGGTTCTGACCAGTAATTCTATGGGGAGATGGAGAAGATGAGACTGTAACATCTTAAATAAGAACCCCGAGCGACTGAAGCAAGTAGCCCAGGGATTATCACTCAGAGAAAGCCCATCTGAGTTTAGGCAGGTAATGTAGGTGCTGGCAACTATGTGTAAATGAGTTCACTGAGAAAAATTAGGCCATGGTCATTTTCTTAATGTTTATTTATTTATTTTTTTTGAGAGAGAGAAAGAGAGAGTGAGCACGAGTGGGGGAGGGGCAGAGAGAGAGGGAGACGCAGAATCCGGAGCAGGCTCCAGGCTCTGAGCTATCAGCACAGAGCCCGACGCGGGGCTCGAACTCACGAGCCATGATCCCATGGCCTGAGCTGAAGTCAGACGCCTAACCCACTGAGCCACCCAGGTGCCCCAGGACAATGGTCATTTTCAATTGTGGAGTGTGTGTGGGTGTGAGGGTGCTGGGAGGTGCAGCAAAGGTGACTGAAATGTATCTCACTCCTGTTATGAAACTCTGAAAGGACTCTGACGTGCAGCTTCTGCAAGGGCACGTGCAGGAGCCAGGGTGGGAGCCCTCAAACCCACTCTGTGTCCTCACGCGGGGCTGCCCTCCCTGCCCTTCTGTGTGCTGGGGTGCCCCTTCCCTACATTTCTCTTTCATCCTTCATACCACCCTCACGCCCTTCCTCAGGCGTCTTCCGTGACAACCTGCCAACAACAAACGTCCCTCCTTGTCACCTCCCCTTCCTTGCTTTGTTTTCCTTTATGGCACTTAAAATTTGCCGAAGTGACATTTATTATTTACTTCTTCACTTGTTGAGGGCCTCTTCCTTGAGATTGTAAGCTCCAGGAAGGAAGAGCTTTCCTTTTGTTCAGAGCTGTATTCCCAGCACCTACCACTTGTTAGTCAATAAATAAATCGACCCTTTGAAACTGCCTTCAGAAATTCAGTTTCCAGTTGGAACGTGACTGGCTCTGTGATTCCAGGGATTTATACGCCAGTGTGGAAGAATGCACTGATTCCCTGAAAGTGTCTGCTTTTGAACTGTGAGCAGAGGAACACAGTGTTAGGCTCATTTGGCCTACTGACTGAGACACCCGATTTGATCTCTGGCATTCTTGATGGCTATCATTTTTCCTTTGAAAATATGAGGTTGGTAATGGGCAGTGAGTACTAGTGTTTCTTATAGTCTTTCAAATCTGTAGTTAGGTTAAAGAGCAGTGAATGAATATGGAATTCCCTGAAGTGTGTGTGTGTGTGTGTGTGTGTGTGTGTGTGTGTGTTTGCCATTAGTTTGATCTAAGCTTTTTGAGTGTCTTCATGTAGTGTTGGAGGATGGATGGGTTAGGAAGATATATATGTTTCATTCATAAACAAAGTTTGTGCCAAGTAGCTCTCCTGAATCGTCTTTCTCAGAAAGCTCCATAGGATGGCCATTGGTCTCTGGACAGATGATTCTCTGAACTGAATGTGGATACCTTGGTTTTCATCTGTGTGCTCTGGCATAGAATTCCAGGAAAACAGGACAGGTTCACCTAGTATTTCAAAACAAACCAAGTTATATACAAAGTGGAACATTTTTCAGCCATTAATCTATATTTCCAAGTAATTATTTAATTCGTTAACTTAAGTATTTAACAACTATGTATTGAGCACTTCCTGTTGCCAAGGACTTGGCTGGTCATTGAAGACAAAATTGAACAATGCATGATCGCCACCTTAAAGAGCTTGCAGTTTAATGGATAAATAACAGGCGCTGATTATGGAACATCTATTCAAGTCCAGATGGTTTGTCAACTTGGTTTATAGTTATGCTGCAGTGGGTATTATTATCACCAATATGCCGGTAAGGAAATGGTATAGCTCATATAGTTTAGATAACTAGATCAAGACAGCTCAGACATTAGAAGCCACAACTAAGCTCTGGTCCCGGGTCTACCATTAAATCTTATTTCCTCAGGGGCCTCTGCTTTCCTCAGAGCCAAATTTCTCACCCCCTACATCTCTCTCTCTCTCTCTTTTGCCAGTCGTTCACCTGCACTGACCAATGGCAAGGGCACGTTGCCCCACAGCCCATGTTGCTGCACTCAGCCAGGGTCAAACACTCAACTCAAGGCACTCAAGGCAGCATTCCCATGAGAATATGGAGTGGAAGCTAGGGGTTCAGAGGATTCTCTTGCTTTTCAGAAAGCTCCAGAAACTTAGTGATAATCAGGGTTCACAACTTAGTTTTACTTACTTTAGGGAAAGGTTTAGGAAAGCTTGTAGAATGGAGGTGACTAATGGTTTGAATATCTCAGCGAAAAATGAACAGTAGCTTAATTGCTTTGCTCCTGTGGACAGGAAATAGCCAAGTCATAGCTAAGACTCTTGGATGTGAAAAAACAAAGGTTAAGTTTTCTAGATTTAAAAATTGTATCAACTTTAAAAAATATATTTGATTTTTATAAACTCATATCCTAAAATGGCTTTCCAATTCTTATTTGCAGTTTAACTCAATTTCAGGTCAAGAACAGGTGACACAAAGTAAAAAAAAAAAAAAAAAAAAGGTTTAACTCAACACAATTAGGCTTCCAACTCTTCAGATACCAGGAAAGTGGTTAAAATATTTTAAATATGTGATTCAGAGGGGCGCCTGGGTGGCGCAGTCGGTTGAGCGTCCGACTTCAGCCAGGTCACGATCTCGCGGTCCGTGAGTTCGAGCCCCGCATCAGGCTCTGGGCTGATGGCTCAGAGCCTGGAGCCTGTTTCGGATTCTGTGTCTCCCTCTCTCTCTGCCCCTCCCCCGTTCATGCTCTGTCTCTCTCTGTCCCAAAAATAAACAAACAAAACAAAACAAAAAAAAAATAAATAAATAAATATGTGATTCAGCTGAATTAGCATTGCTGAGCACAATGGCTCTTTTCTGGTCATGCTGAGGCCCATAGAAAGGCAACTCCCTACTCAAACATACACTGAGGTACACACACACACATACACACACACACACAAACACTCAACTTTTCTGTTAGAGATGATGTCATACAACTCAGCAAAGTGTTATAATATTCTGCTAAGAATATAGACTTTCTACACATGAGATTTTTTTTTTTTAATGTTAAGTTGAGCCTCATACACATGCAAAGTTTGACGACTTTTTTTCCAAAATGAACTCATTCATGTAAACTAACATCCAGATAGGAAACAATCAAGAACTTGATATAAATGAAATCAGTATTTGCTCTTTTGTATCTGGCTTCCCTCACTTGGAATTGTATTTGAGATTTTTCTATATTGTCGTATGTGGTTTTTTTCTGAATATTATTAATAAAGACTATAACTAAATAGTGTTCCATTATATGAATAGACCATGATTTAATTTTCATTCCATTCTTGATGGGCACTCGGGTAATCCCCAATTTTTGGTTGTTAGGAAAAGTGCTGCTATGGATGTTCTTTTTGTGGGTTTTTTTTTTTTTTTGGTGATATATATATATATATATATATATATATATATATATGTCTCTTTTGTGTATACAGGATCTTAAAATAGGCATATTTTATACATTTGATACTACCAGATAATTTTCCAAGATGTTTGTATCAATTTATACTCCTGCCATCAGTGTAAGAGAGTTTTGGTTGCTCTACATCCTTGCCAACATTAGATATTTTCTTTGAGGGTACATAGTGATATTACACTTGCTTTTATTTTGTTTAATCATGATTATTATTTTTTTTATTTTTATTTTTTTTCAATATATGAAGTTTATTGTCAAATTGGTTTCCATACAACACCCAGTGCTCATCCCAAAAGGTGCCCTCCTCAATACCCATCACCCACCCCCCATCAACCCTCAGTTTGTTCTCAGTTGTTTTTTTTTTTTTTTTTTTTTAATTTTTTTTTCAATGTTTATTTATTTTTGGGACAGAGAGAGACAGAGCATGAACGGGGGAGGGGCAGAGAGAGAGGGAGACACAGAATCGGAAACAGGCTCCAGGCTCTGAGCCATCAGCCCAGAGCCCGACGCGGGGCTCGAACTCACGGACCGCGAGATCGTGACCTGGCTGAAGTCGGACGCTTAACCGACTGCGCCACCCAGGCGCCCCTGTTCTCAGTTTTTAAGAGTCTCTTATGCTTTGGCTCTCTTCCACTCTGACCTCTTTTTTTTTTTTTCCTTCCCCTCCCCCATGGGTTTCTGTTAAGTTTCTCAGGATCCACATAAGAGTGAAACCATATGGTATCTGTCTTTCTCTGTATGGCTTATTATGCTAAGTGAAATAATCATGATGTTTAATCAAGCTGTCCGCTTTAAGTGTTTAAGTCATTTCTTCCATTTTTGATTTGTCTTTTTTCTTATTGATTTACACTTCTTTATATATTTGATATATTGGGTAAATGTATTACAAATATCTTCCATGCTATGGGCTGCTTTTTTACTTTCTTACTAGTTAGTGTCTTTTGATGAACAAGAGCCTCCGTTTTGCTATAGTCTAATTTATAATCTTTTCTTTGTTATTAACGCTATTTGGAAATTTTTACCTAATCCAAGGTCATGAAGACCTTCCCCTATGTTTTCTTCTAAGTTTTATTAACTTTTACAGTTAGATCTGCAATCTACCTCAAACTGATTTTTTTTATGGCTTGAGAAACGTACATCTTATTTTCCACATGGATATCCAATGAGCCAAACCTAGTAGCACAATTCAGAAAAAGATTTAATGCTGTTTAATTTGAATAATGGTGGTATGGTTACGTGGAATGAATTGTATCTCCAATCATTCTGTAAGTTTAAGTAGCTAATGTTAATATTCATGCCATGAATATTTCTTTCTAATATGCTTTCATATTATCAAATCCTATGAAAGAAACTGAACCTTGGGTGATAATGGCATTAGAATTTTCTCGAATCGGTTGCTAATATGTTGAGTATATTAGAGATATTACATTTAAAACCTTAAACATGTAAGCATAAATTAATATATGTTCATTATTTGCTACAACACTTTATAGGAAAATGCAGAAAAACATGTAAAGAAATTTGAAGAAAATAATTTATATCTATTATATTAGAAAAAAAAAGAAAATTCAGGTTGGTCAGATTGAGTACTTTTTTGTTTTCATACCAAAAAGGGGGAAGGGAATAGTGACAGCCATAAGTGTTAAATGGAAAACATGTGCATGAACTCATGTTTTTGAAAAATTCTTATTCAGTAGCAAAAATAACCTTTGCTATTTCTGCTAATGCTCTATCTACTTCCCTATTAACAGCAGCCCTGAGAAGTTTCAAAATAATTTTTTATTTTAAGTAAAAGCAAAATAAGAGTGAAAATGAATGTTTGGGTTTGAATATTGAGTACATTTTGATTTAGGACTTTCTGTTTTGAGCACATAAAGATAATTTTGTATCGATCAGTGTAACTGAGCCACTGAAATATTTTTAATTCTAGCACTAAAGTAGAACTTAATCTCTGTTTCTCTAAGATAAAGAACTGGGCTTTTGATAATTAAACCATTACTTCTTGGAAGAGTAAATATGCCAAGGAGAAGTAACCCCCATGCCAGCTCTAAGGACCTTAGCTTGTGGAATATCGAGGGGAGGCAGGCGTGGCTGGTTGCACAGGAGGGAGTCTTAGTCACAAGGACCAAAGCTGTCCTTAACCTACGACCAGGGCTGTCTGTAAAATTTGTGTGGCCCCATGCAAAATAAAAAAGTGGGGTCCATTGTTCAAAAAGCAGGAAGAAAGTGTCATTAAACGTACTAAAATAGAAAGTTTTTCTCTATATTCCATAGTCTCTCCCAAATTGTCATGGGGTTTTCAGTTTGCTATTTAATGTTTTTGAAAGTAAAAAAAAAAAAAAGTACAATGTTAAATTATTAGTGTGAATTTTATTCATCTTTAGAGTCTAAACATAAATGTAACAGCACTCAGCTTGTATGCAGAATCACTGAAATTATATAATTTGTATTTTGTTCATGTACACGTATTTCGTTCTTACTGGAAGACCTGAAAAGCTGCATGAAACTGATTTGACTGTTTTTACTTCACTTCTTGATATATGCAAAATAGTTTACTCTCTCTTTCCCCTTTCCTTTAATGTCATCATTTTTAGTGTAAGTGTTTAGTTACTAGAGGGAATAATGCAAATACTAAGGATACGATTAGTCTCGAATGTTTCTCAGACCACCATTGCCTTTTGCCTGATAGAATGCACACTGTGGCGTTTTGGGACTGTCTGTGCCTCCACTTATTCAGACATAATATAACATGCATCTCCTGTATTTTTTGAGTCTCGCTGGACTCTCACCATTGTGGGTCCACCAGAATTTTTCACTCATGGGGCAGTGAGAATGCTGTATGTGAAAAGGGCCGCAAGAAACGGTTGATGTGCAGACGACGCGGTCTTCTCTGCTCACGCTCCATCGTCCTATCAGACTTCACTTACAAAACAGAAGTTCGAAGGCAGTATTTTTTTTTTTTAATTTTTTTTTTCAACGTTTATTTATTTTTGGGACAGAGAGAGACAGAGCATGAACGGGGGAGGGGCAGAGAGAGAGGGAGACACAGAATCAGAAACAGGCTCCAGGCTCTGAGCCATCAGCCCAGAGCCCGATGCGGGGCTCGAACTCACGGACCGCGAGATCGTGACCTGGCTGAAGTCGGACGCCCAACCGACTGCGCCACCCAGGCGCCCCTCGAAGGCAGTATTTTTAAGAATTTAAAGATGGTGACAACAGAGCATTAAACCAAATGCAGGGCCCTTCTCGGTATGGTATTCTGAGAGCCAGCACTGGTTACACACTCATGAAACCAGCCTACAACAGACAAGTTGTTCAGATGATACCCTGAGATTTATACTGTTTCCCCTTAGAGTGGCAGGCCTTCCAGGGCATGGGCTCCGTCGAAGGAAGCCTGGGAGGAAATATTAATACCACATTTCGCATTAGCTTCTTTTTTCCAATGGCGAGAATTCCTAGACCATAGGATGATCTGCCCTCCGCTGGGGATGAGCAAGAAAAGGGAATGAAGGGTCGATGCCGCTTTCTTTCTTGTCCACTTTATCCCAGAATCAGGCCTCCTATTTTTAAAAGTCTTGATATTTTGTGCTCAATGTGATTAAGCAATGTTGGTGGAAAGGCGGGTTAGAATGGTTTCTCTCATCCTCAATCTCAGTTACTAGACCTCAGTTACTAGAGGGAGTAATGCAAATACTAAGAATATGATTAGTCTCGAATGTTTCTCAGACCACCATTGCCTTTTGCCTGATAGAATGCACACTGTGGCGTTTTGGGACTGTCTGTGCCTGTTTTCACAGTTTGCACCACATTAACATTACCTGAGGAAATTTAGACGATTCCAACACCCAGGCCACAGTCCAGACCAATTACCTCAGAATGACTGGATGTGGGTGGGATGCTTTATATCTGCCCAAGTGATTCCAAAGTGCAGCTGAGGTTAAGAACCACTGCTCCAGGGGCGCCTGGGTGGCTCAGTTGGTTGAGCCTCAGACTTCTGTTCAGGTCATGATCTCCGGTTGGTGGGTTCAAACCCCGGATTGGGCTCACCCCCTGTCAGTGCGAGCCCGCTTTGGATCCTCTGCTCCCCTTTCTCTGCCCCCCCCCTGCTCATGCTCTCTTTCTCTCAAAAATAAAATAAAACTGAAACGAACAAAAAAGAACCACAGCTCCAGCTTTTTGCTACTCAAAGTGTAGCCCCTGGACCTGTGGTATCAGCATCATCTGAAAGCTTGTTGGGCCCATGGAAACTTAGGGCCCAGACTTGCTTAGTCAAGTCAGAATGTGCATCTTAACAATAAAAGTTCGAGAAGATGGCTGCAGTTGGGCAGGACATTTGTTAACAGCTGGAGATTGGCTCCTTAGATTCTCCCACAGACGACTGGTTCTCAGTCCTGGCTGATATTGGAATCACCCATTTCATTCTAGCAGTAAGTACACAGATGCATGAAAGTTATTTTTATGTTTAATAATTGTTCATTGGAATTATAGTGCAATTAGACTCTTTTCATCCATTGTGCTCTAATGATAATTTCATTTCATTTTATTTTAATGCTTCGAATCTTATAATTATATTAAATTTAAAAATATTGTAATCTAGGCACAAAATTTTATTGCAGAAAAATATGTGTGATTAAGAAAAATATTAAAGCATAAAATATATTGTGGTAGTAAAAAATTATGTGAGAAAGTAGATTATAAATATGAGTTCAAGGAAAAAAGGAATATAAACTTTCCAGCTGTTTAAGATGAACATATTCTTGTATTATTTTTTTTTCTTTTTTTTTTTTTTTTTAATTTTTTTTTCAACGTTTATTTATTTTTGGGACAGAGAGAGACACAGCATGAACGGGGGAGGGGCAGAGAGAGAGGGAGACACAGAATCGGAAACAGGCTCCAGGCTCTGAGCCATCAGCCCAGAGCCCGACGCGGGGCTCGAACTCACGGACCGCGAGATCGTGACCTGGCTGAAGTCGGACGCTTAACCGACTGCGCCACCCAGGCGCCCCATCTTGTATTATTTTTAAATGGATGATAATAGATGTAAATCCCATGGTTTTTACAGTCGGTTGGATTACTTTAGAAGAGTGATATAATAATTTTATTTTTTAAAATATCAAAATATCAATACTTGCAATACGCCAAGTATTACATTATTTTCAACCATTTAAATTTATGATGAAAAATATTAGAAGATGTCTTATTTTAAAATGTCAATATTTACAATATGCCAAGCATTATATTATCTGCAACAATTTACATTTATAATGGAAGCTATTAAATGCCAATATGTGAGGGCTCCATAGTTTTCCAAAATTCTGAGAATGTAAAATAATTTGAAGACCATGGAATACATTACAGAACCTGAGAATCTCATGGGCATCACTTGAGCCCTTGGTCAGTCTCTTGGTCTCTCTAGGGTCCACTTATCAACATGAATTCTTTTTCTAGTATCCTCAGTGTTGCTGTGAAGGACATGACAGGCAATTCTGTTCAGTCTGTGTTGCCTTGACAGCCCCTTCCCATTGGTCAGGCTCCATAAAGCTGGACGTTACTGGGGTTAAATAATCACATTTACTCGTTATTGTTTCCCCGCTTTGGCAATACAACTTAATATTCTAGTGGATCTCTTGTTAACTTAATTTTGGGGCATTGCATAATTAATAAGGCTAGAAATTATGTCCAGTCAAGCACTTTGAGTCTGGATTCTTAATTTAGAATTTCCGTTTCTTAAAACTGAACTTGTGGGCTCTGCCATTCACAGAACATGGGAGGGAGATCAGGGGCTCTAGTGGGGAGATGGGGTGCCCCTGGAATGTTGCCACTCAGTTGAATGCAACTCACAAAATTTAATGTTTAACCTTGTCAAAGTAATATCACATAGTTTTTAAATTGAAGAATTACCAAAAAGCTCACATTAAACTTTTCCTTCCCCATCTCTCCCCAGCTTCAGTCTCACTTCTAGAGCTACTTTCAACTCTTAGCTGTTTCTCCTGGAATTTACGTTTGTATCTTTACAAATATTAGTTACGTTGCTCACTCTTAAATTTAGACCTTATTTATAACATGATGTTTTGGTAGTTGAACCATTAATTTTTTTTGTGTGTGCAAATACTTTCTTTTTTTCTTTTTTAATTTGCATCCAACTTAGTTAGCATATAGTGCAACAATGATTTCCGGGGTAGATTCCTTGATGCCCCTTACTCATTTAGCCCATTGCCCCTCCCACAGCCCCTCCCGTAACTCTCTGTTCTCCATATTTAAGAGTCTCTTATGTTTTTGTCCCCCTCCCTGTTTTTATATTATTTTTGCTTCCCTTCCCTTGTGTTCATCTGTTCTGTGTCTTAAAGTCCTCATATGAGTGAAGTCATATGATACTTGTCTTTCTCTGAACCATTAATTCTTTAACAAGGGATTCTTTCTATCTCTACCCAACCAATAGGGTCAAAACTCAAACTTGGGTTAACTTAACATTAACTGTTACATTTTTCTCAATATATAAACATGTTTACTGATGAGCCCACTAGTTAACTATATTTCTTATACACATTTTAATAATAATTTTCTATTTTCTAAACTCTGTATGTACTGAACATGAATTCTTTAGCAAATCCTAGAACATTTTACTTAATTGTTTTAGTAATATGGTCAAAACACTTGAAAATCTATGAATTCCTTTATTCATTCATTCATTCATTCATTTGTTCCTGGTACACTCCCTCAGCTCTGATCTGAACAAAATGGTTTCTGCACCTGGCATGCAGTTTCTCATTTTTGAACTTTTCTTTACCAGGTTCCTGTGTTGGGTGTTGGTTGGGTGTCCTAATTCTATGACCTTCCTCCTTCTCAGTGGACTTCCTTGTTTTCTTAGGAAACATGTACTGGTAACTTTCCTAAAATGAATGGGAGGTATATTTTTTGAGTTCTCTGATATCTGAAATGTTTCTATCCTACCCTGACTCATGATTGATAATTCGATCTTATATAGAATTCTAGGTTGAAAATAATTTTCACTTGGAATCTGAAAGGCATTCTTTGACTCTCTTTTAGTATCCACTGTTGCCCTTAAAAGGTCTGATGCTATTTGGATCCCCATTCTTTTGCATGTGGCCTTCTTTTCGCCTCTCCATGCTTTTAGGATCTTCTCACTTGTTGTGGTATCCTGAAATATCATGACGATGTCTTCGTGTTTTCTAAATTATGTGTGGTTGTCACTCATGTGAACATTTTTCCATGTGGGAACTTATGTCCATCAGTTTTGGGAAATTTTCTGATATTATTATCATCATCATCATCATCACTTTTGATAATTTCCTTGCTTCCATTCTTTCCATTCTCTCTTTTTGGAATTCCTATTAGTCATGTACTGGATCACATGTACTTAACTGCTGATTTTATGATCTTTTATTTATTTATTTATTTATTTATTTATTTATTTATTTTGAGAAAGAGAGGTTGGAGGGGGGCAGAGAGAGAGGAAGGGAGAGAGAGAATCCCAAGTAGGCTCCACACTGTCAGCACAGAGCCTGACGTGAGGCTCGATTTCACGAACCGAATCATGAACTAAACCATGAGCTCGTGACCTGCGCTGAAACCAAGAGCTGGACACTTCACCATCTGAGCCACCCAGGTGCCCCTGATTTTATTACCTTTATATTAATTTTTTTATTCAACTTTCTGGAAGATTTCTTGAAATTATTAAATCTTCTATTGTGTTCTTTATTATGATTATCATATTTCATTTTGAAGAGCTTCTTTTATTCTCAGATGGATATAACTGACTTTGTTGGCGTGGAAAAAAAAATTTATTGTGTTGTAGTACATGGTTAAGAGGTTGACTTGTGGCCAGACCATTTACACTCAAATCTCAGCTCTGCCATTTACTGGTTGTGTAAACTTGGACTAATTACTAAATTCTCTCATCTGTAAAGTGGGATAAACCTTCATCAAAGGATGGTTGTATTTATTCACTGATTCAGTACACTTAAAGTGCTTAGAACAAAGCTTGACCCATAGAAGAGCTTCCATAAGCATTGGCCATGCTCATTATCTGTTTGAGGTTTTCAATTACATGGTTAAAGTTTTTTCCCTGGTTTTTGTTGTCTTTACTTTCTCTGGGTTCTCTTTGTTAATTTGATGTTCATCTTACATACTTGAAGATTTTCTCAAATGTCCCATGATCCTTGGCTCTTTGTTCATAATTAAGAGTGACTCACTAAAAAGGTGGTTGCAAGTTGTGTATGTGTGCATTAGGCTACTTGACCCATGGAGTTCACGGTAAGCTTCCCAGATATTAAAACTGCTTTTTTGTTGGAAGGTGCCAAAATTTACTATGTGGCTACCTTTTTTTTTGCTGGTGTTTAGTTTATCCAGAGAAGAATTCTGGTCACAACAGAAGGTCTTTGAACCCAACAGTTCCATGTGTATGCTCTCATTAATCCCCTTTTCAATCTTACGCTTTGCCATACTCATGCATCCTTAAGTCTAGACCCTCATTGCTTAGGCTTCCAAATAAATCTTGCAATTTATTTTGGGAAATTACTGAAGGGGTAGTTACTTGTTGTGTTTGATTAGGAAAGAGAGCTGGCAAGTCCAACTACTCCCTGTTTAGACTATCAGAAAATCCACCTGTGTTCAGTTTCACACCTAACGCTTACCTGGTATCTCACCCGACTGCGAGCTTTCGTGGGTGCTCTGGGGTGTGTTGACTCATTTCCTATTGGTATGCTCTCTCTCCATAAGGGCACAGATTATCAGTTAGTTCTCAGTTACTTACTGAGAATAGTTACTGCCACTCCATCCACTTTCCATCCTCAAAAATTTTATTAAAATCTTTTTTCTGCCATTGCTCTGCCTCCTATCCCTCTTGCCTTTGGGGTTGTATCATTTTATCCCCTTTAGCTAACCCCCCTTTAGTGGGGTTCAAGGCAAAAAGGAGCCTAGGGTCAATTTTCCATGTTTAACTAGAACACAAATGCATTTTTTAATGAGAAGCTTTATCATCTTTTTCTTATAGTAGATACATTGGAAGTGTCAAGGAATCAGGTTTTGCTAATAACTCTGGATCCTCTGGAATAGGCCCATTCCAATTGCTGGGAACCACTAGCTCATATTTAACTCACTACATGAGGGAAAGAGAGTTTGTGGCAAATCATCAAATTGTATTCTTATCTGGTATTCAGAGGCCTCGGATTACTGAGTCCATGGAGAGCAGTCTTTCTTTGAAAAAGCTACGTCACTTGTCCTTTTGTTCCCTGTCCACTTTCAGATAAGTCAGCTTGTCTCTCTGTGTCACATTTTTATGAATGCTAAAAGAAAAAGCTGACATCCAATGATAGGTATTATTGCATTTTCCTACCAACCTCTCTAGGCTCAGGTCTTAGTGATTCCTTGGTCTGAATCCAAGAGGTAATAGTTTAACCAACTGCTTTACCATCTTCAAAGTATACATATTAATAAAAGCGTACATATTCAATTGCTGGATTTCAAAGCCCTGACTTTCAAAATGATACTCACTATTACCTTAGAGGGATTCAGCCATTTAAAAATTTTGGTTCCCACCCTTGTGGGAATGAGGCCCTCTGGGTTAAAAATGACCAGAATCAAATTCAAAATCACCTCCCGGAATACATGGAAGAACTGAACAACCAAGCCTCAGAGAAGCAGCTAGTTCTCTCTCCCAAGCATCTGTGACCAGGGATTTGAATACTCCCAGCAGCATAACCTCTCACATCTCAGACATTCTGCATGTCCCCATTATCATTTTTGTTTGCTCCACAGAGAGTTGAATACAAGCCATGAGCTCATGAGTTTTTGATATTATATTTTTCACTGAAGACTGATCTACTTTTTCAGTATCAGTCCAAAAAAATTCCCCAGAAGGGCTTCAGTTGGCCCAGCTTGAATGAAATATCCACAACTGAGCCAATCGACTGGAGCCTTGCTTGGATGAGATCAGGTAAGAATGTCATCTCCCAAGGAAGCCATTTGGATGGAGTAGTTGTGGGGACAGTGACACACCCTTGGAAAAGTAAGCGATGGTGTAGCAAGGTAGTACCTTAGGTACTCACCACAAACTAACGTTGAGTTTTGGAGCAAAATTTTCTCTTAGTTCAAAACGTATGTCATACTATGTTCTTTATACATATCAACTTAAAGTGTAACTATTAGAGGCAAAAGGAACACATTTTTCTATTGTCATTTTCAAACCTTTTTTCACCCTGCAATAACCAGCTTATGACAAGATTGATAGCTCACTTTAAGAACAAAACTCTGACAGCCCTTTATTGACTTTCACTTTCAATAAGAAAACTCTCTTGCAGTATTGACAACCTGAATAGGAGCAGAGTCAAAAATGTTGGAATGAAAGATACCTTTAGCATAATAGACCTCAATATATATTTTGGATATTGTGGTAGTGAAATGTCCAATCTGGAATTAGAATCACTTTGAAATATGATAGCTAGCCATCAAATAAGTCAGTAAAATGCTTTTTGACAGTCTGGTTTAATAAAATTACATAAATCAAACAAGGATATTGGCATCATTTTGGCTTAGCATGTACAGTGTCCTAGAGCTTGTTACTGATGTCTTTCAAATGAAATCTTCCATCAGTTTTTCTGCCACTCAGTGACTTTTACACTCTGGTTGTTTAAAAATATAAGAATCATACGTTACATGTGAGAGGTTGTTTTAATTAAAATATCTATACTTCCCCACTCTCTCTCTCCCCTTCTCCTCCACTCATGCTCTCTCTCTAAAAATATTTTTAAAATAAAATAAAAAATAAAAACAGTGTAGAATAGTCAGAACTGTCCACTACTGTTATAATTTCCTCTACTTCAAAATTTCAGAAATTCTCTGGAATAGAGACTCCAGAATTGGACCCATAAATGTATGGCTAACTAATCTTTGACTAGCAGGAAAGAATATCCAGTGGAAAAAAGACAGTCTCTTTAACAAATGGTGCTGGGAGAACTGGACAGCAACATGCAGAAGAATGAAAGTAGACTACTTTCTTACACAATTCACAAAAGTAAACTCAAAATGGGTGAAGGGCCTGAAGGTGAGACAGGAAACCATCAAAACCCTAGAGGAGAAAGCAGGGAAAAACCTCTCTGACCTCAGCCACAGCAATTTCTTACTTGACACATCTCCAAAAGGCAAGGGAATTAAAAGCAAAAGTGAACTATTGGGACATCATCAAGATAAAAAGCTTCTGCACTGCAAAGGAAACAACCAACAAAACTAAAAGGCAACGTACGGAATGGGAAAAGATATTTGCAAATGACATATTGGATAAAAGGCTAGTATCCAAAATCTATAAAGAACTCACCAAACTCCACACCTGAACAACAAATAATCCAGTGAAGAAATGGGCAGAAGACATGAATAGACACTTCTCTAAAGAAGACATCCAGATGGCCAACAGGAACATGAAAAGATGCTCAACATCGCTCCTCATCAGGGAAATACAAATCAAAACCACGGTGAGATACCACCTCACGCCGGTCAGAGTGGCTAAAATAAACAAATCAGGAGACTATAGATGCTGGCGAAGATGTGGAGAAATGGGAACCCTCTTGCACTGTTGGTGGGAATGCAAACTGGTGCAGCCGCTCTGGAAAGAGTGGAGGTTCCTCAAAAAATTAAAAATAGATCTACGGTATGACCCAGCAATAGCACTGATAGGAATTTACCCAAGGGATACAGGAGTGCTGATGCATAGGGGCACTTGTACCCCAATGTTTATAGCAGCACTTTCCACAATAGCCAAATTATGGAAAGAGCCTAAATGTCCATCAACTGACAAATGGATAAAGAAGATGTGGTTTATATATATAATGAATACTACTTGACAATGAGAAAGAATGAAATCTGGCCGTTTGTAGCAATGTGGATGGAACTGGAGAGTATTTTTTGTTGTTGTTGTTTTGGTATGTAACATGTTTTTTTTTTTTTTTTTAATTTCACCATTAGCATTTAATTATGTATTTTTATTTTTATTTTTATTTTTTAAATTTTACTTATTTTTTTAATTTTATTTTTTATTTTTTAAAATTTACATCCAAATTAGTTAGCATACAGTGAAACAATGATTTCAGGAGTAGATTCCTTAATGCCCCTTATCCATTTAGCCCATCCCCCCTCCTAGAACCCCTCCAGCACCCCTCAGTTTGTTCTCCACATTTATGAGTCTCTTGTGTTTTGTCCCCTCCCTATTTTTATATTATTTTTGTTTCCCTTCCCTTATGTTCATCTGTTTTGTCTCTTAAAGTCCTCATATGAGTGAAGTCATATGATTTTTGTCTTTCTCTGACTAATTTCACTTAGCATAATACCCTCCAGTTCCATCCACATAGTTGCAAATGGCAAGATTTCATTCTTTTTGATTGCTCCATTGTATATACATACCACATCTTCTTTATCCATTCATCCATCGATGGACATTTGGGCTCTTTCCATACTTTGGCTATTGCTGATAGTGCTGCTATAACCATGGGGGTGCATGTGTCCCTTTGAAACAGACCACCTGTATCCCTTGGATAAATGCCTAGTAGTGCAATTGCTGGGTCATAGGGTAGTTCTATTTTTAGTTTTTTGAGGAACCTCCATACTGTTTTCCAGAGTGGCTGCACCAGCTTTTATTCCCACCAACAATGCAAAAGAGATCCTCTTTCTCCGCATCCCACCAACATTTGTTGTTGCCTGAGTTGTTAATGTTAGCCATTCTGACAGGTGTAAGGTGGTATCTCATTGTGGTTTTGATTTGTATTTCTCTGATGATAAGTGATGTTGAGCATTTTTTCATGTGTCGGTTGGCCATCTGGATGTCTTCCTTGGAGAAGTTATCTATTCATGTCTTTCGCTCATTTCTTCACTGGATTATTTGCTTTTTGGGTGTGGAGTTTGATAAGTTCTTTATAGATTTCAGATACTAACCCTTTATCTGATATGTCATTTGCAAATATCTTCTCCCATTCTGTCAGTTGCCTTTTAGTTTTGCTGATTATTTCCTTCGCTGTGCAGAAGCTTTTTATTTTGATGAGGACCTAGTAGTTCATTTTTGCTTTTGTTTCCCTTGCCTCCAGAGACATGTTGAGAACAAGAAGTTGCTGCAGGCAAGATCAAAGAGGTTTTTGCCTGATTTCTCCTTGAGAATTTTGATGGCTTCCTGTCTTACATTGAGGTCTTTCATCCATTTTGAGTTTATTTTTGTGTCTGGTGTAAGAAAGTGGTCCAGGTTCATTCTTCTGCATGTCGCTGTCCAGTTTTCCCAGCACCACTTGCTGAAGAGACTGTCTTTATTCCATTGGATATTCTTTCCTGCTTTGTCAAAGATTAGTTGGCCATACATTTGTGGGTCCATTTCTAGGTTCTCTATTCTGTTCCATTGATCTGAGTGTCTGTTCTTGTGCCAGTACCATACTGTCTTGATGATTACAGCTTTGTAGTATAGCTTGAAGTCTGGGATTGTGATGCCTCCTGCTTTGGTTTTCTTTTTTAAGATTGCTTTGGCTATTCAGGGTCTTTTCTGGTTCCATAAAAATTTTAGGATTGTTTGTTCTAGCTCTGTGAAGAATGCTGGTGTTACTTTGATAGGAATTGCATTGCATATGTAAATTGCTTTGGGGTAATTATCGACATTTTAACAATATTTATTCTTCCTATCCAGGAGCATGGAATCTTTTTCCATTTTTTTTGTGTCTTCTTCAATTTCTTTCATAAGCTTTCTATAGTTTTCAGTGTATAGATTTTTCACCTCTTTGGTTAGATTTATTCCTAGGTATTTTATGGTTTTTGGTGCAACTGTAAATGGGCTCGATTCCTTGATTTTTCTTTTTGTCACTTCATTGTTGGTGTGTAGGAATGATACCAATTTCTGTGCATTGATTTTATATCCTGCAACTTTGCTGAATTCATGAATCAATTCTAGCAGTTTTTTGGTGGAATCTTTTGGGTTTTCCATATAGAGTACCATGTCATCTGCAAAGAGTGAAAGTTTGACTTTCTCCTGGCCGATTTGGATGCCTTTTATTTCCTTGTGTTGTGTGATTGCAGAGGCTAAGACTTCCAATACTATGTTGAATAACAGTGGCGGGAGTGGACATCCCTGTCTTGTTCCTGACCTTAGGGGGAAAGCTCTGTTTTTCCCCATTGAGGATGATATTAGCTTTGGGTGGTTCATATATGGCTTTTACAACCTCGAGGTATGCTCCTTCTATCACTACTTTCTTGAGGGATTTTATCAAGAAAGGATGCTGTATTTTGTCAAATGCTTTCTCTGAATCTATTGAGAGGATCATATGGTTCTTGTCCTTTCTTTTATTGCTGTGATGAATCATGTTAGTTGTTTTACAGATATTGAACAAGCCCTGCATCCCGGGTATAAATCCCACTTGGTTGTGGTAAATAATTTTTTTAATGTATTGTTGGATCCAGTTGGCTAATATCTTGTCGAGGATTTTTGCATCCATGTTCATCAGGGAAATTGGTCTATAGTTCTCCTTTTTAGTGGGGTCTCTGGTTTTGGAATCAAGGTAATGTTGGCTTCATAGAAAAAGTTTGGAAGTTTTCCTTCCATTTCTATTTTTTGGAAGAGTTTCAAGAGAATAGGTGTTAACTCTTCCTTAAATGCTTGGTAGAATTCCCCTGGAAAGCCATCTGGCCCTGGACTCTTGTTTTTTGGCAGATTTTTGATTACTTATTCTATTTCCTTACTGGTTATGGGTCTGTTCAAATTTTCTATTTCTTCCTGTTTCAGTTTTGGTAGTGTATATGTTTCTAGGAATCTGTGCATTTCTTCCAGATTACCCATTTTATTGGCATATAACTCCTCATAATATTCTCTTATTATTGTGTTTATTTCTGTTGTGTTGGTTGTGATCTCTCCGCTTTCATTCTTGATTTTATTTATTTGGGTCCTTTCCTTTTTGTCTTGATCAAACTGGCTAGCGGTTTATCAATTTTGTTAACTCTTTCAAAGAACCAGCTTCTGGTTTCATTGATCTCTTCTAATGTTTTTTTTTTTTTTTTTGGTTTCGATAGCATTAATATCTGTTCTAATCTTTATTATTTCCTGTCTTCTGCTGGTTTTGGGTTTTATTTGCTGTTATTTCTAGCTCTTTAATGTGTAAGGTTAGGTTGTGTATCTGAGATCTTTTTTCCTTCTTTAGGAAGGCCTGGATTGCTATATACTTTCCTCTTAAGACCGCCTTTGCTGCGCCCCAGGGGTTTTGGGTTGTGGTGTTATCATTTTCATTGACTTCCATATACTTGTTAATTTCCTCTTTAACTGCTTGGTAACCCATTCATTCTTTAGTAGGATGTTGTTCAGTCTCCAAGTATTTGTTACCTTTCCAAATTTTTTCTTGTGGTTGATTTTGAGTTTCATAGCATTGTTGTCTGAAAATATGCATGGTATGATCTTGATCTTTTTGTACTTACTTAGGGCTGATTTGTGTCCCAGTATATGGTCTATTCTGGAGAATGTTCCATGTGCACTGGAGAAGAATGTATATTCTGCTGCTTTAGGATGAAATGTTCTGAATATATCTGTTAAGTCCATCCATCTGGTCCAGTGTGTCCTTCAAAGCCATTGTTTCCTTGTTGATTTTTTGATTAGATGATCTGTCCATTGTTGTGAGTGGGTGTTGAAGTCTCCTACTATTATGGTATTACTATGGATGAGTTTCTTTATGTTTGTGACTAATTAATTTATATATTTGTTTTCTGCCACAATTGGTGCATAAATGTTTACAATTGTTAAGTCTTCTTGGTCTACAGATCCCTTGATTATGATATAATGCCCTTCTTCATCGCTTGATACAGTCTTTATTTTAAAGTCTAGATTGTCTGATGTAAGTATGGCTAGTGGGGCTTTATTTTGTTGACTATTAGCATGATAGATGGTTCTCCATCCCCTTATTTTAAATCTGAAGGTGTCTTTAGGTCTAAAGTGGGTCTCTTGTAAACAGCATAAAGATGGGTCTTGTTTTCTTATCCATTCTGTTACCCTATGTCTTTTGATTGGAGCACTGAATCTATTGACATTTAGAGTGAGTACTGAAAGACATGAATTTATTGCCATTATGATGCTTGTAGAGTTGGAGTTTCTAGTTCTTTCTAATCTTTTGTTGCTTTTGGTATATATATATATGTGTGTGTGTGTGTGTGTGTGTGTGTGTGTGTGTATTTTTTTTTTTTCATCTTTTTCTCCCCTCAGAAAGTCCCCCTTAAAATTTCATGCAGGTCTGGTTTAGTGGTCACAAACTCCTTTAATTTTTGTTTGTCTGGGAACCTTTTTATCTCTCCTTATATTTTGAATGACAGCCTTGCTGGATAAAGAATTCTTGGCTGCATATTTTTCAGATTCAGCACACTGAAAATATCTTGCCACTCCTTTCTGGCCTGCTAAGTTTCTGTGGATAGGTCTGCTGCAAACCTGATCTGTTCCCTTGTATGTTAGGGACTTTTTTTTTCCCTTGCTGCTTTCATGATTCTCTCCTTGCCTGAGTGTTTTGTGAATTCGACTATCATATGCCTTGCTTATGGTCGGTTTTTGTTGAATCTAATGAGGGTGCTCTGTGCTTCCTGGATTTTGATGTCTGTGTCTTTCCTCGGGTTAGGAAAGTTTTCTGCTATGATTTACTCACAGAACCCTTCTATCCCTATTTCTCTCTCTTCCTCTTCTGGGACCCCTATGATTCTGATGTTGTTCCTTTTTAATGAAGCACTGATTTCTCTAATTCTTCAATTGTGCTCTTTTGCCTTAATCTCCCTCTTTTTTTCTGCTTCATTATTCTCTATAAGTGTGTCCTCTATATCGCTGATTCTGTTTTGCCTCGTCCATCCTTGCCGCGGATGTATCCATCCATGAATGCAGCTCAGTTATAGCATTTTTAATGTCATTCTGGCTATTTTTTACTTCTTTTACCTCTGCAGAAAGGGATTCTAATCTATTTTTGACTCCAGCTAGTATTCTTATTATTGTGATTCTAAATTCTGGTTCAGACATCTTGCTTGTATCTGTGTTGGTTAAATCCCTGGCTGTCATTTCTTTGTGCTCTTTCTTTTGGGGTGAATTCCTTCATTTTGTCATTTTGAAGGGAGAAAAGGAATTAATGATGTAGAAAAATTGAAATTAAAAAAATTAAAATTAAATAAAATATTAAATTAAAAATTAAAAACTCACACACACACACAAATCGAATAGATGATACTGTTCTAGATGTGTTAGATCATCGAATAGATGATACTAGATCCTAGGTGTGTTTTGGTCTGCGTGTTGAAAGTGGTTTGACAGATTAGAGAAACAAAAAGGTGGGGAGAAAATAAAAAGCAAATCGTTTGAGAATTTGAAAAAATGAATACATTGAAGTAGACTAAAATGAGACAATGGGGGTAAAATAGAGTTTGAAAAAATATACACAGGGGCGCCTGGGTGGCGCAGTCGGTTAAGCGTCCGACTTCAGCCAGGTCACGATCTCGCGGTCCGTGAGTTCGAGCCCCGCGTCAGGCTCTGGGCTGATGGCTCAGAGCCTGGAGCCTGTTTCCCATTCTGTGTCTCCCTCTCTCTCTGCCCCTCCCCCGTTCATGCTCTGTCTCACTCTGTCCCAAAAATAAATAAACGTTGAAAAAAAAATATACACAAAAGTAAAGAATATAGTAGAAAAAATTAAATAAAAATGTTTTTAAAGAAAATTAAAAATAAATATGAATTTTTTCATTTTCTGTACTTAAGAAAAAAGAAAAGAAAAAGAGAAAAAAGATAAGAAAGAGAAAAAAGAAAAAAGAAATCATTTGAAAATCTGAAAAAGCAAATACACTGTAGTAGACTAAAATAAAATGATGGACATAAAATAGAATTTGAAAAAATTTACATAAAAGGAAAAATATAGTAATGAAAATTACATAAGAATATTTTTAATAGAAATTGAAAGTAAAAATGAAGTTTTTCTCTTTCTGCATTCAAGAAAAAGAAAAGAAATGAAAAAGAGAAAAAAAGAAAAAGAAAGAAGAAAAAAAGGAAATTGTTTGAAAATTTGAAAAGGTGAATACACTGAAGTAGACTAAAGTAAAATAATGGAAGTAAAGTAGAATTTGAAAAAAATTACACAAAAGTAAAAAATATAGTGATAAAAATTAAAGAAAGATGTTTTTAATAAAAATTGAAAATAAAAATGAATTTTTTCTCTTTCTGTATTCAAGAAAAAGAATTGTAAAAGAGAAAAAGGAAAAAGAAAAAAAAAAGAAAAAAATTGAATAGATGAACTTGCTAACAGATTGAAGTAGGACTGAAATTACTTCATTTTCCCCTAGAAGTCAGTCTATGTAGTGCTTTATAGTCCATAAACTAAGCCAGTGGTGAGACTTGTGTTCTTGAAGAGCGAAGTTGGCCCAGTTGGGTGGGGCTCAGTGTAATGGCTCCGCTCTCCACTAGATGGTGCTGGTAGCCTACTGGGGTGGATTGTTGCCTCGCTCATAGATGCGTATGCGCATGCGCTGGGGCGGTGAAAAATGGCGCCACTCAGCTACCCAGTCTGTTCTGGATCAGCAATCGCGCATCCATCCTCTATCTTCAGCTTTCATCCACACCCTGCTTTTTCACTCTCTGTGACCAGGCCCCAGGCAGTACCTCTCTCCTGAATTTTGTCTCAGATGCGGCTGTTTTCCCCGGCCCCTTACTTCCAAAGGACTGCGGCTTTGACCCGTTCCGCCCCTCTGCAGGAGGGTCTCACCGAGCAATGGCCGAATGCCGGCTGCACCCAGGAACGTCCGCTGGACCCTGTTGTTGCCGGTGCCCCGAGACTGCGGCCAGGTGCCAGCCCGCCCTAGAAAAAGTTCGCGAGATAGTGTAGCAGCAGCGTCTCAGGGATTATGGAAAATCACAACACATATCGGGCACCAGGCTTCACCCTCAACGATCTTGCCACAGCACCAGCGAATGTGGCCGCCTCTGAGGTCTGCTGGGACCAGGTGGCTTCAAAAGTCTCTACCAAATGTCCTTCCAGCAGTGGAACCGCTTTTCCCCGTGTGGCCTGAGGACCTCCCAGACCCCACTCTGTTCCCGGACCCCACTCTGTTCCTGGGGATTCGCCCTTCCCACCAGAGCACCGCCAGGTATGGAGCTGCGAAGTTGCAGCCTTTGCACTCCCCTTGTTTACAGTCTTAATGGAATTTAAACCCTCTCCTTTCTCCTTTCTCCCTTTTTAGTTTAATCCCTGTGGCTGTTTCCAATTTTCCACTTTCTATCCAGCTGCTTTTGGGGAGGGGTGATTTTCCCGTGTTCTCCCCACCTCCCCAGTCTCTGTCCTCTCTCCGCCCGCAAAAGCGGTTCCTGACCTTTCGCGGCTTTTTGCTCCCCAAGTTCAACTCTCCGCGCCGTGTACCTGCTGAATTCTGTGGTTCAGGTTGTGCAGATTGTTGTGTTAATCCTCCAAGCAGTTTTCTAGGTGTGTAGGATGGTTTAGTGTTGGTCTGGCTGTATTTCATGGACGCGAGACACACAAAAAGCTTCCATGCTGTTCTGCCATCTTGGCTCCTCCGGAACTGGCGAGTATTATGCTAAGTGAAATGAGTCAGGCAGGGAAAGACAAATACCATATGTTTTCACTCATATGTGGATCCTGAGAAACTTAACAGAAGACCGGGGGGAGGGGAAGGAGGGGGAAAAAAAGCCACAGAAAGGGAAGGAGGCAAGCCATAAGAGACTCTAAAATACTGAGAACAAACTGCGGGTTTATGGGGGGTGGGGGAGATGGGAAAGTGGGTGATGAGCATAGAGGAGGGCACCTGTTGGGGTGAGCAGTGGGTGTTGTATGGAAACCAAACTGACAATAAATTATATATAAAAAAAGTCAGAAATTCTCTGAACCCTATATGTAGAGTTCTTGATGATTTCAGATCACTTCACCTATGTGTAAAATGTGATAGGTAGTTGCCGATTTAGGTACATTATTTTGAAATACCTCTTTTGAGATGTTCTCTTTAGCATGATGTATCAGCAGTCTCTTTTTAAGAATGCATGAATATTTATGTAGATTGGATTATATACTTGTCAAATATAAATGGAGATGATAGAGTCATTAGGATCTTATTCATTTCAACTCACATTAAAATCACTGAAATTTAAAACATTCGGGGATGAAACAGAATGTGGGTGTGAAAATACAAACATATATGGATGTACCTTCTCACTTTTCTGTTGTAGCTTAAATTTAGTGGCTTCAAACTCCACAGGGAATGGAAAGAGAGATTGAGAGAGATGCTATAAGCCAGGAGTACTGTACTTTGCCTTTCTGAGTAGGATGTGAGCAGTGTTGAAGCTAAGAGACTTCAAATAATGTCACTATATACCAGACTATAGAGGGAGAATTCCAGACAGAATGGCTTATAATAAATAACTTGAGCATATATATCAAAGAGATACTTATGGCTACTTCTCAGAATCTCTATGCATAGCCAATTGTAAAAGCAGAGAAGAAACTAGGCCAAATGAAGCTGAGCATAGATTTGTCAAGGTTAGTAAATACATGAAAATACACCATTGCCCTGTGTTGTGAGGGCAGGATGCTCAGAGATGGTGATTTTCAGAATGAAGCTTTAGGAGTGAGTATTATCAGATATTTGACACAAGTAGGTATAAAAGACAAGATGCCTTAGAATATTTCGTGTGCTCAAACTTTGTGGTGACAGAAAGGGTGATTGGGATATGGAAAATTTAGGAATGATAGTGGACCTTGACAATACCTTGGTACTTGACATGGCTTTGGAGGAACCCAAGCAATACCTTCTTCTTGGGATCAATGTCCAATGTCAATGGAACAGATGAGCTGATTATTAGGAGGAATAAGTACTCCCTTAAATATTTTGCCTTCATCATTTGCTTTACCAAACTCAAAGGACTATATCATTTTTAGAGTTTGATAGACATAGAAGTGATCTGTAAATAACAGTGTCCAAATTTCCAAGCATCTCTATCTGACTTAACTTAAAGTTAACAAATGTGGGCTAGTGTGCCTGCCGGAGGGCTGGAATTCTAGGTGGCCCCAAACCATAAAGAAAGTGAAGGGCCACCATTCACAGGGACTTGAGGTCCAAAATAAGGACATGCTGTGGTGAGTCAGCCACTCCTCCAGGAGAAAAAAAAGACACCCTAAGTCTTCACCTTGGTGGTGATTTCCTGTCCGGACTCAGGAATGCTCAGCAGTGTCTCACTATATTGCTTCCCTTCTGATTCTATTCACTTGGTTTTGACTGTGCTGTATGTGCCTCAATGCCTGCCTGTAATGAATATGGCATGGCGGATAGCCACCCTCTGCCAAATGAGCAGGGAATTATTATTAAGACTGATTAATAAGACTATTTTAACTGACTCCCTCCCTCACTACCTCCAACACATCATTCCACTCAACTAAAAAAAGAACAGGGGGAGGAAGAAGAAAAGAAGAGAGGGTTAAAGAAAAGAAAGTAGAAGAAAGATGTTGGCATAATTTACATATGGATGTATGTAGAAACACATTTTAATAAAATATTGGATTTCACCACATGGCAAACTAGGACAGCCAATCAATTTATTGTAAGAATCTGTGAACTATAAAGGACTCTTAAATATAAATAACAAACTGAGGGTCACTGGAGGGGGTAGGTGGGGGATGGGCTAAATGGGTGATGGACATTAGGAGGGCACTTGTTGGGATGAGCACTGGGTGTTATCTGTAAGAGATGAATCCCTGGGTTCTACTCCTGAAACCAATACTACACTATTTGTTAACTAACTCGAATTTAAATAAATAAATTGAAAAGAAAAGAATCTGTGAAGAATATTACCCATCAGGCCAAAGGAACTAGATCGAGAAAAGAATCAGTGATTCACATAAACTGGGATGTCAGGGAAACTCGCAAGACTGTAAGAAATTAGCAAGATCCTTTATGCCCCATTCACTGCCAGAACTCTAATTTGGGACACAAGGTCTAATTTGGAACAAAGAGGTCTAGACTGCCTCTTTCTTCTTGGGACAACTTGTACCAATATCTAGGGGTTAAATAGCTATGAAACAAAAAGGTCACTTAATGGGAATATTGTAATTCAATTAAACAATGTAACCCTATAACCTACTGTGAACTCCACCGGTCGCCTGCATCTCCAAACTCTGAAGCTGCATTATTCATGCTCCCCACCATTATTCGCATTCTTTTATAACCTTTCCTTCCTTCTTGCACTCTCCCTCAAAATACAAGATCATCATGCATATGCAATTGTTGATTATTTAATGGTTGACAGAAAGGCGGAAGTCATTCAAAAATACTAAGTGTGTAATTAGGATATTTGGTTGAAAGAGTATTAGGCTATTGCACATTAATGGGGACTTATGATGAGATTACCTGTGTGGCAGTAAGGGAAATAAGACCAAAACAACTGAGCCAAATGGAAGAAATGGGAGGCATGCTTTAGCCACAATTTACAGAGCTTGCCCTAGAAGGAAGGGTCATTCAGGATTCAAGGAAGCTCTGGGGAACAGGGCGTTTACTTTATGGGGCCCTCACTGGTGGTTCTTTCATCTCAGTTGTGTTCCCTCTGATTTTACTACTTCTGTCTGATTACCATCCTCTCTACCCTACCCGTATCTGTACTCTATGTTGTATTTTCTGCTTACTTACAATTTGGTCCTTTATACTCCTGTGCTTTAAATTTGTTTTTTGTGTTTTTTAATGCACCCTCCCCGCCCCCCTTGCTAATAACTACAGTTGTTTCTGTATTTCACACTAAAAGTCCACTCTACCTACCAATCCAACTACATTTCTCTCTGAAGGACTACTCCACATATCCTCTACAAAATAACCTTCCCTTTCCACTATTTTACGTCATGTAACGCGCATGCTTTTTATTTTACTAAGAGAATGGAAGCAATTAGAAAAGAACTCGGCATCTTCCCACAACCAAACCTATATACTTTCCTGTATCTGAACCCATACACTCAGCACAGCCATGCTGCAGACTCCAAGGAGCATTCTTCACACTGCAGTCTATGTGAATAGTACTTTCTGGAACACATTTCAACAGCACTGCTTACTTGGTGTCTCCACATTCTCACATCACCGGCTCTCTTTAATCAGTTTGCATTCTGGTGTTTGTTCCTCTTATGAGAGCTTCTCAAGACCCTCAGGGACTTCTACCTTACCAATGTCTTCTATTCTCAGTCTTTATCTTACTCAACCCCTCCTTCCTGATTTTCCTTCACTGGCTTATCTTTCTGTCTCCTTTCCTAAAGCCTCCTTCTCTGCCCCAATGCACCAGATGGCTTATATTCATATCCCAGATCTATCACTTACTTGTAAGTTTCTTAGCTGGTCCATGCCTCTTTCCTCATGGGTAAAATAAAGATAACATAGTTTTTTTTAAAAAATTTTTTAATGTTTATTTATTTTTGAGACACAGAGAGACACAGCATGAGCAGGGAAGGGGCAGGGAGAGAGGGAGACACAGAATGTGAAGCAGGATCCAGGCTCTGAGCTGTCAGCACAGAGCCTGATGCAGGGCTCGAACTCATGAACTGTGAGATCATGACTTGAGCTGAAGTAGGATGCTTAACTGACTGAGCCACCTAGGCGTCCCAAGATAACATAGTTTTTATGTTAGAGGATTGTTATAAGGATTACATAAATATAAATATTGAATCATTATGTTGTAGACCCAAAACTTATATAATTGTGTATGTCAATTATACCTAAAAAAAAAAAAAAAAAAAGAATCCCTGGCTCAAGTATTGGCATATTTTTATTAATTTTTTAGTTAACCCTTTCCATCTGCAGACTCAAATTTTTTACTGTTAAATTTATTTTCCATTGTAAAAAAAAAAAAAAGACTATCTGCCTTCATGATGGGATATGCTAAGGTAAGTGATTACATTTATGTTGAGGGAAAGGTTATATTTCATGTTCCCTTAAATAAAAAATTTCAGTTGACTTTCACTATTGGAGGGAATTAGTGTGGGAGGAAGGAAGTTGAGTGGTGTTTAAAAAAATAAGTTAATTGAGGTCAAGTCTTTAGAAAAGTGCCTCGTGAATAGAATTCAATCGATGTGCTATTAATTTTTTATTAAATGTTAGTGTGTCCCAGGTTTTATATTTGGCTATCTTCTCTTCACTATCTGTATTATCTACCTGAGTGTGCTCCTCCAGCCTTTTACCTTTAAATCCCACTCATATTAAAGCTTCCTATCTTTCTCATCCTTAGCCATAACCTCTCTGAGATCCAGATTCATACATTATTTACCCAGAATCTCTGCTGGATGTCTAATAGGCACTGAAATCTCAACATGTCAAAGCAGAATAATGGCTCTAGGAACCACCATCCCTCTTCTTCCCACCCACCCTGCTCCTTCCCTAGCCTCTTCAGTCCTAGTCCATGGCACAATGGCTCACCTGATTGCTTAGATAAAAAAAACCCAGAAGTTGTCTTCAATCTTCCCTTTGATTCTACTTTGACTGTATCTCCTGAATTTGACTGGCTCTCATCACCTCCACTGCTTCCACTTCGGTCCAAGCTACCATCATCTCCTGCTCCTTCACTGTTGTCTCTCTAGTGGTCGTGTCCCAAATCCAGAATCCTACACGTCTCCCATCAGTTCCCAGCCTTTTCTGTGATGTCACCTGCACTCCCTCCCTCACCTTATTTCACCCAAGCAGAGTGCTCTGGATTTTACTTAAGTCTGAAAAGCTTGTTCATGCAACTATGATTTTACTTGAGTTCTCTTGTCCTGGAATTCTTGTCTCCTGATCTTCTCATGTCAGTTTCTTCTCATTGTTCAGGTCTTTTGTTCAAATACTATTCCTCAGAGAGGCCCTCTGTCTCCACTTTATATAATTTGCCCTCTCTCCACCTTTATCTTTTATTTTTTTTAAATATTTTTCTGATGTTTATTTATTTATTTATTTATTTATTTTATTTATTTTTTTTTTTTAATTTTTTTTTTTCAACGTTTATTTATTTTTGGGACAGAGAGAGAGCATGAACAGGGGAGGGGCAGAGAGAGAGTGAGACACAGAATCGGAAACAGGCTCCAGGCTCTGAGCCATCCGCCCAGAGCCCGACGCGGGGCTCGAACTCACGGGCCGCGAGATCGTGACCTGGCTGAAGTCGGACGCTTAACCGACTGCGCCACCCAGGTGCCCCATGATGTTTATTTATTTTTGAGAGAGAGACAGAGAGCATGAGCAGGGGATGGGGCAGAGAGAGAGGGAGACACAGAATCTGAAGCAGCCTCCAAGCTCTGAGCTGTCAGCACAGAGCTGGATGTGGGGCTCGAACCCACAAACCTTAGTCAGATCATGACCTGAGCCGAACTTGGATGCTCAACCGACTGAGCCACACAGGTGCCCCAGCCTTTATCCTTTTTTTTTTATTGCAATTCATCGCTTCCCACTATTCACTTGTTTGCTTTAATAGTTATTGTCAAGTTCCCCTACTAGAATATAAGCCACATGATATCATCGATGCTGTATTTATCACAGCTTTCCCAAGGATTATCATAGAGCCTAACGTATAGCTAGCATTCAATAATATTTCCTGCATGAACAAATGAATAAATCCTATCCTTTCTTGATTTTCTCAGTGGAGTCTACAGAGTGAGGGGGGCTGGGCAGATAAAATTTATAACAATTTATAGGTTTAAACTATATATCTGCACCTCATTCATCTTCAGGAAAGGACTTTATTATGTCATTGATTTTCTATTATTGAAAAATTTTGATTTCTTGCTTTGTATTCATTTTATTGTACTTGCCTAAGGATTTTTTTTTTTTTTTTTTTTTTTTTTGGTGCAGCTTCACCAGTCTGTTTTCAGCTATTGCAAAAAATTAAATGTTTATTTATGTATTTAGAGAGACAGAGGGGGTGGGAAGGGACAGGGAGAGAGGGAGACACAGAATCTGAAGCAGGCCCCAGGCTCTGGGCTTTCAGCACAGGGCCTGAAGTAGGGCTGGGACTAACGAACCATGAGATCATGGCCTGAGCTGAAGTTGGAAGCTTAACCAACTGAGCCACCCAGGAGCCCCTTTTCAGCTATTCGTATGTGAGGTCACCATTGGTTTTGGAAGACCTTTAGCTCAGTCCTTAGCTTTTTCAGGAGAAACAGGTAGCACACACATGTGATTCATATGAAGCTCTATTTTTTCCTGACGGGGTTACTAACTTTAATAAATATAAATCTTAAGTGGGATAAATCCAACCTTAACTTAACTTTTGGAGAGTGTCACTCTCCAAAGAGCATATTCATTTCTTTCTGTTGACCTTTTCTTCTTCATGCTAAGTGATTCCAGTTTGTGTAGCACCATTTCATGGTAGGTGGTCATAAAAAGAGCGAAATCTCTTATCTATCATCACTGAACAAGCATTACATCTTAAAATTTGATGAGAATATTTATGACCAAATCAGAATTGGCCATTAATTATTTCTCCTTGGCCAAAACTCCAATGCCAATAAACTAGGGTGAAAAATCTCAGGAGCACAAGCTTTGGAGTTTGCTACCTTGGGTTCCTATCTAGTTTTTGCCTGTGCTGTTTGTAATAAGGAGGAAGTTTTTCATTTGTTTGCATCCTAGCTCCTCTCCCCCTGTAAAACGGCTAACATAGTGCGAGGGTTTAGTGCTGTGACCGTGAACAACGATGCATATAGAACTGCTGGCAGACTCTAGCTGGCAAGGATATGTCAGATAACTGACATTGTTGCTTTAGTTCTAGTTCTTGGAGGTTTTACTTTACAGCCATACACTCCATATAAATAAAGGCAATTTCTAGTCATTAACATTTTCTGTTTTTAAACCAGCATTCTTTCTTTTTTTTTCTAGCCAAGGCATAACCTGGTTGACTATTTTCCCTCACCCCCACCCCTGGAATTGCATCTTCTTATTTAAAAAACAAATGAGCAGAAAGGATTATATTTCTGCAGTTTGAAAATGTGACTGGTGTTTTAAAATGATTATTATGGTAACAATGTGGGGCCCAGAGACAGGGAGGCCAGTTAAGAAAGGTGTAGTGGATATTGTGGTATGTCACCCAGATTGCCCTGTTGGGCTTGTGTATGGGGAGAGCCCACATCCAATGACCGGTCCCTGCATGATGGCCAGCCCCCTTACCTCAATCTGAGACAGCTCAGTTTCCAGAGATCCCTGTGGGGATAAGCTGAGGCCTCTGGTATCTCTTCAGCATAGTCCAGTTTCTCCTTCTGTCCAATTCTGCTTCCTTCACTTGCTTTTAGATGTTGTCCTCCATGCGTTCTGTAATAAACTTACTGCACAGAAATATCTACTTTGGAGTCTGTTTCCAGGCAACCTGCCCTAAGATGGAAAAGCAACTGCAAAATTTCAAGTAAGAAATGATGAGGGTGTAAACCAAAGGGCTGGTGTGGATGGGGATGTACATAAGAGAATAAATCCCAGAAATATTCAAGAGGCAGAGTCAGCATAACTTGGTATTGGAGTGTGTGTGTGTGTGTGTGTGTGTGTGTGTGTGTGTGTGTGTGTTGGGTGAGGAGATAGGCAACGTGAGGCTGACAAGCAGTGAAGGAGAGTGAAGATTCTAGGATAACTTCCTAGTTTATGATTTAGGCAGCAGGGTGGTCCTACTTCTCTAGGCAATGTGGTGTGGGAGCACCCTCCTGGGCTGGGAATGTGCTTTCCCTAGGCCAGCTGGGGGTCCAGACTGGTGGAAGAACTGCCTCCTGGTCTATGGAGCATGAAGCTGAGGAAGAACAAAGACAGTATTCAGGGTCAAAGCCATAATGAAACACAACAGAAAGTCAACCCAAAGCATCAGACCAAGGGAAGAGGGGGCTCGGAGATCCTGAAGAAAGTCCCTAATACAATAGAAGATAGATTTCAGGAGCGTTTCCCCACAGGGAAGGAGTTTGAAGATATATGCTCTTAGAACAGACAAGTAATGGTGTCTTTGATTGAAGACAGAGCACAGGAGGAGGAGGTCTGGATGGAGGAGATGAAGAATTCCTTATTCAAAATGTCAGCTTTTCATCTTTTTTCCCTTGTACCCAAAGAGGGGCCATACGCTGAAACTTGGACAAAATTACCGATTCCTTTGGAAGAAAGTATTGGACTTTGGGCTTCTGAAAGGACATTGTCCCATGAAGTCATTGCATCTTTCCTGCCCCTCTTTCTATCTTCCAGTGTCCCACCTTCTTTCTTTAATTCTATTTGTCCTCACAGGAAGGGTCGTATCTGTGTCTTTGGTCTCTTATAATTGGTCTCTTATAAATTGAAGACTGGAGCACTTCAGGCCAGATAATGAATGATTCCTCTTGCACTTAGTGTTTGCTGATTCTGAAGTGGTGACTGAATATAATGGTCTGGGCTCTACAGTCTGTACACAGAGGGGTTGTAGGCGATTCTCTCCTTAGTTATGTAAAAAGAGATCACCTGTCATGGAGCACCACCATATTTTTCTCTAAACCATCATCTGGTCTCACACAGCAAGAGGATATTTCTTCCATTAACATGACATAGACTCCTCTTCCCTTGTGAAATAATAAACCTAGACTGGTGGTACTCAGGGGTATATGAAACTTTTCTGAGTTTTTAAAATTATTATGGTTAACTATACATAACTTAAAATTTACCAGCTCAATCATTTTTAAGTGTATAGGTTAGTAATGTTAAGTACATTCCCACAGCTGTGCAACCAATCTCCACAACTTTTATTTTATTTTTATTTTATTTTATTTTATTTTACTTTATTTTTTAAATCAGAGTCTGTCTCAGCACTTGACTGTAAGTGTCTGTGTTTAGCCACTTGGCATAGGCAGTTCCTGTGCTGACTGAATTTTGTCCAATTCCCCAGAGAGTGGACTGATTCTATTCAGTTAGTGCTGTATTAGTTTTCCATGGCTGCTGTAACAAATTATCACAAGTTCCATGGTTTAAAACAACACAAATTCATTATCTTATCTTTCTGGAGGTTAGAAGTCTGACATCTGTCTCACTGTGTTAAATTGAAACTTGTCAACTGGGCTGAGTTCCTTTCTGGAGACCATAGGAAGAGATCCATTTCCTTGCCTCTTCCAGATTTGAGAGGCCACTCCCATTCCTTGGCTTATGTCTTCCTTTCTCCATCTCAAAGCCAGCATTTAGTATCTTTCTGACCCTGCATTCATCATCATGCTTTCTCTAATTTTTCTCTTTGGTTTCCCTCTTACACTTTGAAAGATTCTTGTGATTACAGTAGGCCCACTCAGATAATCTAGGATAATCTCTTTATTTTAAGATCAATTTATTAGCAACCTTAATTCCCCTGGTCATGTAGCTTACATATTCACAGATTCCACATCTCAGCATGTGGACATCTTTGGGAAACCATTATTTTGCCTACCACGGGTACCAACCTCTAACCTGGCAACTAATTTCATCCTCACCTGACAGTGAAGAGGTTTTTTCTGTACTGACTCAATCAACCTCTCCTCCCACATCAAGAGAAAGAAAATCTTGGAAAACAGAAGTGGATTTTAAACCAGAATAAAACCTTGGATTGGGTGTAGCTCATTCTGTGAGTGTTCCACAAGACAAGTAAACACTTCTAATAAATTTTAACTTGATAAATGAGCAATGTCTTGCAATAGGAGTAGTACATGACACCGAACATCATGTGATCACAACTGAGCCAATGGTTCTTGAAATTCGCTCCAATATACAAGTGCTTTGGATTATAAGCATCTTTCCAGAACGAATTATGCTTGTAAGCCAAGGTTTTACTATATTTCGTTTGCATAGATAGGAATCTCATTTTATAGAAAACATAAATGGAATCTGCAATTTTTTTAAAGTGCGACATTGCTGCTTGGGAAACATAAGACATTGTGTCCAGTTAAAAGATGGAAACATCAGTTTCTCATTTTGGGGGAAATGAAATAACTCATAAATAAGACTCTACAAAGGACAGAAAGCCCACCTACCATGTTTTTTTTTCTTTATAAATGTGTCTAATATTTGAAAAATTGCTAATATTTTATGGCTATAAAATTGATGGAAAGAGTGAACACGCAAAATATTTTTATCAAAAGTATCTTATTATCACACATTCAAAATTGTTTTTCACTTTAGGACTGGAAAACTGGAGGGAGTTCTGAATCATGAACAATTTCAAAGAGATTTTCTAAGAATACTTAGGTTATCTCCAAAAGCCATAGTTTTATAAATTAATTAAATGGGAAGAATCCTGTTTTAATAGATCTATAAAGGCAGAAAGCAAATTGAAATATATATTAAATCAGGATCCTTATATTTGACACAAATTCAAAGTTACCCAGCAATGGACTATGTTTGTATTTAAAGATGATACAGTAAACTCATCATCAGCTGAAAAGTCTAAGCTAATAAAAACTGAACCCCCGTGTCCCTTCTTCCTGCTGTTTTAGCAGAAATAAAGGCCACTAAGTCCATCAGGCAATATTGCTGTGGGCCTTCTTTGAACAAGTAACTGTGATTAATTCAGGAAAGCAAATAAAAAGTAGTCTTTTAGAAAATAACTTACTAAGATAATTCTGTGCCATATATTGAAAGATATGCATATGTGGAAAGAATATCTCCTGGTTTAATTTAATAGTTATTCTCAGATATGTCACAAAAAACCAGATTAGAAGATCTATGACATTCTTACCTTGGGCCATTGGGGTCCACAGAAGGGGACCCGGAGGTTGTACTGAAAATTGAAAAGGGGATTGTAACGGGTCACCCGGTTATCTGTGAAATGAGGCAGATTTCCACGTTTTAACTGACATCAAATTTAAGAGCTGTTGGATTTGACATGTGTCACGGGCCTTAGAAGTGCAGGCTAATTTGCCTAACTAATTCGCACACAGTGAAAAGAAGTCAAACAGGTAGAAGTAGCCTTTTAGACATTGCTGCTTAAAAACTCCAGTGTGCCTCGTTTAAAAAAGGACCTACTGAGATTCTTTTGTAGCGTGATTATTATAATTCATTTGAAAACATTCTTCAGTTGTTATGAATTTATAAAAGCATTTACCAGCCTTGTCTATCTATGCATTGCTCCAGATGCTGTTTTCCAGGCTGTCATTTTTATGAGCCTATTTTATAGGTCAAAGAGCTGCAAATCAGGGTGACTAGTTACAGCCTCAAGTCTGCAGAGGTGGTACTTAATCATTTAGGGGGCATGAAAGCAATGAAATGACCATTGGAAAGTTTTGCATTTTAATGAATGTATGAGATATAAATATAGGTGACAACTGGCCTAAGTCACCTAAGGAGCTGGATATATTGTCTTAAGAGTATTTCATTTTTTTTTACCTTAAAAACAAATAGACTTGGGGCGCCTGGGTGTCTCAGTCGGTTGAGCGTCCCACTTCAGCTCAGGTCATGATCTCGTGGTCTGTGAGTTCCAGCCCCCAAGTCGGGCTCTGTGCCGACAGCTCAGAGCCTGGAGCCTGTCTCCCTCTCTCTCTGCCCCTCCCCCACTCATGCTCTGTCTCTTTTTCTCTCTCTCTGTCAAAAATAAATAAACATTAAAAAAAAAATTAAAAAAAAAAACAACAAATAGACTTAAACCCGGTGAAGGTGGCAAGAATGTCTTCAAATTAAGACTTAAAAATTAAGGCTCCACTGCATCTTCTTATTACCAGCCTGACCTTACTACAAGTAGGGTTCCATGCCAAGGCTCTGATGCTGGGGGATGGGGTGAGGAGTGAGCCACTGGAACTTTTTAAACAACAGAAATAAAGCCAATTCATGGATTCGGTTGGAATCAATCCATTCATTCACTCATCCAGCAAATATATATTTTTTAAGTGTTTGTTCATTTTTGAGAAAGTGAGACTGTGTGCTAGATAGAGTGCTTGTACATGAGCAGTGGAGGGGCAGAGAGAGAGGGAGACAGAGAATCTGAAGCAGGCTCTGCAAAGCCCTGCTGGGGCTCAAACTCACAATCCATGAGATCATGACCTCAGCTGAAGTTGGGCGCTCAAACAACTGAGGCACCCAGGCACCTCTCATCCAGCAAATATTAATAGAGCTCTCACAAGCAGGGAGTAGCGTCAGAGATAACTGGGGCACTGTTCTTGCCCTCCAGTAGCAAACAATTACTTTCCATGGAGGAAGAAAGAAAGTGGTTTCAATGAAGGTTAAGGGAAGTGGCAGGAAAGCACTAAAAAGAAGCAGCAGGGCTTTTGAAAGACCATGTGGATAACTGGGTTATATTGTAAAAGAAGCAGGGTAAGGTCAAGGTTAAGCCATGGATTTTGGAGTCAGAGAGACCTGGGTTTGAATTCTGCTTCTGTAACTTCCAATATTCATGACCTTGTTCATGACTGTGTTGTGTTCTGTAAGCCTTTGTTCCGGAATATAATGATAACACCTTTGTAGGGTACTTGTGGGGATCAATAATGTGATTTTAAAAGACTCCAAATGCTGGCACATAAAGAATGATCACCAAGAGGTTGCTGTTGCTTTTATTGTTGTTTTTATAAAAGACTGCTCAGAGGTTTGGACCATTTCTTGCATGGGGCAGAGGACTGGATGCAAGGAGACTTCCTTCATCAGTGGTGCGCTGGATCTGCCCTCGCTAGCTCAGGAGAGCCCATTGTGAAGTTCTCAGGAATCTTATAAGCTGCTTGATCTTTAAACATAGACATCTTTGAAATCAGCCATGGTAGGATGATTTACACTATGAAAGTCAGCAAATGCCAAAACCCAGAGCTTCGTGTGCCCACTTGATTTACCAGCACACTATTTCAAGCAAATTCAGTCCTGGCAGACCTATGAGGCTCTGATGGGTGGGAGTGGAGGACGTGGAGGTACAGGGTAGTAGGGTGGGGAGAGATCCTTTACACAGTTCAGGTTTTTATGTCCTAAGGGAACATAACCAGGGTCAAAGGTGATGCCAGAATGAAAAGAGAAACATGGGGGCGCCTGGGTGTTCAGATGGTTGGGCGTCCGACTTCCCCTCAGTCATGATCTTGTGGTTCGTGAGTTCAAGCCCCTCTTCTGACTCTGTGCTGACAGCTCAGAGCTAGGAACCTGCTTTCGGATTCTGTGTGTCTCTCTCTGTTCCTCCCCTGCTCACATACTCTCTCTCAAAAATAAATAAAGGTCAAAAAAAAAAAAATTAAAAAAATAGAAAAGAAAAACATGGGAGAATGAACCCACTATTCATTTAAACATGGTATCTAAGGTTTTGAAAGCGTTGTTTAAATATCATATTTATCAGTGCATTCTGGAGTTGAAAATCACAGCCCCAGAGCAGCCCAAATGTTTGCTCCTTGATAGCAGCTGTTTTTAATATAATTGAGAGAAATGGAGCACACATAAAGTAATAATATTTATAAACACTCCTTTGCTAGCCAGAGCCCTGCCGTGAATGAGAGCTCAGGATGCCTGAGTGGCAGCCTGATCGATCTCCCTCCTGTCTGTTTTCTGAACTATCATCGGAGGACCCTCAATAGGTATGAAGTATTTAAAATCATGTCTGGTTTTTATTATGGAGAAAGTATTTCTTGTGCCCTGTCTGATCACTGCTGCTTGAATTTAATTTCATTCTTTGTTTCCTCGCCTTCACTAGAGATGGGGAATAAGAGGGCAACAGCTTCCTTATTTATTCTATTACTGGGAGCCAGTGACGCTGTAGTTATGCTCCCTCAAGTCCAAGCTACTTTATAAGTTCTCTAGTACTTACTTATGAAATTTTCAATGATCTAGATTTTCCCTTATATGCTTCTTTAAATATTTTATTTATTTCTTCCCTGGATATTGCTTCCATTATTTCTGCAACTGAAAAAGCATTCTTTATTTTATGAAGCCCTCACTTGGGACCACTGATGCCTATCCATGCAAGTCGTAGAGCCCCATCTGATAGAGCACCAATCCACTGATCTGCTCCTGCTATCGACAGCTGCCTCTATATAGCCATGCCTCTTTCTGAAGGACCTCCGAGCACCTCTGAGGTTAGAAGCTAGGGAGTTTATTTATAACTCCTTTATTTAATTGGTCTGCTTAGTTTTGCAGATTGCAGATACTGAGATCTAAACCTTAGTGAGCAGTGATGGGTGAAGTCATCAAAGTCTCTTAATTTTCTCCCTGAGTGAACTTGGTGCTCGAAAGTTTAGAGTTATTAATGGTCATTCTGTAAACTACTAAACTGTACTTAATCAGCATAAAATACCTTTATGGGATAGGGTAGACATACTGTTCCATTTCAGGGAGTAGGTTTTCCACTAGCTGACAGCTGAGTGCTGGTGAAATCAGAGATAAGGTGGAAAATCACCAAAGAATGTTTTTCCAATCCTACAGGGCAAGATCCTTCCACCCTCATTGTCAGACCCCCTGTCTGATCCTTGGTAGTCCTTAAGCTTTCTAGAACTGGGGTAAAAGCCCTGGGAAAAAGGATAAGAATCTTGAAGTAACTGACATCGTTTCTACCACTCAATGGAACAGGCACTAAAAACTAAAATTAAGTTTAAATGAAGACAAGGGCAATGTTAAACAACCACTCAGAACAGGTGTTGGCTGAAAAATCCCAGAGGCTGCCTGCTGGGCCTGGTACAATTTTTAAAGTTCTGGAACACTCAGGGGGCTGGGGGTTTGTGGAGTATGGCAGTGGCAATGGAGAGGGATGCTCTGAATGGATAAGGAAGCATTTCAGTATGTAACATCTGTTCTGTCAGTGCTGATGCATACCAGCTCAATATCAGGTCTGGTTAAAAAAGTAAATAAGCAAAGTTCAATTTCTTGCTCACATAAGTTTGTGAGTTGATTGGTATGTGCTGCATGTAAATTCAATGAAAATTCCTTGCCCACAGACTTTGGCTCTCCACCTTTTTCCTCCAGTGCTGACACGTGTTTAATTCCCCACCATCACTGACATTTATTTTATTCTTCAAGCAACAAAAACAACAGCACGCACACACACACACACACACACACACACACACACACACACACACGCAGAAACGACTTCAGAACTCTTCAGATTTCTTTTTGTCTTGACATAATTAAATATTTAAATCATGGAACACATTATTTTTATCTCAAGGAAGCAAAATCGTTTGTTAAAAGATGTGGTTACAGGTAATACTGATATGCTCACGATATGAGATGATTGTTTTAAAAGAGATCAAATAATGATGATTAAGTAAGATAGTTTATTTTATTATTGTATGCATGGGATAGGGTGTTTCTGCTCTGCAAAGTAGCCAAGGGATCCAAGTCTTTTCTATCTTGTTTCTCTGTCTTCTCCTAAGACATTGCCCTTGTGTACATGCTTGTAGACAGCTCTGTACCATCATGCCCACATTACAGCTGTCCAGTCAGTAACAGCGGGAGGAGAGGCACGTAAGTCCATTCAGGCTGTTGTAATAAAACACTACAGATGAAATAGCTTATAAACAGCAGACATTTATTGCTCACAGTTCTGAAGGCTGGAAGTTCCAGATCAGAGTGCCAACATGATTGGATGAGGGTCTTCTGGGTCGCAGACTTCATGTCATATTCTTACATGAAGGAAAGGGCTAGGGTTCTGGCACTAATCCCGTTCACCTTCCTAATCACCTCCCCAAAGCGCTATGTTCTAAAACCATCACATTGGACATTAGGATTCAACATGTGATTTGGGATGGAGAGGAAACACACATTCAGACCATAGAAGGAGGTTAGGCAATAAGTTTAAGGGGCAAGACCCAGAAGTTGTACACATTGCTTTTGCTCTACCCAATTGGCTAGAACTCAGTTGCATGGCTGTATCCAGCTATAAGAGAAGCCAGGGAAAATGTTGCCTTTCCCGGACAGGTGTGTATCTAGGTATAAAACTCAAAGGGATCTAGATACTGGGGACAGTTACTGATTTCTTCCACATTTATGAAAACAAATTTATGGTCCTAGCCCATTGCTACTATAAAGGTATGTTATATAATATATTATATCTTCACCAGGTAGTTAGTTTTTAAGTAGCTGACTTTTCAGGGTGTCTTCATGAATATTACTCTGTTCATTCTTATCCTTTGTATTTATATGGTCTGTCTTAAATATACTACTGAGCCATGGTCACATAGTTCCCAAAAATCTCCAAAATTCAGTCAAACTACAAAAAGCCGTTATTTTTTTGTTCTCTCAGAGATAGTATTGTATGTTTTTCTATTTATATTACAGTTTCTTCACATATATCTTTGTGTGGCTTTAATGAGTTATTATTAATTTCCTTCTCTTTTTCTATCTCAGATTCCACTCCTTCTTATACTTCCTTTACTTCAGTTTGCATTTACACCTCTATTTCCTGTTTATCTGCATATATATATGTATAAATATATATATATATAAATATATTAAAATATACATATGTATGTAAATATATTAAAATCCAAGTTAGTTAACATACAATGTAATACTGATTTCAGGAATAGAATTTAGTGATTCATAACTTACATATAACACCCAGTGCTCATCATCGGTGCCCTCCTCAATATCCCTTGCCCATTTAGCGCATCCCCCCACCCAACACCCCACCAGCAACCCTCAGTTCTTTGTATTTAAGAGTCTCTTATGATTTGTCTCCCTCTCTGTTTTTATCTTATTTTTGTTTCCTTTCCTGTATGTTCATCTGTAAATTCCACATGAGTGAAATCATATGATTTTTGTCTTTCTGTGACTGACTTATTTTGCTTAGCCTAATGCACTCTAGTTCTATCCACGTTGTTGCAGATGGGAAGACTTCATTCTTTTTGATTGCCAAGTAATACTCCATTGTGTGTGTGTGTGTGTGTGTGTGTGTGTGTGTGTATACACCACGTTTTCTTTATCCATTCATTAGTCAATGGACATTCGAATTTTTTCCCATACTTTGGCTATTGTCACTAATTCTGCTATAAACATTGGGGTGCTTGTACCCCTTTGAACAGCATCTGTGTAGCCTTTGGATAAATATCTAGTAGTGCAATTGCTGGGTTGTAGGATAATTCTATTTTTAAGTTTTTGAGGAATTTCCATACTGTTTTCCAGAGTGGCTTCACCAGTTTGCATTTCCACCAACAGTGCAAAAGTGTTCCTCTTTCTCCACATCCTCACCAACATCTGTTGTTGCCTGAGTTGTTAATGTTAGCCATTTTGACAGGTGTGAGATAGTATTTCATTGTGGTTTTGATTTGTAGTTCCCTGATGATGAGTGATGTTGAGCATTTTTTCATGTGTCTGTTAGCCATCTGGATGTCTTCTTTGGAGAAGTGTCTATTCATGTTTTTTGCCCATTTCTTCACTGGATTATTTGTCTTTTGGGTGTTGAGTTTGACAAATTCTTTGTAGATTTTGGATACTAACCCTTTATCTGATACGTAATTTGCAAATATCTTCCCCATTCTGTTGGTTGCCTTTTAGTTTTGTTGATTGTTTCCTTCTCTTGAAAAAGCTTTTTATCTTGATGAGGTCCCAATACCTCATTTTTGCTTTTGTTTCCCTTGTCTCTGGAGATGTGTCTAGTAAGAAGTTGCTATGGCCAGGAGAGGTTGTTGCCTGTTTTCTCCTCTAGGATTTTTTTACAGAAAGTTTTTTTTTTAATGTTTAAATGTTTATTTATTTTTGAGAGAGAGAGACAGAGAGAGATGGAGCATAAGTGGGGGAGGGGCAGAGAGAAAGGGAGCCACAGAATCCAAATTAGGCTCCAGACTCTGAGCTGTCAGCACACAGCCTGACATGGGGCTCAAATTCATGAACCATGAGATCATGACCTGAGCTGATGTCAGACGCTTACCCAGCTGAGCCACCCAGGTACCCCATCTCCTTTAGGATTTTAATGGTTTCTTGTATTACGTTTAGGTCTTTCATCCATTTTGAGTTTATTTATGTGTATGGTGTAAGAAAGTGGTCCGGGTTCATTCTTCTGCATGTCGCTGTCCAGTTTTCCCAGAACCACTTGCTGAAGAGGCTGTCTTTATTCCATTGGATATTCTTTCCTGCTTTGTCAAAGATTAGTTGGTCATACACTTGTGGATCCATTTCTGGATTCTCTATTCTGTTCCATTCATCTGAGTGTCTGTTTTTGTGCCAGCACCATACTGTCTTGATGATTACAGCTTTGTAATACAGCTCAAATTACATCAGAATTCTGATGTCTCCAGTTTTTGTTTTCTTTTTCAGAATGGTTTTGGCTATTGGGGTCTTTTCTGGCTCCATACAAATTTTAGGATTGTTTGTTCTAGCTCTGTGAAGAATGCTGGTGTTATTTTGATAGGCATTGCATACGTAGTTTGCTTTGGGTAGTATTGACATTTTAATAATATTTGTTCTTCCAATCCATGAGCAGGGAATGTTTTTCCATTTTTTTGTGTGTATTCTTTAATTTCTTTCATAAACTTGCTAAGATTTCAGTGTATAGATTTTTCACCTCTTTGGTTAGGTTTATTTCTAGGTATTTTGTCAGTTTTGGTGCGATTATAAATGAGATTGATTCCTTGATTTCTCTTTCTGCTGCTTTATTATTGGTGTAGAGAAATGCAACTGGTTTTTTTTTTTTTTTTCATTGATTTTATATCCTATGACTTTGCTGAATTCATGTATCAGTTCTAGCAGTTTTTTGGTGGAGTCTTTTGGGTTTTCTACATCATGTTGTCTGTGAAGGAGGGGTGCTTTATCGTGGATCAGTGAGAGCATGAAGTTCCTGTTTATTACACTGATCTTTCTAGGAATCCTCAGTAGTGACTTGGTGTTTTCCTCCTTATCTTACTTACCTAATATATTATCCCATTCCTTTCTTTTCTCTTTGAAGCTCTCAGGTGGGAACTTTAGGGTTTAAAGAGTAAACCTTTTTTCTTAGTCTCAGTAGGGACACTATTTTTCTTCTCCATTGTTTTCAACAGAATCTGCCTCCCCTTATCTACTTCACTTACTAATTTCTTTTAATCTTTTTCTTTCTGAAAAGATTTTGAATTCATTATCCTTATTTATTAGACATCCTCCTGACATTCTGCCGCTTCCTGTCGTGTGTTGGTTCCTTTTGAGTTCTTGCAGTTATATGAGACAGTATTGTGTTCCTGATAAGTCTGTGGGGCTTCAGTATAAAAATAATACCATCTTGAACAACTCTAGCTTTACCTGGGATTGGGGTATTTGTCAAGGATCAGAGGGATGTTGGAAAAAGGCTCATTTTGTTCAATTGCATTTAGTCCACCTCTGAGACATATATTTCCCAGTGTGTGTTGTCATTTATTTAAACCATTCAAAAGATACTGAGAACCCAGTGTTCACTGGTGACAACTATGCCCCAAACCCTCCTCATTTTCAGTATATGCATCTTTTATTTTAAAATTTCCATTTTTAGAGCTTTATATATGATGTGTGTCTTTCAATGAAGGCTGTCTCAAGTTACTGCTGGAATTAGGCCAGAAATAGAAAACCAAATGAGGTGAATAGGATACAGAGTCTTTCTTTAACCTCCCTCTTTAGAAACTTCAATCAGTCATAAACACTTGAGATGCTTAAAATCAGAAACAGTTGCAAAGTTTTTCTCCAGCTTACCACCAGGTTTGACTCTCCTTCTCACTGTCAGTGAATTTTGGTGTCTTCCTCTGCATAATAAGTTTAAGATTGAATTTCGGGTGACAGCTTCAGATGGAGTTAAGACTTATACCAATAAAATACATGCTTTTTTTTTTATTAGAAAGTATTTCCAACCTGGAGAGCTCAAAAGGTGTAGAAGAAGAGGTGCCAAATGGCTGAGAAGGTAAGGACAAATCACCCAGCAACTCTAAAAGCTGAAGTGCATTCCAGAACACTGAAAGAGATTACAGGCTTGATTTCATAATTGACACTTACCATCTTGCAGAAATCGTGGCACATAGGGAAGGTATGAGAAATATTATAACTCTCCATTAGGGTACACATATTCTGTCTACCTCAGTCAGGGTTTGATCTTGATATCTGGAAATGTACAAAATGCATTATTAAATATATGGTTTGGGAGGACTTAGAATTGGTGTCCATAACTTCTGGGTAAAAGCCACTAATTGATCACACAGATTTCTTTCCTACTTCCTTAACTCACACTGAAGTGACAAAACAAACAAACAAACAAAAAAAAAAAAACCCAAAAAGAACAGGTTCTGAGAATGTGGGACAAACAAATCAGGAATGGTATTGAGAATGCTCTCTAGAACCTTCTCAGTGTGATTTCCAGAGGGATAGAAGCTTGAATCAGCAAGGGTGAGGGGAGGAAAGAAGAAGGCCACAAGATAACCTGTAGGGTCATTAACTAAAGAACAAACAAGGAAAGAAAAGGAAAACAGTTGTTTTGTGTATACAAAAGGACTGGCTATGATTTTAGTTTTCTGAAGGAAGCCTGAGAGAATAGGTCCTTAAAAGAGTGGATGGGTGTCTGTCATGTGGGTGTGATGGGGGCAAGTTGTGTTAATATAAGCACTGGACCAAACAAAGGAGATGATACTTGGTAACTACAGATACCCATTATGGATAGAGAAGAGAAAAATGAATATAAAGAAGCCAGCTACACACAGGAGTAAAATAACCTGAATTACTCTATCCTCAGAATAAACCTTCTTTCTGTTCTTTTCAATTATAATGGAACTCCACCCCCCCCCCCCCCCACCCCTGCCCCAACCTCCAAGCACTGGAGGTTTTCTACCCATTCATTTGCAAAGCTGAGGAGTTGACATCCCATTGAGGGGAGCCTTGACATTGAAAGTAATTTTTGAAGCTCCTGAGGAATCCTGTTGCATCTCCTGAGTTATCAATGGGATGAATTATGTCCCCCTAAAATTCATGTGTTGAAGTTCTAACATCCACTTCTTCAGAATGTGATTGTATTTGAAGATGGGGACTTAAATGTAGTAATTAATTTAAAATAAGTCCATTAGGGTATGCCCAATTGCAATATGACTGGTGTCCTTATAGGAAGAGAAAATTTGGACACAGATACAGAGGGAAGACGGATATGAAGACACAGGGAGAAGCCAACCATCTGTAAGCAAAGGGAAGGGGAGCCTGGGGGGCTCAGTCAGTTGAACGTCTGACTTCAGCTCAGGTCATGATCTCACAGTCTGTGATTTCGGGCCCCATGTCGGGCTCTGTGCTGACAGCTCGGAGCCTGGAGCCTGCTTCAGATTCTGTGTCTCCCTCTCTCTTTGCCCCTCCCCTGCTCATGCTTTGTCTCTCTCTGTCTCAAAAATAAATGAAAACATTAAAAAAAAATAAATTTATAAGCAAAGGGTAAAAGCCTCAAAACCAACCTTTGATCTTGGATTTCTAGTTTCCAGAACTGTAAGAGGATATATTTCTGTTGTTTAAGCTCTCCAGTCTGTGGTACTTTGTTATGGTAGCTTTAACTGACTAACACACATATTGACTAAGTCCTTTACTTTTAACTATAAAAAGCACCCAAGTATCACCAATCATTTGAGGAAATCCAATAGCATGGACAAAAAGCACTAAGATGAACAAATGGAACAACTAACCTCAGAAGCAACAGATAATGCCAGAAACAGTAGAGAATATGAAAAATCATTATTAATCATGGAGAGTCAAGGGGCTTTTATACTAAAGACAAAAGCTGAGTACTTAGAAAATACAGAAAAGGCTCAGCTCCTCAAACAAGTGCATTAGACAAATGTAGCCAGGAAAAAGAACAGCAAAAATCAGAAGTGAAACACTGTTGGACTACAGGTGGAATGTAGCCTGTAGATGTATTTTATGTGTACGATGTTCTAAAATGTATAAATGTGGATAAGTTGAGGCATTCCATACATATATACTCCAGTTCATCAGAGTCCTCACTGTTCCATCACCCACAAAAAGTTTCACTACTTGTATTAACATTCTGGGCCTTAAAGTAATTTTCATTGTTGGTTCTTGTGGTAGAATTATCTTACTTATGAATATGTAAACGAAAGCTAAATACATTGCTATTATATCCAATCCAAGGCCCAACTGAAAGAATAATTCATTGCATTGATAAAAGTAAGTCAGGAAATGTAAGGATAATGCCAGATGCATAATAAACATTTACTAAGTATTTGTTGAATGAATAAAGTCATTTTTTCAAAGTTTCTAATGGAAGAATGAGGCCTACAACTTAACTCTTATCCACTGCCCTTTCTGTCTATTCTTTATTGGAAGCAAAAATAGTACCTTATTGAAGGTTTTCTGTGTCATGGAGTATCCCAAAACACTTTTAAAATATGTTGAAATTAACATCAACAATGACTGAGGGACAGTTGGCTTTAATCCAGAATTTGTAATCCAGGTAAAACCTAGTTCTGTTTAGTAAGTGCATGTTTGGTGAGAATCCATATGGTGGTGGAGTTGTAACAAGAGATTGAGGAAAAATTATAAAATGAAGCATAATTGAAAGGGAAAAAAGATCAGCAAATTGTTAATTTAAGTTATTTTGAATATTTTGCTTTTAAAAATATAAGAGGGGAACCTGAGTGGCTCAGTCGGTTAAGCATCCAACCCTTGATTTTGGCTCAGGTCATGATCTCACAGTTCTTGGGTTCCAGCCCTATGTTGGGCTCTGCTCTGACAGTGTGGAGCCTACTTGGGATTCTCTCTCTCTCTCTCTCTCTCTCTCTCTCTCTCTCTCTCTATCTCTCTCTCCCTCCCTCTCCCCCTCTCTCTGCCCCTCCCCTGCTCATGCTGTCTCTCTCTCTCTCTCTCTCAACAAATAAACTTAAAAAAAATAGAAACAAAATAAAAGATATGAGATTGTTAATAAAATAAAGATGAAAAGATGCAAAAATATATATATATATAATCTTATCTTTTGGGTAAGAAAAAAGAAGCAAATATAATATGTATTTAAAAAAAGGAAACATAAGAGAGATAAATAGATTAGATTTAGAAAGATAAATAGATTAACTATCCATTAAATAGTTAATGAAATTTGGGGCACCTGGGTGGCTCAAGTCGGTTAAGCATCCAACTTTAGCTCAGGTTATGATCTCACAGTTCGTGGGTTTGAGCCCCATGTCAGGCTCTGTGCTGACAGCTCAGAGCCTGGAGCCTGCTTCGAATTCTGTGTCTCCTTCTGTCTCTGCCCCTTCCCTGCTCATGCTGTCTCTGTCTCTCTCAAAACTAAATAAACCTTAAAAAACAATTAAAAAAACCCCAGCTAATGAAATTTATCAACTGGTGGGTGGGAACATGGTGAAAATAAGAGATATTCCTTTCAATTTACACAAAAATATATTGTACATATGATATATATAAACCTATATATTTATATTTGAACCATATTAATTTTTATATTAAAAATTATCTTGAAAAATTAGGATAAGAAAAGTCCTAATATTGAATATAAACATAAACAAATAAACCTAGCTAGATATCAAATATATAACATAACCACATAGATGTGAATAAAAAAGAATCTGACTGACTTTTGAACATAATTCCTTGTAGTGAGAATGAAAAAACAAGAAGAATCCTGCAGTGTTGGATTAGAATTAGAGGTATCAGTGATCAAAGAAAGAAAGAAAGAAAGAAAGAAAGAAAGTAAGCTCTACTTATCAAAGAGGCCTAGAAGCAAGGACATTCCTTGGTCAGTAAGCACATCTGGAGACCCCATTTTGGTTTGTGAATATCATTTCCCAGTTAAAAAAAAAAAAAAAACACAGGATCTTTGGAGAAACAACAAATTCCAGAACTAACACAAGCAAAGTACAAAGTGAGTGTAGAAGAAATAAATTGCACAAAAACTGATGGGGACCTATCCAAAGGACATGAGAATAGCTTAAAGGGGGTTCAAATTGGCCAAATTTGGGGAAATTTGAGCATCAAAATGAATAACAGTGTTGAATTTGATAAATCTATGATGGTATTAAACAATTTAAAAATACAAAACTTAAAAAGTGTGTCTTTATAGCATACTAACAATAAATGTGAAATGAATGAATAACAATTATAATCATAATTGTAATATTATTCAGGTAAGAATCATCCCATATGCTAAAATCATGGGTGAAAGGAATAGTATTTTCACACAGTCTCAAAATATCACACCTTAGATCACTTACTAATTACAAAAGGGAAAAGTTACTTTTGTGATAATGTAGACATCTGGCAGATAATAATGCCTTAGCCAAATGACCGAAATATCATTGATGAGAACAGAAACACTCCCACTTCAGAATATGAATAAGAACTTTTCCCATAAATGTTTAACCAGCATGCAATCATGAGAATAATACAGACAAATCCATATAGAGTGGCAATGGCCACCCTATAGAGTGACTCTAATAGAGTCTTAGCAATACCACTGACATCGCTTTCTAGTGGTATAGCCAAAGGCAAGTGGCTTAAATTCTTCATCAGTAAAATGGAGGTAACAATAGTACTTACCTGTGACGGAGGCAGCTGGCTGCCTAACCAGTACCCATTCTACATTCTTTCTTAATTGAAAGAACTGCAGATTTGGTGATGTTGGCAACACACGTAGCTATATAACTACATTTAACAAACATGTTGCAGTAACAACCATACTGCAAGAGATGTAAGGGGGGTTGTTGAATAAGGACTTTGACAAGTGGGACTTGGCTGACTGGCAAGTCCTTTAAAAATTTTTTTTTATTTAGTTAAGTCAACATTGCTTAGGTTTTCAAATAAATGCAAGCACAAGCAATCCCCTTTATAGAGCTATAAAAACTGCATTTGATGATAGATATAAAATGCGTAGTACCATTCTTAGCTCACACAAAAGGGCTTGATAGATGTTTAGCTACTCTTCTATCAGTGTAGTACAAAGGAGTATTCTTTCCCATTGACCTAGAGACAAAATGAATGTTTCCCTCTTTTTTGAAATTCCTTTTTAAAATGTTCCTTTTCAACTCAGAGGATACATACCAATTCAGAGTTCTTCAAATATCTAGTCTATTTAAACATAATTCCTTCAAGTGATTATCATAATCAGTCTCATGTTTGAAATGAAGATAGTAAATAGTTTTCTTGAGCTACTGTAACCAAATCATGTGTAGTGAATAATTTAAATTGTGGTTCTAAGAGTCAGAATGATTTATAAAGTTATAAACGTGATTATCAAGTATGCTAGGTGAATCCAAATATATAAAAAATTTTGAAAATATGTGATATGTGGGCTAAATAGATAAAAAAAAGTATAAATGAGTGACAGTGCTTGCAAAACCTAGCAAACTGGTTGACTAAATCATGTGATGTACAAAAGGGAAATTTTATATATTTCCTTTGCTATAAAATGATAAATCAATAAAACATGCTTAACTTGATTTGAAATGAAATAGATCTAGCATGGTTGGATTCCAAAGTCAGAAATCATATATTTTTAAAGTTTATTTATTTATTTTGAGACACAGAGAGCACAAGCAGGGGTGGAACAGAGAGGAGGGGAGGGGGAGAGAATCCAAAGCAGGCTCTGCACTGTCAACATAGAGCCAGATGTGGGGCTTGAATTCACGAACGTGAGATCACCACCTGAGCCAAAAATCAAGAGTCGGATGCTTACCCAACTGAGCCACCCAGGTGTGCCCAGAAATCATCTTCTAAAAACCCATACATTTCCTGAACAGAAGGAACCCCCAGTTTCCTTTAATAAGATGTTACTTTACATGTAAGTGTTACTACATGGTACTTACATACTAAGATGTTACTGAAGCATATAGCGAGATGTTACTGATATCTAGATATTTCTCGTAGAGTGATTTTTCTTCATTTCATGTACCTGCTCAGAGACAGCCTGTGTGAGTAAGAATCCATTTATGTAACAGGGCGTTGTGTGATCAGGGAACAAAATGCTTGACTAGTGGTGAAGTAGAATTCCTCTTCAGTTTCCAACATTTTATTACTCAAGTCTTTGTTAACACAGAGCTATCACACCAATTTTTAAACTGAGAAATCTGGCGATCCATCCCATAGCATATAGCACATTCGCTTTTGCACATAATGAGAATTTATAATTGAACCAAAGAATTGTTAGCAGAATAAACATATACCGAATGCCAACGAAGTGCCTGGCCCTGCACGCATGCATCTTTTCACCCTTCATAATACCCCTGGGGATGATTATCCCCATTTATATGGGCTGGGGAGCTGTATCGGTGAGGGTTTTGGCAGGAGGGAGATGAGACTCTCCAATTAGGATTAAGCAAGGATGGCTTTAAAAAAGGACTCTGTGTGAATGTGTCCTCATGATGAGGGACCCACAGGGGATAGTGTGATCTCCCAGGGCTTGTCATAACAGAGCTGTTCCTACACCCAGGCTGAAAGCACAAGAGGAGGAAGTGAAAGGCCACCCTGGACCCTGGAAGGAGACTGGTCGAGCAGGATGTCTTGAGAAATGTGATCTTTAATCAAATGACAGAGCTGACCAGAGGGGAAGCAGAAAGGGAGATGGAAAGTACACGCTGACCTCACTTCCCTCCAATCTCCTGTCAGACTCCCTGTAGCCAAACTAGAGGGGAAGCCAGTGGGCAAAGACATCTGACGACATAGTCATTGACACAGGAGGTCAGCTACCTAAGACAGAAAACAGGGTGGAGGTGTGGACAATGCATCTGGGAGGACAAGTAAAAGTAATCCAGTTCAGGAACTGAAGTTCAAGGAGGTTAGACTCTTCATTAGAAGTCACAGAATTAGGAAGTTGAGGAGCCTTGACTGACACTCAAATCTGACTTTCAAAAAGTTTTATTCTTTCCATTGTATCAAGTGGGACTTTCATTTTGGAGACAAAGAGTATAATTATATTTGCCATGTCTTCTCTAATCACCATGTTTCTCAATAGAAACTGATATGGAGCTTTACTATGTCTATGTGGATTCATCCATTTGCTTAATAAAATATCACAAGAAGAAGATAATACAAAAGGCTGTGATTTATATTACTCTGCCTATACTCCATACAGACAAGGAGCAGATGAATTTTCTACAGATATAAGTAGCATAAGCACAGACAACTGACAAATAGAACGATGCTTTCATTCTTTATATTTCATTTTTAAAAATTTTTTAATGTTTATTTATTTTTGAGAGAGACAGAGAGAGAGAGAGAGAGAGAGAGAGAGAGCACGAGTGAGGAAGGGGAAGAGAGAAAAGGAGACACAGAATCCAAAGTAGACTCTAGGCTCTGAGTGCCAGCAAAGAGTCCCACATGGGGCTTGAACTCACGAACTGTGAACTCATCACCTGAGCTGAAGTCAGATGCTTAACTGACTGAGCCACCTAGGCGCCCCAATAGTTTCGTTCTTTATTATTATTTTTTAAAGTTTTTTTAAAATGTTTATTCATTATTGAGAGAAAGAGAGACAGAGCATGAACAGGGGAGGGGCAGAGAGAGAGGAGACACAGAATCTGAAGCAGGCTCCAGGCTCTGAGCTGTCAGTACAGCTCAGCTCACAAACTGTGAGATCATACCTGAGCCGAAGCCAGACGCTTAACCGACTGAGCCACCCGGGCACCCCAATAGTTTCATTCTTTAAATCATGTCTTTGATTCTCCTTTATTGCATAAGTCCCTAAAATCATTAAAATTCATATAGGGTTACAAACCAGTGTCTCCAGAATTAGGTCATCATTATTAGTTTGTTAAGGTCCCAACCCATAATAGGAAAAGCGATTTCAAATTGCCCAAATGAAAAATCAATTTTTTCAAAAAAACAATAAAATTGCAAGTCAGAGGATAATTTTCCCTCTTCATGAGCATTAGTCATTACCAGTGGTAACTGTTCAGTAAAACTGAAATGAAATGCTTGCCATTTGCAGGAACCAGTGAAAAACTAATCTCACTTTTATAAGCTTCCGTCAAACATAAAGGACTTTTCCATGAACACCACCAGAGCCATAGTCTGCAAACATGAGAACAAAATTAAGATGTTGTTCTTCTGGAACATTGTAGGTTTCATTTTAATTAATAGTGCGATTGAGGGTATAGAGGATGGTTTTGTTGAGTAATTCCCTAAATGAATAATTTAACCTTTCAAGGGAATGGCCTATTTTTTTTTTTTTTTTAATTTGGGTGAGTTCCCAGAGTTTATAATCCATAATTCTTTTTAACGAGTTAGTTAATACAAACAGTGATAGGATATAGAAATGATGCTGTTCTGGGATGCCTGGGTGGCTCAGTCGGTTAAGTGTCTGACTTCAGCTCAGGTTGTCATGATCTCAGGGTCAGTGAGTTCGAGTCCCGCATCAGGCTCTGTGAGCCTGGAGCCTGCTTCAGAATCTGTGTCTCCCTCTCTCTCTGCTCCTCCCCCACTCAGGCACTGTCTCTCTCTGTCCCTCAAAAATGAATAAATGCTAAAAAAAAAATTGAGAAATGATACTGTTCCCAATATGAAAACCAGGTATTTAGCTTCTGGCTAAAATTTTATTCAAGCTAATATTAAATTCTGTATGTTATTCAACAGAGTGACAGAATTAGTTTAACAAAGGGTAAGAATAACTTTTGAAAATATTTATGAAATATGAATAACATGGAACTCCTGACATTTTTGCAGACTCTTCTGTTTTATTCAAGGAATACAGCTAAAGCGTATTCAAGAATTTTAGCTAAAGTTGACTCTCACCATGGTTTAATATAAAGCATTAACTTACATATGTCCATTTAAATGCTCATGGGAGGTAAATTATAGACAGAATTTGAGTAGGTAGAGATTCAGAAAGAATCTCATGCATAGTATTTTATATTTTTATCTTAGCATTTCTTGGTTGGATAGAAAGAAATGAAAATGTGTTTCTCTGGAGAAGGGACATTGGTGTCTATTTTTATTTACAAAATACTAAAAATCTGCATAAAGTAGAATGCTTAGTATGCAAACTTGGAAATTGGCCAATTAGGTTTAAATCCCAGCTCTATGACTCACTTATGGTACAATATAAAATCAAGAGAATAACAGTACATACCCCACTGGGTTCTTTTAAGAGTAAGCAAATTAGTATATATGGGGCCCTTGGAGCCTGTCCCATTGGAGGTCTTCGGTAACTTTCATAATTATATGATGTGTGGTTAAAGGCACAATGCTGCCCGTATTCTGGTATGGGTCATATTTACTATTGGTATGACAATCTTTTATATAACTACTTGTATCCTACACACAGTAGAGCTTTTTACAAAAGCTTATGCCAAAAAAATTGTCACGAGGAAATTCGGGTGATTTTAAATGTGCACGTTTCATATTGTTATTGTTTTGATAATTAAAGAACAGAGAAATCAGAAAGGTTTTTGAAGAGTAATGGGAGGGGAAAGAAGATGAGAGAACATAGTTTTGCAACTAGGAAATCTGTTTTTTATTCTAAGCTGAACCATCAATTAACTATCATCTTTGGGAACATCACCTTGGGAAAATCTCTTGGGTTTCGGTTCTGTTAGCTATGAGATGGGCATAATGATACCCTTGAGACAACGCATATGCTCGTACTCAACATGTTCTCCTTGAAGACCATTTAGATCCACATGTTTTATTTCCAAGTGCTTGAAAACCTTTTATCCCTTTCCTGGAGTTTGGGATGTCTAGAGAGTAGCCAGCTTCCTATTACATTCCCATCCCTTAGGTCATGTGAGTTGAGAACCAGGAAAAGGGGTTAGAGAAGGAGGCCTGGAGAATCACTTTCATAGCAGTAGAAGAGAGTTAGGTCATTTAGGTGCCCAACAATGAGGGGCTCTCCAGTCAGGCACAGCAATCTTGGAGGCAGAAACCACTCAGTTAACCTTTCTGGACACAGTCATTTCTCACTTCATTAGCGCAAAGTTCATTCTGATCTGAGAATCCCACGCCAGGAGTACACTTCATTCCACTTTTAATTCAAAACACCTGGACTCCTTTGGCCAGAGGCCACATCCCAAGCCTGGCTCATCTCTGTGTGGCGACCTGGGTCTTGCCTCAGCCTTTACTACAACAGCAAACACAACACAAGGAAAGATTGATTTTTGTGGAACAAGGCCAAGAAAAACAAACATAACTGAGAATTTCAAATATTAAGACCTATTAGTTGAGACAATGGGAAGCCCACATTAGGCATGAAGTAAGAAACGTGCCTAATTAGAGAAGCAAGAGCTATTAGGAGGAGTCAGAGTTACTGGGAATAAGAGAAAAACTCCTTACAAGGGGAAAGTGATTATAACAGGAGCATTGCCAGAGGTTAGATGAATAAAACCACTCATTTTGTTTCTATGTTGATACTTAACTATTGATGCCATTCCTATGACCACAATGATGAACACTGAGTTTCAAGGGTATCTGTGGGGCTTGGATCTTTGCATTGATTTGATTTTATGAAGACATAGACAATGCAAGAGAGGGAATGTGAATGCAGATTTGTTGGCACCAGTAGGTTTTCAACTGGACGTCTGCTTTCATAGGTCATGAGGAACATAGACCTTATAGCGCAGTACGATGATTTACTAGTTTGTTCTGTGTTATTCTTATTACTGCTCTTTTCTGCCTAGGTCTCATTCCAGTTTTTCTTGGCCCCTCTGTAGCTAGAGAGATAGGCAGTGTCATCCCAATTAGTATCTTTTCTCTACCAAGGTTCATCCTAGATTCACTTCAGTACAGCACGTCTTTTCTTTTCTTCTCCTTTTTAAATGTTTATTTATTTATTGTTGAGAGAAAGAGAGAGAGAGAGCATGAGTGGGGAAGGGGAGAGAGTGAGGGGAGACAGACAATCCCAAGCAGGCTCTGGGCTGTCAAGCCCAGTTCGGGGCTCAAACTGTGAGATCATGACCTGAGCTGAAACCAAGAGTCAGATGTTTAACCAACAGCCACCCAGGTGCCCCCACCAAGTCTTTTCTTGAGTGCCCCCTTCTACCCAAGCATGGTGCTGAGAGATGCAGAGATAAATGGGCCTTCATTTTAACTGCACCATACCCAAGGACCTTCTTCTCACCTTGGAATTGGCCACTCTGCTTGTCATAGCTACTATTCCTCACTGACACAAAGACATAGGGTGCTCACACTGGCCTAATATAAGACCCTAGTGTAGTTATTCATGAGTATTACTGATTACAGAAGTAAAGAGAGATAATCAAATATAATTTCTTTTGCATGGGTAATAGATTTAGTTTTCTATAGAAATTAAAAACTGATATTAACATTTTCATCAGAAAGATAATAGAATGCTTTCCATGAAGACACTATTCTATGCAGGTTCAGCTTTCAACTCTGTCCAGCAAAGCTGAAGACAGCAGAAAGGATTACTCAAGACTCCATGCAAGTCAAGAGAGGTGAAAAGGAGGCCAAGGGAAGTTTTTCTGAGCTGCTCTCTATCTCCCTTATTTGTTAGGCATACATTATAGGGAAAACGTTGCACAATACATCTGTGGCTACATGCCTATAAGAATGTATAGAAAGCGTGAAAAAAAAAAAAGTGTTCCCAACACTACAAAAGAGCAGATGCTGAAAGCAGGGTGGAGAACAAGATAAAATATTTCATAAATAACATGGTCTAAGGAATTCATGAGCACAGGCAGGACCCAACCCCTAAATACACATTAACTAGATACTGGTTAGCTATTTGCAGCATGGCCAGAAAGCAGTGTAACGTGTTCCCTATAATCTCCTTAACCAGGACATAGCTATTTGATTTCCCACAATTCTATGCTAGAAGTATGACAAACCCAAATTTTATGTCTAGAACACAACTAATGAAAGAAGGATAGAAGAAATGAGTTTTAAAATATATAGAGAAAGAAGTAATGTTTAAGCTCCTACCGAGTTTCAGGTACAATGCTTTGCATTGATGTTCTTCTGAAGTTGGATATGAGTGGACTGTAGTGGTAGTTAAAATATTATTCTGTACCAGTTAGATATAACGGCTGCCCTGAGCTCCTCGCATATGTTCTTCCATCCAACTTCCTAAGAACTTGGGTATCCCTCCAACTTTCCAGGGTCTGGCAACCAAAGGGCTGATGCCTACCTCAGTGAGTGCCTCCAGTACTTATTCTAGTACCCACATCAACATCTCTTGTGATCGTTCTGTACCTGGGTAATACGGGATGTTCTTTATTTGAATATCACCCCAATTATGATAGGAGAAGATAGGATTCAGTAGGCAGAGAGGGAAAGATTTGAATGTGAGGTCCCTGGGTGGGGAAAAAAACCACGTATTTTGGAACAATGCTGGGAGTGTCTGACCACAGCAAACCCTCTCAGGTGTAAGGTTCCTCCTAAGAATGTAACAGACCCCCGCATACTCCCCCTCAGGTTTCCCCTCAGGAATTTAGCAAAAGACCCAAGTGCGGTCATAAACCACCCCTCATACAATGGAAACAAGCCAATCAGGAATGGACAACCAGCGCCTAGAGCTATCAAGCAAATAAGGGTAGAACCTAAGAAGGAGCAAGGGGGAAGGGAAGGGAGAGGGCTGACCAGAACCTTATAAACCAATGACCCTTGCCTATTGTCCTTGGACATTCACTTTCAAGTGTCCCCTCTCTGTAAAGAGAGCTTTCCTACTATTCTTCCTTTCTAATCTTATACTCTAATAAACTTTTGCCTGCTGTTCATTTCGTGTCCACCTCTTCATTCTTCAAAGTGGAGAGACAACAAATCCAGGGTATTGTGGTAAAAAATCCTGCAACACAATTATCCCACTGACAATGTAGAAGGCAAAACTTTGAGTATTACAGTGACTTACTGGAGGAGGCAAAGATAGTTACAGGCTGGGATGAATTGTAAGCCTATATCTGATTCTAAGCCTTTCCCATTAAGCTACAATGCCTCTCATGGAAGTAGGACGGGAGCTACAGAAATTCAGGGTATGGCAGGGATTATTCATTTCCCTTTGGTTGGATGCTTTTTCTTCTTACCACCCAGCAGATTGGCCATTCATTTAGAGGATTTAAGTGGTGTCTCTTTATATGTGGGGAACATACATGGAATGAGAGGTTAGGAAAGTGAAGACATAACTAAAAAGGAAGTGCTCTCTAGAACATGCAACAACAGTACCAATAACAAATGCATGGTGCTTTCCTAACAAGATGTTCCTGTATGGAAAAAGGCACAAATAAGATTTGTCTAGTAGGAGAAATATGGGAACCATTGAAATGCCCACAGGGAGTGATTATATCCATTAAAGGACCTCCAGAGAATGAAATGTTACGCAGCTCTGAAAAAAGATGAATCCAGATATGCTGATGCAGAAATGTGCCCAGCACAGATTAAAGAGCAGGATAATAAATAAAGCACTTTTCCATTTGAGAGACAGAAAAACAGCGGGGTAAAGGGAACAGCAGCTGAGAGGCAGGGTAAGTACAATATGAGAAGAGAAAAGCTTTTAGGAGGTCTTATAGCAGAGGGATCAAATGCCCTGAAGGTGCCATGTACCCATGGCAGCTGGATTTATACTCAAAGGACTTGCATGGGTGTATTTTCCAACTCATAATGACACAAAGTTATGTCTATTGCAGTAGGATATTCACGCTTCACCATAATGAGACACTAACACACACTTTAAAATGGCTCCAGTGAAAAAATACTGACCATACCAAGAGTTGGTGAGGATATGGAGGAACTGGAACTCTCACACATGACTGGTGGGAATATAAAATTGTACAATCACTTTGGTAAATAACTTGACAGTCTCTTAAAAACCTAATCAAATGCCTGTCACATGACTTAGCCATTCTGCTCATACATATTTAACATAGATATCTGTTTCTTTCATAGAGAAATGAAAGCACGGGTCCACACAAAGACTTGTATACAAATATTTATGGCAGTTTTATTTCAAATCATCTGAAATTGGACAGAACTCAAATGTTTGGAAATAGGTAAATGTATAAACAAATTGCAATATGTCCATACAGTAGAATACCACTCAGCAATAAAATAAGGAACTTTACAACATGAATGAATCTCAAAATAATTATGATATATGAATGAACCCAGACAAAATAAATAACATACTGTATTATTCCGTTTATATAAAATTCTAGAAATTTCAAATGAATCTATAGTGACAGCAGATCAGTGGTTGCCTCAGGACAGGGAGGTACATAGTAAGGAAGAAGGTAGGAATTAAAAAGAAACACATGGTAACTTTTAGGAGGAATAGAAATTTTCATTATGATTTTGGCGATGGTTTTCTTTGTGTATGTATGTTTGAAAACTTATACAATTGTATATTTTGTGCACAGTTGATTGTATGCCAACTATATTTCAATAAAGCTGTTTTAAAAAGTAAAAAAAAAAAAAGAGAAGAATTTAAGAGGATTCTAGATTCTCTTTTGGCAGAAAAGTGGATCACCACACTAAATTTATAAATGTAAAGTGGGGTTGAAAGGTGGGGCTGGAGGACTAGAGAATACTTTCAAAGTCTTTTAGAGATCCGAATCTGAATAGGTCAATGAAACAAAGATAGGCCTAAGTGGATATCAAAGACTCCAATTATTTTATTAAAATCCTGCCTTTGCTCTTACTGACATGCCTTCCAGTGAATGTCTGAGAACATTCTGTTTGTTATTGGAAAAAGCATGCTGCAAATTTGTATTTGAGGAGGGATATGTTTGATGGCTAGTTAAGAAATTAACAATTAGATCTCTGAGGAACAGTTTAAAGATTATTTATGATTTGATTTTTTGAAGTTTGATAAATATGGAAAGGGAGCTTATAAGTTTTTAGCAGCCCTTTCCTCTTCATAGGATTGCATTTTATCATACTCAGCTTTTTTTGGTAGGATTCTTTAATGTCTTACCACCAACTGAGCCAGATGGTGTCTTAAAGCTTTGGTTGGGATAATTGGATCATTTGTTTTTCTCAAATTCAGTGTTTAGGAGCTTTACTGAAAGAATTGCCCCTCAATATATTAGCCTGTTTCAAAGCCTCATCAACAGAAAACCAAGCTCTACTTCTATTTTTAATTTTTTTCCCCAGCAATTTCAGACAGAAAAAAGATGTTTCTTTCCTGTATAATTTCTCCTATCCCTTTAGATTTTTCTCTTAGAAATGGCATGAATTTGTGATATCAGTGAGACCTCAAACAGGTGCTCATGGCAAAGGTGATGTGGACTACAGCCTTGGATAAAACCAAAAGCCAGTGTCGTTTCAGTAGCAGTGACACTGTATTCTGTGATTCTGTGTCTAAGAGTTTCCCCGATGCGATCCCATACAGAAAAATAACGCAGAATTTCGGATCATGGTGTAAGGTTGGGAGTAATGGACAGTATTTGCACAGGTTGCAGGACTAATAAATACGATAGTTAAGCAATCTTGGTTGCTTTGCACATTTATCTCCAGAGATTTCACTCCATGCTAATCTTGTAAAAAATGAATTAACTTTCATCAGAGCAGAGAATGAAAGTTTAGTCATTGGCTGTCAGTCTAAGTCAATTTCACAGCTTTCAGCCTTGCAGAGTGGCTTCTGAAAATCCTTATTAAACATCTTGGCTCTCAACAAGAGGACATTTTCACTCCCATTTCACACCTTGAAGCAATGGCACACAGCTTTCTCAATGACCTGGTAACCAGAACAAATAGGAAGTACCTTCAGGTGAAATTTCCAAAGAAGAAGAAATTCCTTGATGCCCAAAGTCAACTTTATAAAGATTTGTTGGCATATTAAGGAACTCTTTGTCACAGTTTCCCTTTCTCAAAAATCATTGTGCTCTTGTTAGCCTGGAAGACTTTAAGGCACATAATCTAGGCAAGCAGCTTAACACTGAAGTCTTCACAGTTTCCAGCTCAGAGACTTGTCATCGGAGCCATCTTGAGCATAGGTAGCTAAGCAAAATTGGCACCTTGCCTTTTCAGGTCAGAAGCATAATGGATAATTAGAGCAGCTTGTGAATGGAGTAAAGGAGAGTGGGAAGAAGGGAAGGGAAGGGACCAAAATGTGGCCCCTGGGGAGAACTATAACAAAATGAGCCTTCCCCACTCTAAGACTGGGAATTGCACCTTGTCACTTTGTAGAGTTGGGCCAGTGTCATTACAACAAAAGAGATTTTCTTCTCCCCAAATTTCCATCCGTATGTCATACGCTAGAAAATAACTTGTATGTACGCTTTATAACACAGAGCACTATTTTCATATATACTTGCCCTAAACTCTTGCAAGTGGTTTGAGGCAGGTGCCACTGTCATCCTAGACATGCTTGTATAGGAAAGATCAGGTTAAAGGCTATGATGTTGTTAAGTCAGGGCACATGACTGGAGAGTGGAAGAGGGTAAAGCTGAGTCTGTGTTCTCTGATGCCAATCCTAGATATCCTTAGTTGTATGCTTTGACATCAGATCACCGTGGAGAAGTTTCACATTCAGAAGTCATTATAGCAATTGGATGCCAAAGTACAAGGGTTTATTCTGGGAAGAAATTTAGCATGATGGTAAAGTGAGTGGATTATGGGGTCAAAGTGCTGGAGCTCAAATCCAAGTTCTTCCACTCACAGCTGTATGGTCTTGGGCAGCATTCTTAGCCTCTTTGGTAATAATGTTATTTATTTCATAGAGCTGCAGTGAGAGTTTATGATTTAACAAGCATAAAGCACTCGGAATACTGCCTGAAACCTTTTAAAGGCTGCATATTAGCTCTCTCTGTAGCAGCAAACACCATTGTTACCATAATTGATACTTATTATTATAGTAATGGAAAGCATTTATTATATTTCTTTCATGTCTGTGGGAATAAAAATTAGGTCTGAATGACATGCTTTTATGTTGATTTGAATCCTTCCAGGAATACATTAGGCATTGGAGAGCTGCATTACTCTAGTATAAATTCTTGTTTCTATTCCCAGCCAATATTTTAAGAATCAGGAAATGTATGTTCATTTTCTAAGATGTCTTATTTACATCTCTCAACCCGATATCTAGGGATTATTGGACTCATTTACACTATTTTAAGTTCTATACTACTTGCAAAGGCTGGTATTAGGATTAAATGCTCAATTGTACGGATACACATGTATGTCTTCCCTACCAGTATTTTTTTTTTTTTTTCTGTATTCATCTTCTGCCTTTCTCAAGGTTCAGTTCTTGGATGTCGTTTCTCTAGCTACATCTACTTCCTTATGGGTCTCATCTAGTCACATGACTTCAAAAGCCAATGCTATGTTAATCATCTCCAAATTTATACCCAAGCCAGATTTTTCTTCTGAACTACAGACTTGTATGTTCAACTCCCTACTCCACATCACCTCTTGGAAGTCCAACAGATGTCTTGAACGAAACATAAGTGAAACCGTTCCCAATAGTCCCTTCAAAAGCCTTTGCAACTTTATCTTCTCTCATTTTAGATGGTAACATCTTCATTCTTCTGATTGTTTAGGCCCCAAATTCTGGAGTCACCCATGACTCCTGTCTTTCATACGTACATCCAATTTGTTAAGAAACCCTATTGGCTCTTTCTCTAAAATCTATCCCGAATCTGACTACTTCCCAACATCTCCATTACCACTACTTTGGTCTGAATCACCATCATCTTAGATGGCCAACTGCAAAACCCTCCTAATTAATCTCTATGACTCTACCCTTTTTGTTTTCTATAGCTTATTTTCAATACAGAAAGTGGAATGGTGCTTTAAAAGTAGGTCATATCATATCACTCTTCTACTCAAAGCCCTGAAGTGACTTAGCGATTCTATGTGATCTGACTACATAGCACTCCTCTAATCTTTTCTACTCTTCTCCTTGCTCATGTCTCTGTGTTTCCTCACAGTTCCTCAGCTGTCCCAGGTGTTCCTGAGATTCCTGGGCCTTTGGTGTCCTGGTTCTGCTGCTTGAAAAACTCCTGCCCTGGATATCTGCTTGGCTGACTCTGTCACCTCTGTAAGTGAAGGGGCCTCTTCCTCTTCATGAGGTGTACCCTGACCACCCTATTCAATACTGCCCCAGCTCCCTTCCCACCTTTCTGTCCTCTGGATTTCCCTTCCCCTGTTCCACATTTCCTTTTTCCCATGACACTCTTCCTAACAACACTCTGAGATCCACAATCCCTGTCCCAAACCCTTGGGAATCCCAGATGCATTTCAGAATTTATCCTTTTTCAGATTTTACTAGAGAATGCAATGCACACCATGTATTACATCTCATCCTTAGCAAAGTTCTGTTACCAAATACATGACTATTTCTGAAGCAACACCTAGAAATATGCAATATGCGTATCAACTAGAATAAAGACTACACACAGCTGTTCTGTTCAGACCAGGTTTACTGACAAATAAATTCAGGGAAAAAATTCCAATAATTAAACCTGTTTAGACTTTGTTTTGCAGTGAAGGGATTATGGACCTGTATATATTTGTTGGGTTCATCCCTGCCCTAGAGGGCAAACTCCATGAGGCCAGAGTTCATTGTCTTTGATTTGCCCATCTACCCCAGGCACTGAGAGCAGTGCCTGGCATCTAACACACGTGTGTTGCTTAAATTAATGAACTGTCCCATGAAATTCATCCTTTCCTTCTTTCTAGATTTAACCAGCTAATCATCGTTTGTTGATGTGTCTTAAAGGTATGCTTTTCCACCTGGACCTTTTTGTTGGTACTCCAGTCCTCCCTTTGTTCACTTTCAGCTTTCACAGTTTAGGTGTGATCTCACCTCCACACAAGCCCCTCTGGCCAATAGTTTGTGATGCCTTATCCTTATGAACTGCAATAGTAATTTGTAAAAACGCATGTATCATTTGCATCTCATTCTCATGGGCTTCATTTCTTTTTTGAATGATTTTTCAGATGAATTATCAGTTCTCCAACTAAATTACAAACTCTTCGAGAATAATAAGTAGTGCACTAGGTAAAGTTTCTATTTTACAGTAGTAGACTCACCATTTAATAAATTATTACATATTTTAGTAGATGCCGGGCCTATAATGGCTTATTAGATTACTTATAATGACTACTGAGTGGTGGAGGGAGAATAAGAGAAGAAAAAAGATCATTGTAGGGGCGCCTGGGTGGCGCAGTCGGCTAAGCGCCCGACTTCAGCCAGATCACGATCTCGCGGTCCGTGAGTTCGAGCCCCGCATCGGGCTCTGGGCTGATGGCTCAGAGCCTGGAGCCTGTTTCCGATTCTGTGTCTCCCTCTCTCTCTGCCCCTCCCCCGTTCATGCTCTGTCTCTCTCTGTCCCAAAAATAAATAAACGTTGGAAAAAAAAAAAAAAATTAAAAAAAAAAAAATCATTGTAATTGAATTGATTAGTGCAATGGAATTGATTGAGCAATGGGCATTTAGTCCAGTCTTGGAGGACCAGAGATTTTTCCCAAGGCAATGGTAGCTGAGACGACAAAAAAAAAAAAAAAAAAAATTAGGAACCACCCAGAGGAGGAGGAGGGCAGGGCGGGGGAAAGAATGTTGCAAGCAGAGGACTCTGTGTGCGTAAAGCCCTAGAGGAGGCAGCACTAGAGGCAGCCCTAGGTGACATACCCTAGAGGGGTATGTCATTATGTAAGGCAAACTGAGATGAACTAAAGGCATTATGGTGTGGTTGATGCACAAATTGCAAGGAAGGTGGGATAGTGCATGAAGGATAACACTGGTCCTGTAGGGAGGTAGAAGCCAGATCATAAGACGTGTGACACATCTTGCTAAGGAACTGAGGCTTATTATGAGAGGTGTGGCGAATTATTCAGGAATTTTCAGCTGGGGTCTAATGACTCTAGCTGCATTGTGAGGAACAGATTGAAGAGGGCAAGTCGACAAATAGAATCCAGTTTTTATCCCCCCCCCCCCATCCCACCGAGTATTTATGGCAATGCCTTCTTGAAGAGTCTGCTAAATGGATGTGCTTGCGATTCATCTCCTGTAGGATGAAAAATAAATCTTAGTGATTATGCTGAGGGGAAATATGGTAACACGTTTATTGATTAAAATGTATTAGCTTTTGTTTTATCATCTTGGGGAAATGGATTTCCTCGAAATAGAAGAAAAATGCAACTGTGAAATATCTGAGTGGCAGGTATATGTTCTGCAAAACAGGATGTGATGGAGGCTGAGCCATCCCTCTGGGAGTAGATATGGGACTCTAGAGGGCAGGGAAAGGACAGATCAGAAATGTGATGGAAAGACTGACGGTGACACATGGCGTGTGAGCTCTGAGAGAGTGAAGAACGTGGTGCCCCCCACACTCTATCCTGATGAAAGCAGCCTTCACAGACCCTTAAAGAAATGAATCTGTTAAACAGATGCCTTTAGCATGTCACTTGCAGACAAAGCTTCCTTTACTAAAACCCCTCTCAGAAAGGTCGAGAATGGATAAGTCTGGTGAGAGGAATAATTTGTCAAACTAATTTATTATAGTCCAAAGAAGTCTCTGAATAATACAGGACTCCAGGGGATAGAAGGCTGTCATCTAGTGGTGGTAGTGACCCTCCTCCCACAGGCTGGGGCCTCTGTTTGTTTATTTGCTTTTGGTTTTGTTACATGGAAGAGGTTAACATCGTTCCCAGTTCTTTGGTTCTGTTAATAATCGTCCATTTTATGTTCATTTTGAAAATGAGAAAATGGGAGCCCGTGTGTAGGAATGCAGGGTCTCAAACAGGACTTACCAAGGAAAATTGAATCCAGGAGTTCAAGTGACCGATAAAACAGGAACTGGATCAGCCTGCTGTGGTTCTCCTGTTTGGCTGTGAATAATCTGTAGACCTTTCGGGAAAGGACAACACAAATGGGGCTTCTAAGGTGGTAGTTTATGCTTTTATCCTCCCCTAGAAGAGCTCACAAACCAACCCAAACCGCTGAGCACTATGGGAGAAATTTATTGACTGCCTTTATAAAATGAGAAAGATCACCCAGCACCCCACCTCCTGCCCTGCAAGTTAGCAATAACTAAATGAGAAAATTGTCACCATTCTGACAGAAATGATCATTTTTCAAGAGAAAGGTTTAAAATTCCTATTTCTAATATAATGGGAACTGGGCTGTGCATTTCTGAAAGAATAGTTTTCCTTGGTCGTGTTGTAACTGTTTCTGTCAAACTATTACAAAGAGAAAACAAAAACAAAAGGAAGAAAGAAAATAAAAAAAAGAGAAAATAGGAGAAGAATACACGAGCTTAGTCTGGTGCAAGAGCTCCCTGGGAGCCCTGTTTTCAGGGATGGGACTTTCCAGATTGCACCAGGCCATTATTGGTCCCTTATGTTGGCCTCAGTTTTCTAACATGTATCTCATGATCTCCCTATTAGCATTTCAGGATTTACAAATAAATGTCCTACTAAATGCATTGTGGCAAAATTTAACACTTTCAGAAATTGATAGAAATTCTAAAAGAAGACTATTCGCTAACAAGGCAAGAAATCATCATGACAGTGATCCAAAAGGCATCTTTGCAGTGTGGTAGAAAGAGGTAGGGGCTCTGAATCTGCTATTAGTATCGTTTTAGAAAAATATCCCTTTCTGTCACAGTTTCTTACTCTGGTAGATGAGAAGCTTGGGCTAGATGATCTCTATTCTTTTTCAGATCCCAAATTCTGTATGTTAAGTGGACACATTTGAATTCAAACAGTAAATATTGCTATTGCCAGGTTTTGGGGATCTTAGGATACTAGGATATGATCCATACTTTTGCAGAGTTCACATTACACTATATGTGGTTCTCACTTGTGTAAAATGAGTAGGATTTATGCTCTTTGTTTTTGGAACACATTAATATAATCAATACACAGGATTTGCATTGAGATGTAAGTAGATGGAAATCAATATGGCCCATTGGTATAAGGCACATGGATGTGAGGTTATACGAGTTGATTCAGCTTATGCTGTTGAATTGCCAGAGATGAAGTTTAGAGGAACTCAAGAGATACTAATTTGTAGGGGCTTGTTTGTACACATTTGCACAAACATGTACAAATTTATTCTTTCATTTGCCGCGAGCTCTCCCAATGCTGAATTGTACTCACAACCACTCCTTCCACCCACACACATATTTTCAGCACAAAAAAATTATTGAACTCAACCCTAGATGGTTGGCCAGATGAATCAGTAAGAGAGACTCTGTGTACTTTCCTCCTGGTTCCCAAGTGGAGTGCTAACACAGGTGGGGAAGAGCGTTCTCATCCTGAATCTGACAGCTTTTCCATTTTGTTCCCTGACAGGCAGAGGCATGAGCAGATGATGCCATTGTTGGTGCCAGCTTGGCACAGTCACTATCCAGATCTGTCAGCCCTAAGTTGAACTTCCTATGTTGGCGCATGATGTCCACACTACAATAAACTCTCGATACTGATCAAAGTCTTTTATTCCACCTTTCTATTTTTAGGATGTTCTGACTTTTGTGAAATGTCACGACGCATTTTCTCTGAAAATTAGTTTCTGGGAAGCTGCTTAATACTCCATGTTACTTTTCTTGAAAAAGTCCATTTCAGATGATATACCAGGCCTTTGGACTTTCAACATTCCTTAGCCAGATGTTCAACAGCAAATATTTTCTCAGCTGGGAAAAAGAAGAAAAAAACAGTGAAACTTGTCAGCAGTGGTGGGAATTATCAGTATCAATGAATGCTTATTTTTTGCTTTTGCACAGGAGACTGGCAGAAATATTTGAAATATGAATCTGGGTTCTATCCCTAATATACCTTAATAAATTCCAGCTCTGGAGTAGCAAACGAAAACTGATACTGGAGACTGCAGAGCGTGCAAAAATATGGAACATATTCAGAAGTTATTACTATTCATTTTACTTCCAATCATAGGTTCACTCAACCTCTATGTGATAAATGAACCTTCAGGGTATGTTTGCATTGACATTTATGAGTTTCAAGAATAAATGACCTGACTTTTTTGGAGGGGCGTTCCCCAGAGGGCTTAAAAGTAACTGAAATATCTTTGGCCCGGAATATTTCTTAAGTAGCTTTGAAGCTAGAGAATTTAATTGAATTTGAAAACCCACTTAGGAATAAAAATCTGAAGGCACTTTGGGCATTGCATTATGGGGCTAAGCCAAATATTTCAAAAATATTTAACTTCAAATGAAATTTTCATTCATTTGACTAGTTAATTAAATATGATTCCCCCCCCCCCCCCCCCACCAGCCAAACTTCCCTGAGAAGGAAAGAACTCTTTGAATGCATGGTACTAAAAGGAATTCTAAATAAATTGGAACACAAGAGGGCTTTGGTTTGGGGCAACTTTGAAAAGTAACAGCTTTTTATCAAGGAAGGAATTATATTACTTTCTTTGATCTGCTCCATCCCTCATTTGCCTTGAAGCTATTAGGGTCCCCTTTTTGGTCTCTCCCAGCTTGGATGGTCACTTATTCTCCGATGAATGTGACTTGGAAAGGAATTACAATAAACTGCTGATTTGTCTCAAGATCCTCAGATTCTAAAGGGTTCTCAAGTGAGATTTAGCAAAGAAGTATACTTCTGACTCAAAATATCTTTGGATTCAGACTTGGTTTTTTGCAATTATTGACTTGGAATCTCTTCAAATTTGGTTCCTCTTGTGAAAAAAGCTCATCTTTAGTGACATGATAAATTATCTTGTAATTAAAAAACTAAACTTTTATCTTAAAATCACTTTTAAGATACAGCGATCAAAACTGGCAAACCAGGGCACCATGGATCACCATTCATTTTTCTCAAATGATTCCTTTGCTTGAAATTTTGACATTACAATTTCGAGAATGTGACATTGGAGTGTATACTGATATGTTACTTGAAAAGTTGAATGTTCAAATTTAAACCTTGGAAATTTGTGGGGAGCTGGTTAAAGAGCAATCTCAACTGACAAAACGATGATATAGCCATGGAGTTCTTTTTGGTGGATGATAAAATACTTCAAGAATCTTCTTTTTATTTGAATGAACATGACATTTTAAATATGAAGATTGGAAACAAATACGCTGGACTTGAATCACTAGGATTGATGCTTCTCAAGTTCCAAGGTGTAGGGAGATAGAGTCCAGCAAGTTACTTGCCTGGTCAAATCATTCTTACAGTACAGAATGAGCATAGGAAACTAGTAGTTTCTATTTCAACAATATCTCTCCCCCTGCAGTGAAAAAAATTGCTTTCATTTTTATTTTTTATTCATTTTTCAAGACCCACAAATTTTACATAATTTAGGTAGAAAAATCAGAAGACTTATTTGTTCAGAAAGGGATTGGCAAAGTGTTTGAGAATTTCTCCTTATTATATTACCCGTTCCTTAAGTAACACTAGTGTCTGTAACTTGATTGAAAAGGTGCTTTTAAGGCAAAATTAAAGCTCCTAAAATCAGTAAAGTTGGATCAGGGCATACTTTTATAGCACTTTGATATTATAGTTGGACTGAAAGATCTGGAAGATAGCCAAACAATTCACATACAAATAATTGAACATTCATTTGCTGTTCACATAAATCTGATGTAATAATGCCTTGATAGAGAGTCACTTTCCACTTCCTCTGAACCCCTTTCCAAACACCTTTCAACTTCAGAACTGGTCCAATGAAAGGAGCCAAAAGTACTGGGTGTCCTGCCAGAAAATCTCTTTGCATTTCTGTTACTGGAAACCAATAGGCTTAAAACAAAGAAATCTTCTAAGGGAAATTGTGAAGGACTTACCACCCAAATATTGGAGCAAATAAATAAAACTAAGATAACATTTTGAATGAAGATTATTTCACCTACCAACAATTATGAACATTCCAATTTACTCAAGGTGATGGAGAGCCAATCAAGTAGATTTAAAAATACATGACACATATAGAACATATATATAGATGTAGTATATACATATTATAGTAAATAACATGTATGATATAAAATAGAGCTGTATAAAATTGTTAAATTTCAGACAAATACTTTCTCCTAATATTACCTGGTCCTAAACTGTAACTACACCAAGTTGTCCAATTACTAGTGTCACTTAGGTGGTATTAAAAAATGCAGGTCGAGGTGCCTTTGTTGGTTAAGCTTCCCATTTTGGTTCAGGTCTTGATCTCACAGCTTGTGAGTTCAAGTCCGTGTCAGACTCTGTGCTGACAGCTCAGAGCCTGGAGCCTGCCTCAGATTCTGTCTCCTCTCTGCCCCTCTCCACTCCCCCCCCCCCCCACACAAAATATAAATAAATATTTTTTAAAAATGCAGGTCTTCCTTTTTCTTCACTTCCTTCGTGGGTGTTTCTGATTCATTAGGATTGGAGAGGGTCCTAAGAAGCCATTGTTTCAAAAAAATGTCTTGGTGTTTCTGAAGAGGAACCAAATTTCCCATCTCCTCGCTTAGGCCACCTGTTAGCCTGGCACCTTAACTCCTTTAGAAATGGAGTGGATAGAGCAAATTCTCTGACTTGTATACCAAATGCTAGGATGGGCTGCTTTTATACTAATCTCTAGTATTTGTTGGTGTTGCTAATGCAGACAAGAGAAAAACTTGAAAGGGTTATAGTTACATTAAATAGGAAACCCATTCCTGGAACTGTTGTGAACAGACTTCAGTCTTGAAGTAGCTGGAAATTTCTTCTTAGAGAAATCAAGTTGAGATACACAAATTGAAAGCTGTCCTTCAACTAGGGATTTGTAAAAAGAGATCAGAGTCCGGGGTGTTTAAGGGGGCATGGAATGAAAGCATTCCAGGGGTAGGTACCAAAAGCTGGAACTTTAACTTACTGATTTTCTTTTATTTCTGTTTGAAATTCTATTTTCTTATTACCAAAGTAAATTTTGGAAAATAGACCAATTATTTTTAAATTGGAAATTTTTTTCAAAATCAAAGAGAAAATATGTACTCACAATTATTCAACATTTTGTGGTAATTCCCTTCTGTTTTAAAATATGCATATCTATATGTCATTGTTGAAATGCATATACATATTTACAAAATTTTAAGCCCAATAATTATGGGAGTTACTCTAGTTGACACCATTGCTGTTTAAGATGATTTATTTATTTATTTATTTATTTATTTAAGTTTATTTATTTATTTTGAGAGAGAGAGCGCAAGTGGGAAAGGGACACAGAGAGAGGGAGAAAGAGAATGCCAAGCAGGCTCCACGCTGTCAGCACAGAGCCTGACTTGGGGGCTCCATCGCAAGGAACCGTGAGATCATGATCTGAGCCAGAATCAAGAGTCTGATGCTTAACTGACCGAGCCACCCAGGTGTTTTAGCTGGAACTATGATCCAACTAAATTAAACAATACAGCAGCTACCATAAATGTTGTTTATACTAGGCACTATGTGCTTGACGTATGTTCCGGTTTTTACTCTCCAAAATAGTGGGGTAGATACTTTACCATTTCCTACTTAATTGATGAAGAAAGGAGGTGCAGAGGGTTTGAGTGGTTTTGTTGCTACTTTGCAGTGGAAACAGGACTCTGGGCCTGCTGGAGCCCTGTTTCTCTTACAGCCTTGTGGGCCCACTGGGGGGGTGAGTGGACAGGACGAGGATTTGGAGTAGCAATTCCCTGAAACCCTCTTCTGCTCCCGCAATTGATTTAACATAAACATTTAAGTGGCGGAAATGAATTAGGCGCCCTTGAGGTTCTTTGAAGGCATGCTGTAGTGCTACAAAAGCAGTTTAAGAACCCTGAATCTCAATGTTTCCATCAGGTTGAGTTTTTGCCTCAGTTTTTATTTTTTAAACACAATAGTGAACGAAAGAGAGGATTTCGCGAACAACTGAAAGCCTACCAGAGGCACATTTCATTTTCTTTTTCTCAGTAAAGCGACTCTGATCTTTTCTTCAGATCTGAAAAGCGACTCTAAATTGGTCTCTGCAAAAGTCTTTGAGGCAAATTTCTAAATCCTTGAAAACAATTCAAGAGAATATCTTCATTTTCTTTCAGATTAATTTAACAGTCGGATTCCTAGTTCTGATAAACAGTCTCTTTTAATTTAGGCTGTGAATTAAGGCAAGAGGAATCTCAGACCCTCCAATAGGGCTTGGTATTTTAGGACAATCTCCTAAGCCTTTGTGCTGGTCCTGCTAAGTTAACAAAGCTCTTTCCCTGGGAAATCAGCCATCTTAATTGCTCAAGCTTCCGCTGAAGGATATCTGAAGTGACCAGACCCCAGAGGGACAGAGCCATAATGAAGAATATTTGTTGCTCTTCTTGTGTCCTCATTGTTCAGTGACACACAGAAGCATCTCTGTTTTTTAGTATCATGTAATCAGTATCAAATTATTTTCTCTGGAAACCTTGACCCTATGATTATTAAATCACATGCACACTGTTAAGTGATTTGCAAGCTGTCCAGCTTAGTTTCATTTTTTACATCTCTCCAATGAGGGCATTTTCATTTTATAACAACAAACTTCTCATAAGTCAAAGAAAGCATCCTCTCAAGGAGGTCAAATGCCCTTTCCTTCACATTCAATTTAATGAAACAGGATAGGAAATCACTGTTTTTGACCCATCGTTTCCAGCTCTCAGTGATAGGGCAGCCCAGTACTCTTGAGCAATGGAAACCTCTAGGCTGACAGCTGGTGTTAGATGATTTCAGACACACAAAGGAAATGCACTTGTTTTGGGGCTGCTGTAGAAGCAGCTGGGCCTGGAGAATTAAACAACAGCATGAAGATCATGCTTGCCCAACTTCTGAATTTAAAAAATAAAATAAAAAATAAAATAAAATAAAATAAAATAGTGATACTGCTAAGACCAGTATAATATGAGAGAATGATAATGTGGGAAAATAAAGTAGTAACAGCAAGAATCTTATCCCCTTTGAGGTAAATTCCTGTCCATCTAAGATATAGAGATCCAGTTTTGGTTTTGGGTACATCTCAAGACATCTGGCCCAATAGGCCCTTGTTTTAGTCTCAGGTTTCTTCCAAATAGTTTATTTTATATCCCCAACACATAGTTTTTCCTATTTTCAATACCTTGTATGGTTCTTCACACACAGTTGATATTCAATGGGTGATTTTAGAAAGACACATAATCTGTTAAATTTGCCAGATACTTAGGAAAGCTTTGATCTTCTCTTAGATCTCTTTCTTTTTTCTTTTGTGGAAAATTTCCAACAATCTGCAGTTTATATTGCATTTGAAAAAAAAAACCAACTTGGATTTACTTTTATGTATTTTAGTATGGAATATTTCAGACACAAAAGAAGATATAGAGAACAATATAATGAACACCCACATACCTACAAACAAACTTTAAGAAATATCTTAAAGTTTTGTCATGTTTACTTTAGAGATATTTTAAAAAGAAGCAAAACACTGTAGATACAGTAAAGCCCCTACCCCTTCATGATTCTGCTCTCCTCCCCACCCATCTTCTGCAAAGCCTGCATCTATTCAGAGGTTGGTATATGTCATTCTTATGCATGGCTTCTCAGTACATAGTCACAAATTTTACTATATGAGCTGTTTATATTTTACTATTTTATTTTACTATTTGAGAAACATACATTTGACTATGTACATGTTTATGTATAAAATCATTGACCACACAGTGTACATATAATTTTCCAGTTTTCTCTTTTCACTCAATATTCTGTTTTTCAAACATATTCATGTTTATTCACCTGATTAAAGATCACTGCTTCTCCAACTCTGGTAAAGATTTTTTTTTTTTTAATTTTCAGCCTATCATCAGCCATCTGTCTAATCAAAATACAGTAAAATGGATTATTAGAAAATATAATAAAACAAACATGTACTAAATACAAGTCGCAGTTTTGATTATTATATTTAACGGATACAAATTACTCTGTCAAGTTGCTATAAAAGTTTCTAAATGCCTGCTCTCAGCTTTGGTACTATCCTGACGCAGATTGGTGACAAATAGTTTGCGAACTGACATTAGTCCGTAGAATGTGCCTTGAGTAACATTGGTCTAAATCATCTACTTTCACCACGATATACATATATTTGTCTGCATTTGAACCATTTGTTCATTCATTATTCTTTTGGTAAGTACTTGTTTCCAGTTTTTGTTATTGCCAACAGTGCTATGATGAATATCCTGACCTATCATATCTCCTTGTACAGGGGGCATTGTGCCCAGAATGCAATTGTTTAGTCAGAAGAAATGATCATCTTCTTCCTTAGTAGTCCTAACACATTTTTGCTTGCATGGCCCTAAAAGAATTTTAAAACCCAAAGAATGTTAAAAAGCTACACTAAAAACTAAAACCAAACCCCTCACACATCTTAAGCTCCTATGTAAAATTTTTGGACATGAGTTGAATCGCAAAAGATATGAAGGCTGGTATCTTGCAAATACAGACCATCCCTGGCATATGAAGGTTGGACTCACGATTTTTGACTTTACGATGGTGCAAAAGCAATATATATGCATGCAGTAGAAACCATACTTAGAAGTTTGAATTTTGATCTTTCCCCAGCTAGCAATATGCAGTGGATACTCTCTCATGATGTTGGACAGTGGCAGAAGGCTGCAGACCCAGTCAGCCACACAGTCACAAGGATAAATAACCAATATATTTACAATCATTCTGTACCCATTCAATCCTTCTGTTTTTCATTTTCAGTACAATATTTAATAAATTATATGAGATAGTCAATAGTTATTATAAATTAGACTTTGTGTTAGATAATTTGTCCAACTGTAGGCTACTGTAAGTATTCTGAGCATGTTTAAGATTAGTCTAAGCTATGATGTTTGGCAGGTTAGGTGTATTAAATGCATTTTTGACTTAATGGTATTTTCTTTTTTATTAAAATTTTTAATGTTTATTTTTGACAGACAGAGAGAGACACAGTGAGAGTGGGGGAAGGGGGAAGGGGGAAGGGGGAGACACAAAATCTGAAGCAGGTTCTAGGCTCTGAGCTATCAGCACAGATCCTGACATTGGGTTTGAAGTCATGAACCATAAGATCATGACCTGAGCTGAAGTTGGATGCTTAACCGACTGAGCCACCCAGATGCCCTGACTTAATGATATTTTCAACCTACAGTGGGTTTATTGGGATGTAACCCCATGGTAAGTCAAGGAAGATCTGTACTGACATTTAAAAGCAAAGTCCATAAAGTAGTCTTTAAAATTTATTAAATGAAATACAAACATCAGCAATATTACCCTCTATTATCTTTCTGAAAACATATATAAACAGGTTCTATTTTAACACTTGGTAATTTTGCACTGTAACTTTTACTTTGCAAATTCACATTTCTACCCCATTTTCCTCAAGGGATTTTATGTTAATATACTGTTATATCTGAAAGTGTTTTATTGATCATTCGACCATAGTTTTCTTCACCAATAATATATAGATATATTGAAACAAAACTTTTTATTTTCTTGTTACATTAGGCTCTATAATTTTTTTGTACTGGGTTAGCATTACAATTATAGCTATCACATAAGTGCTCAAGACCACAAAAATATCTTAAATTTTTTGATAAAGGTAAATTATACTGGAAATATATTTCTAAATGAGATAGACTTGGTTAATTAGTTCATATAAATGAATATGAATTCAACACAAAGTTGAATGAAATACATTTCAGTATCAACTTAATTCCCACTTATTCATATAGATGTCAAGATGAGAACAGGAGTCTTTTGTTGTAACAACATGATATATTTCTGTAAACTTCTTTTGTGTTTAAACTGAAATTAAAATCATGATAAGGCATAGTAATTATTAACAGGCTTTTTTTAGCCAAAAAATTAATTAAGTTCTTTAGTTTTGTTGAATGTAAAGAATTAGAAGCCATCTCACTTTTTGTTCTTTGGTTAAATAATCTGCTATATTAACAAACTGAATATCACATTGCTCTTTGAAAATATGTAAATGAGGTAGGGATGCAAAAAATCTAGATTCTGTAATGTTAACTAAAATAAAACTTTAAAATACTATGGGTATGTTGATTGCAACTATGAAAAATTATACCTGTATAGTATTAAAGAAAAGAGAGACCATTGTATCTTATTTATTTATTTATTTATTTATTTATTTATTTATTTATTTATTTTTGAGAGAAAGAGGGAGAGCACAAGCAGAGGAGGGACAGAGAGAGAGGGAGACACAGAATCCTTAGCAGGCTCCAGGCTCTGAGCTGTCAGCAGAGAGCCTAACAAGGGGTTTGAACCCACAAACCGTGAGATCATGACCTGAGCCGAAGTCGGACACTTAACCGACTGAGGTTCAATGGTGAAAAAGGCTGAGGTTTTTCTCTTTTGATTCTGCTTATATTTCACCATCAAGTTGTTAATATATAATTTAAAAACTTAAAAGCCCATATGGAACATTCCTTGAGCAACTCTAAAAGAATGGCACTCCAAAAATGAAATCACAGTCCTCAAAATATTATCCCATCGTGAACACGCACAAGTATGGTCATTAACTTCCGATAACTAGGCTCCTGTCAGGGTGTTGGCGTCAAGTCGCTGCAAATCTGCTTGTGTGATCAGCGCTGCAGTGCTTGCAATGGTCAGCCTGCAGTGGGGACTAACTTAGGTTTTTTGGAGGCTGCAGGAGGGCTAGAATATGTGTATTATATGTGGCCCATGAGGAGAAGTCATCTCACTTTGAAAGGGATTGTTGTTTCATCCAAGTTATTAATTTTATCAATTTCTGGGAAGTGTGCCAAAAAGACTTTTCTAAGACTTAACAAATACTTGTTAATTACGTATTAATTTTTCACTTAAAGTTACCCTACCTAATCCAATTAGTTAGTAAAGATTGGGAAAAATAAGAATTTTTTTATTTTCAATAAGTCTTGAAAATGCAAGTAGTTTTCATGAAATACTTCTACCTTATCGTGTGCTTTAAATAATTTTGTTGGGGTGCCTGGGTGGCTCGGTGAGCTAAGTGACTAACTCTTGATTTCAGCTCAGGTCATGATCTCATGGTTCTAGTGTTCAAGCCCCACATCGGGCTCTGAGTTGACAATGAAGAGCCTGCTTGGGATTCTCTCTCTCTCCCTCACTCCAAATAAGTAAGATAAATTTAAAGTTAAAAAAAATAATTTTGTTAATATCTTGGAGACATAGGCATGAACCAAGACATCATAAGGAAATGAGAATGCTTACCAAATCCTTCTTCAGCACAGACAATGGTCACATGTGGAGAGAACACACTTAATGACAGACTGGTATTTGCCAGCATGCTACTCATTTATCTTTAATATTCAAATTTTAAATAGATAAAACATAAAGTTTTGGCATGAGTGTGTCCTATGGATTAAATAAGGCAAAACCATAGGTAACATTTTTTTTTACAATTTTCTTTTTCTTTGCTTTTGTGAATGTATATATGGAGGGTAAAGTTCTGGAAATTAATATGTATGTATGTATATATGTACGTACGTATACATTTATTTCTTGTAGTTTCAATTTTTTATTTAAATTCCAGTTAGTTAAGATAGAGTGCAATACTAGCTTCAGGTGTAGAATTCAGTGTGGAAATTAATTTTTAAAACTTCTTCACGTCTATGTACCATTCAGAAAGGCTTCACATCTCTCTAAAGTTTGTATTCTGAAGACTGCTGTTTTATTTAACTAAACATGGTCAAATTCCTCTTAAAAATACTTGTATACCCCTACCATTGGTGTTTGAATGTTACCATTTCTCCACATGCCTGCCAAAGCCTTGTATTATCAGACTTTTCTTCATGTTTGCTAATTGGATGGGTTTGAAAGGGTATCACATGGCTGTTTAAATGCGCATTTTCACAATCGCTTGTGACGGTTAGCATCATTTAATATATATGATGGTCGTTTGTATTCGCTTTTCTCTAAATCAGCTGGCCATATATTTTTTTCCACTTTTGGATTTTTCTTTTTCTTGTTGATTTTTAGCAGGTCTTGATACCTTCTAATCTTTTGTCAGATTTAACTGAAATCAGCATTGCCCATCTTCTTTCCCACTGACGTCATCACTTTCCTTGTTTATATTATGCTGTGCTGTATTAAGATCAGAAATTTTTGGGGCGCCTGGGTGGCGCAGTCGGTTAAGCGTCCGACTTCAGCCAGGTCACGATCTCACGGTCCATGAGTTCGAGCCCCGCGTCAGGCTCTGGGCTGATGGCTCAAAGCCTGGAGCCTGTTTCCGATTCTGTGTCTCCCTCTCTCTCTGTCCCTCCCCTGTTCATGCTCTGTCTCTCTCTGTCCCAAAAATAAATAAACGCTGAAAAAAAAAAAAAAAGATCAGAAATTTTCACAGTTTACCTATCTTTCTTTCATAGGTTTTTGTTTGTTTGTTTTGTTTAGGAAATCTTCTTAACCCCGGGGTTATAAATGCATTCTCCCATAATTTCTCCCAAAAATGTTAGTCTTCTTTTTGTACTTTCCAGGGTTTAATCCATCTGGAAACTATCTTTTTATGTAGTATGAAATAAAAATAATTGATTTTTTTTTTTATGGACAACAACTGATCTGGTACCATTTATAGTATATCCCTTTTTCATCAATGGATAAGGCCATTTCACCGTCCGTCAAGTTTCTGTATATTTCCACTGCCGGTTCTCTACTCTCTTGTTTAAATAACTACACTATGCTTCATACCATTATTATATATTCTTAGGTTATTTAGGCATAACATAATTACCATAAAATTCATTCTGTGCAGGTGTACATCTCAATAATTTTTAATAAATTTATACAGCTGTGCAACTATCACCACGGCCCCAGTATTAGAACATTTGCGTCATCTCCAGAAGTTTCCTTATGCCTGTTTGCAGCCAATCTCCACCCCATCCCCAGCCCCTGGCAAACATAGATCTGCTTTCTGTCCCTTACAGATTTGCCATTTGTAGAAATTTCATACACACAGACCACAATATGTGGTCTTTTATGACTTAGCATGTATAATATTCTTGAAGTTCCTCTATGTCTCAGCATGAAATCACGGTTCATAATTTTTAATGATGAGTGCCTATTATCCATTCACATATCTTCTTTGGTGAAATGTCTATTTAAATCTTTTGCCTATATTTTAATTGAATTGATGCCCTTTTAATACTGCATTATGAGGTTTTTTTTAATTAGGTATAATTTAATACCTAATTTAATTTAATTAGGTATATGATTTGCTGGTATTTTATCCCAGTCTCTTACTTGTTTCCTCACTTAATGGTAACTTCAGAAGAACAGAAGATTTTTATTTTGATAAAATCCAGTTTATCAATTTTTTTCTTTTATGAATTGCACAGTTGGTGTCACATTGAAGAAATCTTTGCCTGCTTTGAGGGCACAAAGGTTTATCTTATGTGATCTTATAGAATATTTATAATTTTAGCTTTTACGCTTATGTCTATGACCCATGTTAAGTTCATTGTTGTAATGGTGTAAGAATTTAAGTTAGTTTTTAAATATTTTTCCTGTAGGGGGCACCTGGATGGCTCAGTTGGTTGAGAATCAGACTCCCTCTAACTCTTGATTTTGGCTCCAGTCATGATCTCATGGCTGTGGGATTGAGCCAGGTGTCAGGCTCCAGGTCAGGCTCCGGGTCAGGCTCCACATGGGGTTCTGCACTGGGTGTGGAGCCTGCTTAAGATTCTCTCTCTAACTCTCCCTTTGCATACTCTTTCTCTCTCTCTCTCAAAAACAAACAAATGAACAAACAAACAAACAGATACGTATTTTTCCTGTGGTTACCTAATCGTCTCAGCCCCATGTGTTGAAACGACTCATTTCCCCCACTGAATTTCTTGGCACCTTTTTTTTGAAAATCAATTGTTTATTACAATTAAAGAGGGAGGCTAGAATGAACCATGTGGTACCCAGTTAGTGATGGAGACACTATATCAGTATAAACTCATGTTTACCTTCATATAAATAATGATCTATTTATCTATCTAATCATACCATTATATATAAATTTGTATAACTATAGATGTGTGTATGTTCGTTAGTATATATACACATATCTCCTTGCTTTGTCCTCTGAGAGGGCCTAGAAACAATGTCATCTTTAGAAGCAACATGCAGATTGGCAGTTAGGTTTTCGTTTTTATTTATTTATGTAAAAAAAATTTTTTTAATGTTTATTTACTTTTTGAGAGAGAGAGAGACAGAGTGCAAGCAGGGGAGGGGCAGAGAGAGAGGGAGACACAGAATCCTAAGCAGGCTCCAGGCTCTGAGCTGTCAGCACAGAGCCTGACATGGGGCTCGAACCCACAAACCGTGAGATCATAACCTGAGCCAAAGTTTGGCGCTTAATCAACTGAGCCACCCAGGCACCCCTGGGTTTTCGTTTTTAATACCATTCTCCCATGAAAGAAACCAGGGCTCCTTGGAGAAATAGCAGATTCTAGGTCTGGGTCAGGGAAAATATAAGATGAGCCAAGAAATCTTGTGGGAAAGTACAAAAGCCCTTGAAGACAAAATGATGGCAATATGTGAAAGTGACACAGGAGTCAATGTGAAAAGTTCCTAATGGCCAAAGCTGCGAAGATTTGAAGAGCAAAATAAATAATGTATATCAGATTATAACCCAAAGTACAAAGTAAGTGCTCATGAGTTCATACTGATATAAATAAATGATCAAACAAATACAAGAGTAAGAAGAGACAAATATCCCATTCTAAGGAATCAGAAATAAGTTGTGTAGATATGTCTACCTGAAGGAAGTGGTGTGTAATTCTATACTCCTTAATTGAGGGCTGTGTTTAGTAACTCCCTTCCAAAGAAAGAGTACAGTGTGGAATAGGTTGGGGAGGTGCTGAAGAGTAACTTTCCACTAGAATAACCTGACAAGTATTACTGTGGCCAGGTGATCAAAGTCAAAATCCTCTGTGATGTCAAGTTGATAACAGGTATCCTTTTGACAATGGTGTGATAAGACAAACATTTTACTTTTGTGGTCTTTCTTCCCTGACATGCATGACCACGGTCTAAACAATGAGAAAGACAGTAGGAAAACTCAGTGTGAGGGACATTCTGTAAAACACCTGACTAGTAATCCTCAAAACTATCAAAGACATAAAACAAACAAACAAACAAACAAACAAACAAACAAAAAACAAAGAAAGTTTGAGGAACTATCACAGTCCAGAGGAGCCTAGGGAGACATCACAACTAAATGTGATGTGGTATCCTGGATGGAATCCTGGAACAGAAAAAGAACATTAGTCCAAACAAAGGGAATCCAAATAAAGTATGGATTTTAGCTAATAATATTGTATTAATATTTGTTCATTAGTCATGACAGATGTACCATAGTAAAGCAAGATGTTAGCAATAGGGGGAACTGAGCGCAGGGTATGACAAAACTCTCCGCATTTTTTTTTGCGGATCTAAAACTACTCTAAAACAAAATTTTGTGTGTTTTTTTTTAAAGGCTTTTGAGAAAAGTTAATATAACCAGGAAAATTTACATAAATACTGTTGCCCAGAAAATGAATGAAAACAATTGACCATAAATAGAAACATTTATTTGGAGATTTTCTAGTCTTTTTTTTTTAAGATTTTATTTGGGGGGCACCTGGGTGGCTCAGTTGGTTGAACGTCTGACTTGATTTCAGCTCAGGTCATAATCCCAAGTTCGTGGGATCGAGGCCCCATGTTGGACTCCACGCTGAGCTTGGACCTTGCTTGGGATTCTCTCTCTCTCTCTCTCTCTCTCTGTCTCTTTCAAATAAATAAAATGAAAAAAAAATTGTAAAGATTTTATTTTTAAGTATCTCTACACCCAACCTGGGGCTCAAACTCACAACCCAGAGATCAACAGCCACATGCTCCACCAGATGAGCCAGCCAGGCACTCCAGGACTTTCTCTTCTGATCCGTGATCTATATGTCTCCTTTTATAAAACCACAATATCATAATTACTGTAGTTTCATAGAGACCTTTGAATGTGGGTAGTATAAGTCCTCCAACTACCTTTTTTTTTTTCAAAGATTCTTTGGCATTCTAGGTTCTTTGTTTGGATCACCTTGTCAATTTTGCCAAAAAAAAAAAAAAAAAAAAAAAGACTACAGGGATTTTACTAGATTTTAATAGAGATTACATTAAATATATACATCAATTTGGGGAGAACGGACATCTTCAAAATAATAAGTTTTACAGCCCATGAATGCAGAATGGCTTTCCATTTTATTAAAGATCTACTTTCATTTCTCTCTGCAATCTTTTGTAGGTGTTTCTATACAGATTTTTCATTTATTTTGTTAAGTTATTCCTTAGTATTTCTTTCTGATGCTATTGTGAATAAAATTGTTTTCTTAATTTAAAATTTTGATTATTTTTTGCTGTATTACACAATATAGTTGATTTTTAAATTTTGATTTTGTATTCTGTGCCTTTTCAACTTGTTTACTAATTCTAGATTTTGCTTTGTTTTGCTTTGAGTTTTGGAGGTGCCTTAAGATTTCCTAGACATAGGATCATATTGTTTGCATATAGAGTGTTATTTCTTTTTTCCAGTATATACTTTTAATTTATTTTTATGACATGATTCTACTGTCTAGAATCTCTAGCACAGTATTGAATAGAAGTGGTGATAACAAATATTTTGGCTTTGTTCCTAATCTAAGTGTGAAATTATTCAATTTTTTACTCTTAAGCATGATGTTAATTTTAGGTTTTTCTTAAATTCCCTTTCTGAGATAGAGGAAATTCTCTTTTATTCTTAGTTTATTGCAAGTTGTTTTTTCATAATAAGTGGATATTGGATTTTTTTCAAATGATAGTGTGATTCTATTGAGATGACCAGGTGATTTTTGTCCTTTACTCTATTGATATTGCGTACTTGAACACAAGAAACTTTGTATTCCTAGGATAAATCCCACAAGGGCATGATACATAATCCTCTTGACATGTTGACTACATTTGCTAACATTTTGTTAAGGATTTTGTATCTATAGTCATTTAGGATATTGTTTTACAGCTCATTTGATATATTTGTCTGGCTTTGGTATCAGAGTAATATTGGCCTCAGAATGAGTTGAAAAGTATTTCTTTCTCTTCTGATAAACGTTTAACAGGACTAGTACGTTTTTTTCTTTAAATACTAGATAGAATGCATAGTGAAATCACCTGGATCTGAGCTTTTTGTGCGTGTGCATGAGAAGATTTTTAATTATTAATTTAATTTCTTCATTTATTTACACATCTATACAGATTTTCTGTTTCTTCTTGAGTCTCTTGATATTGGGCATATTGTATCAACTTATCCATTTCATCTAATGTGTTTAATTTGTTGGCATAAAGTGGACTGTAAAATTTTCTTGTAATTATTGCCATTTCTGTAGAGAAATTACTGATGCCCCCTCTTTCAAATTCCTGATTTTATTGATTTGTATCTTCTGTTTTTTTCTTTGTCACTCTAACTCTTTATCAATTTTGTTGACTTTTCAAGAACCAGCTTTTTGTTCTCTTGATTTTCTTTTTTTAAAAAATGTTTATTTATTTATTTTGAGAAAGAGAGAGAGCAGGAGAAGGGCAGAGAGAGAGAGAGAGAGGGAGACAGAGAATTCCAAGTAGGCTCTGCACTGCCAGCACGGAGCCCCATGCAGGACTGGAACCCATGAACTGTGAGATCATGACCTGAGTTGAAACCAATAATCAGGCACTTAATCAGTCCACACTCTGATCTCTTCTTTTGTTCTTGTGGTAGGAGCTTAGATAATTTCCTTGGATCTATCTTTCTTTCTAATGTAAGTGTTCAAACCACTAAATTTCCCTCTAAACACTTCTCTCTCTCTTTTTTTTAATATTTATTTGTTTTTGAGAGAGAGAGAGAGAGAGACAGAGTGCAAGTGGGGGAGGGGCAGAGAGAGAGGGAGACACAGAATCTGAAGCAGCCTCCAGGCTCTGAGCTGTCAGCACAGAGCCTGATGTGGGGCTTGAACCCATGAACCGTGAGATCATGACCTGAGCCGAAGTCAGATGCTTAACTGACTGAGCCACCCAGGTGCCCCCTTCTAAGCACTTCTATAGCTGTGTTTCCCAATTTTTATGTTGTGTTTTCTTCTTCAAGTAATTAGAGATTTTCTTATTTTCCCTGTGGTTTCTTATTTGACTTTTGGGGTATTTACAAATGGTCAATTTCCAAGTGTTTGGGATCTTTCAAATTTCTTTCTATGGTTAATTTTTAATTTAATTTTTTTGTGCTCAGAAAACATATTTTACATGATTTCAATTCTTTTAAATTTACTGAGACTTATTGTGTGGCCAAGACTATGGTCTATCCCAGGGAATGTTTTGTTTATCCTTGAAAAGAATGTACATTCTGCCGTTTTGGGGTGGAGTGTTCTATAACTGTCATGTTAGGTTGTTTGATAGTTTTCAAATCTTCTGTTTCAATGTTGATTTTCTGCCCATTTGCTCTAGTAGTGGGGTATTGAAATCACCTTTAATTGTTGAACTGTCAGTCTTTCATTTTAGTTTGTGTATTTTAGGACTCTAGGTATACTCCAGTATAACTTCCATATATACTGACTCTTATATCATAAAATGCCCTTCTTGTTGTTAGTAGTATTTTTTGCTTTAAGCTGTATTTAAAACATTGATAACAGTATAGTCACCCCAGCTCTTTTATGGTTCCTGGGTACATGGTATGTCTTTACTCACCCTTTTCCTTTCAACCTAGTTGTATACTTAAATGCAAATAGTGTCACTTTTAGACAACACACAGTTGGACATTGTTTTTTAATTCAATCTGACAATTTCTGCCTTTTCATTGCATTGTTTAATTCATTCACTTGAAAAGACATTAATATAGTTGGATTTAGGGGCACTTGGGTGGTTCAGTCGGTTAAGCATCCGACTTAGGCTCAGGTCATGATCTCACGGTCTGTGAGTTCAAGCCCCATGTCGGGCTCTCTGCTGGCAGCTCAGAGCCTGGAGTCTGCTTTGGATTCTGTGTCTCCCTCTCTCTCTCTCTCTACCCCTCCCCCACTCATGCTCTGTCTCTGTCTCTCAAAAATGAATAAACGTTAAAGCAAATTAAAAGAAATATAGTTGGATTTATTTCTGCCATTTTGCTCTTTTTTTCTATAATGTCTCATGTCTTTTTTTTTGGTCCTTTGTTCTTCCTGTACTATAGTTTTTGTATTTAATCAATATTTTAGTATATTTTAAAGTTTTTTTTCTTTTAAAAATAACAGCTTTATTAGGATATAATTCAAATATAATACATTTCACCCATTTAAAATGTGCATTCCATAGTTTTTGGTGTATTCACAGAATTGGACAACTATCACCACAATAAATTTTAGAACATTTTCATTACCACCAAAGAACCTCCATACTCATTAGCAGAGCTTCCCATTTCCCCCTGACCCACCCTCTACCCCCAGCCCCTATCCAGCCCTAAGCAGCCACAAATCTACTTTTTGTCTGCAGAGATTTGCCTATTCTGGTGAGAGTAGATATCTTTGTATTATTTCTGATCTTAGGAGGAATGCATTTAGTCTTTCATCATTAAGCACAATGTTAGCTATGGGTTTTTCATATAAGCCTTGAATCAGGTTAAGGAAAAAGTTATCTTCAATTCCTCATTTGTGAGTATTTTTATCAGGAAAGATGTTAAGTTTTGCCAAATATTTGTTCTGCATCAATTGAGATAATCATGTGATTTTGTTTTAATGTCTATTATGATGTATTGCAGTAATTAATTTTAGGATGTCAAACCTTGCATTCCTGGAATGAATTCCATTAATAGTATATAGTCCTTTTTGGAGGTTGCTGGATTCAGATTACTAGTATTTTATTGAGGATTTTATCATCTATAATACTCAGAGATGTTAGTCTATAGGTTTTTTTTTTTCTTGTGATATCTTTTTCTGGTTTTGGTATTTGGGTAATACCGACCTCATAGGATGAATTGGGAAGTAATTCCTATTTTTCCATTTGGAAGAGTTTGTGAAGAATTGGCATTAATTCTTTAAATGTTTTGTAGAATTCACCAGGGAAGGCATCTGGGCCTGGGTTTTTCTTTGTAGGTAGTTTTTGCTTATTTTTTTCAATCTCTTTACTTATTATAGGTCTATTTAGATATTCTTTCTGAGTAGTTTTGGTTGTTTTTGTTCCTCCTGGCTTTTGTCTATTTCATCTAATTTATGTACTTTGGTAGCATACAGTTGTTCATAGTATTCCCTTATAAATCTTTTTTATTTTTCTGAGGCTGATAATAATCTCTCCTCTTTCATTTTTATTTCTTTAACTCTATATTTTAGTGTTATTTTCATTGCGGTTACTCTAAGCATGCTACATCTTAACTATCACAAGCTAGGCGAGGTTAATATTGACTTAATTCCAGGAAAATATAACAACTTCTCCTAATTTTGTGGTATTATTGTCATATATTTTCTGCCTATATATGTTATGAACTGAATAATACAGTACTACCATTTTTTCCTCTGATGGTCTATGGCCTTCTCAGTTTTAGGGTTTCCCTACAGCTGGGATTACAAACTCAAGTTAGAGCATAAGGTTTTCCCTGCTCATTACCTAATGAATTTACTGCTTTCATTGACAACACTGCTATCCCTGAGTTATTACCCTTTGCTCCAAATCACGTCTGCCTCAGCTGGCAGCAAAGACATGGGCTTTGCTGGGCAGCTCCACTCTTGTAAAATTACCATGTCAACTAATTGGATGTGTTGTGTGTGTGTGTGTGTGTGTGTGTGTGTGTGTGTGTGTGTGTGTATGTGTGTGTGTGTGTGTGTGTGTGTGAGAGAGAGAGAGAGAGAGAGAGAGAAGGAAGCAGGTAAAAAAGGCTGCAGACTCTCACTGTTCCTACACAAAGCATTGTCATTTTTCATAAATAAATTTCTTAATTTTCTTGTTTTATGGTCCACTTTTTACAGCCCTAGAATGTTTGTTTTTCCCAATTTTGTCCAGTTTTGATACTTGTATTCTGGGGGGGGGGGGAGGATTCTCCACTATCCTTATGCTGCCACATCCAGAAAGCCAAACTTTCTGTTTTACAAAGAGAATGCTTCTTGTAAAAAAGTTAAATAATACATAGAGGAATAAAGAGTAAAAATCAATTCTTCTGTACTTTCACAACTATTATTGACCCCAACTCCTATTAACCTCAATCCGAAAATCCTTTCATACTCTTAATGTATTACCATACAATTTTATATTAAAAGGACCACACATTACAGAATGTTTTACAACCTGCTTTTTTTTCTTTCAACGGGGTAGTGCGTATTTCACTGTCAGTGTGAATAGATTTATATCAGCCATTTTAATGGCTGCACAGGAGTCCATTTTATGACATGTTGTTCTAAAATTTATTACCCTGTCCCTTATTAAGGAATTTTGAGATGGCCTCCTCTTTTTTGTTTTTTTTTTTTTCATTCTATAAACAACAGTGTAATAAATGTACATCTTAGCACATTTGTTAGGAATCTTGGCAGGATGAATTTCTAAGGGAAATATTAAGGTTTTCAGGGTGTGGTCATTCTGATTTGGCGAATATTTTGTCATATAGTCCTCCAATTTACAACCCCTCCATCAACACGTATGGATAGCTATTTCTTCATATTTTCATAAGCTTCAAGCATTATTCATTTCTTTCATGTTTCCCAGATTATTAACTGGCATTGATAATTCCTACTTTTGCTTGTATTTGCTTGATTACTAGTGCTTTCAAACATGTTTTCTTGTTTCTATTGAATATTTGTGTCTCTTTTTCTGTGTGAATTTCCCATTTCAATTCTTAGCCTATTTTTTTCTATCGTTTGTTTGTCAGGTTCTTTGTCATTTGCCATATTATCTTTTATGCTATCTCCATTATAGCTCTTTCTTATTTTTTCATGACTTCTACTTTATAACATATATTTCCTTTTAATGGTCTTTCACTTAAAAATATTTTATTTTGGGGGCACCTGGGTGGCTCAGTGGGTTAAGTGGCTGCCTTTGGCTCACGTCATGATCTCGCAGTCTGTGAGTTCAAGCCCTGCGTTGGGCTCTGTGCTGACACCTCAGAGCCTGGAACCTGCTTCGGATTCTGTGTCTTCCTCTCTCTCTCTGCCCCTTTCCCACTCATGTTCTGTCTCTCTCACTCTCAAAACTAAATAAACATAAAAAATATTTTATTTTTATGGAAGGGCACAGGATGTGGAGTCAGAATACTGAAGTTCCAGCCTAGCTTGTCTAATTAGAAGCTATATAACTATAGATAATGAGCAACTCTTGCCTCAGTTTCCTCAGATATAAAGTGTGAGTAATGCTAGCAACTACCTCATAGAAACTGCATTAATGTTAAATGTTATAATAATTGTAAAACATTTAGAATATTGTTTATAAGTCCTTAAGAAGTGTTAGCGTATTGTTATATAATAAAAATCTATCTATATTTTTTAATGTTTATTTATTTATTTTTGATAGAGAGAGAGAAAACACATATAAGCATGCACACAGGAAAGGGACAAAGAGATGGAGAGAAGGAGAATCCCAAGCAGGTTCCACGCTGTCAGCACAGAGCCCTATGTGGGGTTTGAATTCACCAACCATTAGATCGTGACCTGAGCTGAAATCAAGAGTCAGACCCTTGAGCTAACAGATTGAGCCACTCAGGCGCCCCCCCTCCAAATCTATGTATTTTTTGAATTTCTGTTTTTCACATCCAGCCTTACCTAAGAGTTTGTGATCACTCTAAAAATTTAAATATTTCTACTCATACTTTATTCCAGTACTTCTATAGGATTAATAGTTATATAATTATACATCCAATCTATTCGCATTCATTTTGAATGAGATTGTATACCAAATGTTAATTTTTTTCCAAATGGCTCTTTTGTTTGTAACTCATTTCATTAAAAAATTACCACAGAACTTAACAATTTGTTGCACAGTACACTTTACCTTAGTAATTTGAAATGACTGCTTTATACTAGATTGAATGCCCCCATACAGCTGAGTCTCAGTCTGGACTCTGTTTTGTTCTAACTACGTCTTCTACTTCTGTATCCAGATCATATTACTAATATTTAATTATTGAAACAATTTTAATACATTTATGTTTATGTGATCTTGTTTTCTCATTTATAAAACTGTGAAAATAATTGAACCTATCTCAGGGAGTTGTTTGAGAATTAATATATGTTATGTACAACAGTTGTTTGACACTTATAAATATTTTAGCACTTATTATCAGTTGTCATAATTATTATTCTGTAAGAATAGTCTTAGGTCTAGACTGTTGGGTTATTATACTAAGACCTTCCAGTGAATCATACCTGCCTGTGTTCACGCCTCTTTGCAATGTGAGTTTCTCAGTCCTCATCAAGAAGTGGAATCTATCTTCTACTTCTTGGATCTGGGTGGGCCTGTGCCTTGATTTGACCAGTAGAGGGTAGAAGTGACTTTGTGTGATTTGTATGCCTGGGCCCAAGATCCCTGCTTTCATCTTATAGGAAATATTGGATATTCTGCTGAATAGGAAAACTGAGGTGCCTTGGGTGGCTGTCCTGGAAAGCCACTAGACACATGAGTAAAGCCAATTTTGGACCGTCCATTCCCAGAAGAAATCTCAAAGTGAGTAGTTACATGAGTGACTTCAGGAGAGATTAGCAGAAAAACTATCCAATGGCGTACACCCAAATTGCAGAATTAGGAACAAATAAATAAATGTTGTCTTAAGCTTCAGTTTTATTTTTTATTTTTTTAATTATTTTTTAAATATTTACTTATTTTTGAGAGAGAGAGCGAGCACAAGCTGTAGAGGGGCAGAGGGAAAGAGAGGGAGACGCAGAATCTGAAGCAGACTTCAAGCTGCCAGCAGTCAGCACAGAGCCGGACGTGGGGCTTGAATTCATGAATTGTGAAATCGTAACCTGAGCTGAAGTCGGACGTTCAACTGACTGAGTCTCCCAGGTGCCTCAGCCTTAATTCCTTTGAGATGCCACAGCAGATAACTGATAAACAGACTTTAATTTCTTATTTTATTTTAAAGTTAAATCATTATTATTACTATTATTATTTTACACAACTATTTTTAATTGGATTTGAAGATATTTATTGCATTTTGTGTTTGGTAAAAAAAATGAAACAAATATGTATTTAGTACAATTTTGTGAAATACACTCAGCATAACTGGGTAAGAAGCAGTCTCTGGCCCTCACGCTCCTCTGAGAACTGAGTTGTGAGCTGTCCCACTGTGATGAAGTATTTTCTGCAACAATTGGGCACCAACTGTAACATTCACTAATTCTCTCCTTTCAGTACTGACAGCAACTCCCCATTGTCTTTCAGTTCCTTAACTATATCCAGACCTCCAACATTCTTCCCTTTCACATACAGCTAAGGATATGTGGGCCAATTCAAGTAAGCTTTTAACCCCTGTTGAATTATTCATCCTCCAATCTATCAAATGTCTCATATTGAACACTAGTATTATTTTGTATTTCCAGAATTTGTTTGCTGAAGCCACATCTTGCTTCCTGTTTGTTTCCTTCCATAAAGAGCATCACAGAAGCTTTATTTGTCAGTGCTTTGAGCTTTTCTTCTAATTTGGGAGCTTTGGGGCAAGTTGAATGTAGCTTGTCAGATGCTTCCATTCCAGCTCCTTAATTATAGGAGGGGGAGGGGTCAGGAAATCAGAGGAAAGACTGTGTGCAAGGAGGCAGTGGGTGGGGGCTTTGTTTAAATGGGGAAGGCGAGGGGGCAACTGGGTGGCTCAGTCGGTTAAACCTCTAGGTCTTGATTTTGGCTCAGGTCATTATCCCAGGATTGAGGGATTGAGCCCTGACTGGGGCTCTGCACTAAGTGTGGAGCCTGCTTGAGATTCTTTCTCTCTCTCCCTCTGCCTTTTCTGTTCTTGCTCTCTCTCTCAAATTAAAAAATAAAATAAAATAAAATAAAATAAAACAAAATAAAATAAAATAAAATAAAATATAAAATAAAATAAAACAAATAAAATAAAACAAATAAAATAAAATAAAATAAAATATAAAATAAGAGGGAAAGGTGAAGATTAGGGTAACATAAGGAATTTTCCCTTTTTTGGTAACTGTGCCTGGTTGTAAGTAGCCCATTGGTTAACTAGGGCCTATGGATACTTTGAGATGGGTTGCCTGATGGGCCTGTCTATATTCAGTCAGGTGATCACTGGGGGCCCTTTCCACATTCCATTGCCCACGACTGTTTGCCTAAAAGCAGCTTCTACGTTAATGAGCAGCTTCAGCCTCCAACTTCATGAATGAAACTTGAGGGTTTCTTTAGCTAACTCTGCTATCTCGTTCATCCCATGGTGCCCGGAAATGAACCGAGGAGGGACTTGGCTCTGAAGCGAGGCAGCTCCTCCAATTGCCTAGCCGAGCTGACCTCCATCATGGCTGCCGCCACCTCAGTCACACCCGTGGCCATGCTGCCACCAGACAGAAACACTGGAGCCTAAAGTTAAATTATTACTTCAATATCTCAATAACTAACATGTTGCATTCTCTAAGAATATTTTACTCTCTGTTCTGTAATTTGGGTTTGAATTTCTACTTAAACCATCATTCTGGCAATGCAACTATCTATGAAGATATAGAAAAAGGTGAAAACCCACAATAAAACCTAAAATGAAAATCGCAAGAGGATTAGTACCTGTGAGCATTTTTTATCATACTAATTAAATAGGGGACAGCACTGTATTTAGAACAAATAATGGCTCACCTGTGCTTCATCCCAGACATCCTGGTCATCCCACTCCAAGCCCTACTGCCAGCCTTTATCCACATTCGGCTGTACCATCTAGAAATCTAGTATCAGTACCAAGTAAATCATGTTATTCTGCACAGAAGTTTGTCAGTTTTTATTCGTAATATAAATTTCGGTTGATTACAAAAGACAAATGCAAACCACTGCCGCTTTAGGACATAAACCAGAACAAAATATGATAATGAACTCTTCCAAATCAGTAGCTATTATTTTCATGTAGTCAAATCTATTTAACTCTGCTTCTTTATTATGCATGAGAGATATTCTGAAGTCCAAGATTTTAAGTCTATTCACATACAGTTGTTTTCTGATACTATGCCCCTTACTTAGTGTGTGACATATTTTATTTCAGAATTTAGGAAAAAGAATAACTAACACTGTTTAGGAAATCAAGAAGAAAATTAAGACCAGCATAAAAATGAGCAGATTGGCATAAAAAACTACTTTTCCTTAAAGTAGTTCCTAAAATAAAGACAGTCAGAAAGACTGATCTCTGGCATGTCTAAAGAGACAGCTAGAAAACAAGCAATATTCTCCGAAGAAGACATGTGGATGGCCAACAGACACACATAAAGATGCTCAACATCACTAATCATCAGGGAAATGCAAATCAAAACCACAATGAGATATCACTTCAAACCTGTCAGAATGGCTAAAATCAAATACATTGGAAATAACAAGCGTTGGTGAGGATGTGGAGGAAAATAAACCCTTGTGCACTGTTGGTGGGAATGCAAACTAGTGCAGTCAATATTCAAGACAGTATGCACGTTCCTCAAAAAGTTAAAAATAGAATTGCCATAGGATCCAGTAATTCCACTGGGTACTAACCCAAAGAATACGAAGCATTAATTTAAAAAGGTGTATGCAGGGTGCCTGGGAGGCTCAGTTGGTTAAGCGTCTGACTCTTGGTTTTGGCTCAGGTCATGACCTCATGGTTTCTGAGTTCGAGCCCTGCTTTGGGCTCTGTGCTGACACTGTGGAGCCTGAGTGGAATTCTCTCTCTCTCTCTGCCCCTCCCTTGCTCATGCACTGTCTCTCTCTTTCAAAATAAACTTAAAAAAAAAAAGATATATGCAGCCCTATGTTTATTGTAGCATTATTTATAATAGCCAAATTGTGCTAGAAACCCATGTCCATTCAGTAGATAAGTGGGTAAAGAAGAGGTGGTGTGTGTACGTACAATGGAATATTAATCCTAAAAGAATGAAATCCTGCTATTTACAACGACATGGATGGAGCTAGAGAGTATTATGCCAAGTGAAATAAGTCAGTCAGAGAAAGAGAAATACCATATGATTTCAATCATATGTGGAATTTAAGAAACAAAACAAATGAACAAAGAAAAAGGGAGAAAAAACAAACTCTTACCTATAGAGATCCAACTGATGGTTATCAGAGGGGAGCTGGGTTAGGGACTTGGTGGAAAGGTGATGGGGATGAAGAGTACATTATCATGATGAGCACTGAGTAATGTATAGAATTGTCGAATCACTATATTGTACCCCTGAAATGAATAGAACACTGTGTGTTAACTATACTGGAATTAAAGTTTAAGAATAAGTTTAATTGCCATGAAAAAACTAGCAAAGTTAGTAATGATAAAGCTGTCAATAACTACAAAAAAGATGATCCAATAATTCAACCACAGGGTATGGCATTTTAAGCTTTTGTTGTTGGATAAAAAGGAAAGTAAATTAGCTGGAATTAAATCCTCCAAGTCATAAAATTCCTATTTCTCTAATTTTCAGTAGTAAAATTATATCTATTTTTAATATTTATTCATATATTTTTGAGACAGAGAGAGAACCTGAGTGGAGGAAGGGCAGAGATAGAGAGGGAAACAAAGAATCCCAAGCAGGCTCTGCTCTGTGAGCACAGAGCCTGACTCAGGGCTCAAACCCACAAACGGAGAGATCATGTCCTGAGCTGAAATAGAGTCAGATACTTAACCGACTGAGCCACCCAGATGCCCCTGGTAGTAAAATTATCGTGTATTATTATATTATTATAAAATAATAGTGAATTCAATTCTGTTCTTTGTGATAATTTTCACATTTCTTGTTATTTTTCTAGAAGTCAATCATGGTAAAGTTCATTTTGTGATTTCTACGAGATGGTACCATCCCATATTCTTCTAAATCGAGAATCGAGATGAAATGATGAATTTTTCCCTCTCTATCTCACTAAGGAAAATCTTTTGGGGGCTACAATATAATTTGATAATTTAGCTTGATTTTCTGCCATATGTGCCTTTTGTAGCATTGAATGAAAGGCACACCATTCTCCTCCCTCTGCTATTTGTTTGACATGCTAAGAGAGATTACCAGTAAGATAGAGGTCAAGGCAATTGCTACAGTCCATCAAACTTATGGGTCTTTTTTCCACACCCCACCAATACCCCTCATGATTCATGCATTTTAACATGGACATGTGCATCATATACATGGCATGGCACTTGGTTCTCAGGCCTGTGTGTGTGTGTGTGTGTGTGTGTGAGTGTGTGTGTGTCTGTATATAAAAACATTTATAGTGTGTGTATATATATCTAGACAAATATAGAAAAACTCAGGAGAATTTTTATGATAACTTAAACTTCTATATCATTTTAGTTTGCAAAGTATATTAACATCAATCATCTCATCTTACATTTCCCTACCTCACCTGTGTTTGAGGTAGAAAAGCAGGCAGTAGTCGCTTCCCCCTGTGGAGAAATGACTGTGATCAGAGGAAGCCAAGTAACATGTCCAAGGTCATAGAGTTAAGGAGGAGCACAGGTGGGACCCCTGAGTCCTTGATAAGTGCCCTTTACCCAATGCCATGCTGGCCCCATAGATTTTCATGATGCCGAATGGGTGCAACTGAAGAGTGAGGTTCTTCTCTTTACTTCTTTTTTTTCCCCCAGGGACATTTTTTTCAAGAAACATGTTCAGTTTGTCATCTGGGTAGCATTGTAAAGGAATATATAAGGATGAAATTTGGTTAGTAAATAGCGTATCTTTTATTTTATTGAGTACTGATACCCATTAAAAATCAGGTTCTAGAATGCCTTTGTCTTATTCAATTTTGAGAAAGAGTTCTGGAATAGCATGCTACACCCTTCCCTACAGCACACACACACACACACACACACACACACACACCCTGTCAGTATCACTGTATCAGCAATTAATAATAAATAAATAGTCAACCAGATACCTGCTAATTTAGTATAAAGCAAAAATATCAGAATTTGTGTTAACCCTACTCCAGATGCATTTTTTTTTCATGGTAAAGCATTTGGATTTTATTTGATAATTTAAATGTTTTTTTTTTTCTTGATTTTATTTTTAATGTTGATAAACACAATCTGTACTTGGAGCTGGATAACAGACAGGCTTTTAACATAAGGTTTTCAACCTAGGATGTGACTTTTTCCAAAAAAATTTTCAATATTAGGCCTTTTTGCTGCAGGCAGTTTCCATGAAAGTCTCCTGAGAAACTAGTTTCTTTAAAAACAGGTTGCTACTACTTCCTGTGAAATTCATAAAGTGGCTTTCCTTTTGCTTAGTCATCCAGAATGAAGTCAAAAGGCTCAAAGTCTCTCCAGAAGCTATAAGCCAGGGTCACCTCTTACCTTGCTTGTCTGACACTGCCTCCAGTCAGACCAGTCAGGGATATTAAGAATGGCTTCACTGGCCAGCACCTTCCTTCTCAACTGCAAGGGAAAAAATTTTTGTTTTAATTCTGTGGAGAAGTTTCTCTCCTCTGTCAAGTTCAACATAAATATATGTTGCTCTCGGTTGTGCAGTGGGCTTGATGTCAGAGTGCTCTGGATTTCCAACAGCTGGTTCTATTTGTTGTTCCTTTGCCTGGGTAACGAAGGCATCTTTAATGCCATTCTCGAAGCAGTGGCTGAGTGGCATGAAAATAACCTGTAGCTGGAGGTGATAGCTCTTATAATTTCTCTAAAATAAAACACACTGTTTCCTTCAACTCTTAAAGAAAGGCCTCAGTGTAGTCTTATACTCCTCCACCTCTTCCACCATCTTGCTGAATGAAAGGTCCATCACTGACTGATAGTGTCCGATGGGCAGGATGAGGACATGGTCATCAGCTAAGCCTCCTTTGACCAGGGAAAGGTAGCAATGTGGGTCAGTGTTGACCACCAAATGCTTTTCCACTTTAGGACTGGCAAGGCAAAACCAGCAAGGTCCTGGAAGCTAAGCAACTTTGGAGGCTGCTTTGGGTGAAGGTTAGTCCCTGACTGTAGATGAATGCTTTCCTTCTCTGCTCCAGTCTATCTATCCCCTTAGCCATCTTAGAGAATAACAGAGTAGTTACAGATGATTAAAGAGATAAAACTGTACATAGATAGTCTTTAAAATCTCATGTAAGCAGGAATGGTTTCATCTTCTGTGTGTGGGTTGAATATAAAACACCTATTTAATTTTAACCATCATTATTGTGATCCAGCTTTGTGGAAGTGGGAGAGAGCCATCTGCTCAGAAAGGTGATTATGAATAACACATAATGAAGCTTCATTCAAGCAGCACTGACTGGGGCAGAATTACATGGTGACCAAGACAGAGCTTGGAGATCAGGAAACAGGGCTTTGAATAGGAATTCTCCCACGTACCACCACTGTGACCTCAGACAATTAGTCTTTCTCCCTTCATCTGCAAAATGACAACAATAGTGTCTACTTCATAGAGTTCTTGTGAAGATGAAATAAGAAAGTGCATGTATAGCCCTGTGCATGATGGCACATCATATGCAGTCAATAAGAGGTTGCCCTTGTAAGAAATTTGCCAAGAACTTCATAAAACAAGATTTCCTACTGATGCAAGAACTTGTATATGTTTTTAAAACATCCCTGAGACTTTTGTTCTTTGACATAAAACTTAATATAAGCGCTAATACTGTAAATATTTGTCTGTTACATTACTGATAGTCATTATACATATGCATACATATACATGTACATATACATATATATATCCTAACCCTACATTTCGTAATCTTTTCCTAGTCCTTACTTCTAGATATTCTGTCAAATTCCCCCAGATCATGACTATTTCACTCTGAGAAAAGATTAATTTGTTACTCTTCTGTTCAGTGTCTCAGGGTCCTGATTTCCATAAACTTGATTTTCCATACCCCCTTTGCCATTTGTTTTCTGGATAGATATGGCTAATGGGAGACCAAATAGAAAAAGTGGAGGACTAAGGGAGAGAAGCCAGGTTACTTCACTGCCTTTTTTCTTGGCTTTTGGCTATATATCTAGCATAGACTGAGTCTCCATAATTCCATCCCTTTCTAGCAGACCTTCTCTCTGTGGCCACAATTTCTGTTGAGCCAATCCTTGCCATGATCCCAGTCCCCACCTGGGCCTTACTTTCATGAGTGGCTGTTTCTCTGTGGTTCCAGCTTCTGTCTAGATGCTCTGTATTCTTGGGCCTTTGAAGCATCAACTCTAGATGTCTCTCCAACTCTATAATAACTTTTGGGGCACCTGGGTGGCTCAGTCTGTTAAGTGTCGGGCTCTTGACTTCGGCTCAGGTCATGATCTCACAGTTAGTGAGTTCGAGCCCTGTGTCTGGCTCTGTGCTGACAGTGCAGGACCTGCTTGGGCTTCTCTCCCTCTCTCTCTTCTCCTCCCTATCTCAATATATATATATATATGTATATATGTGTGTATATATATATATATACACATATATATATGTGTGTGTGTGTATATGTATATATATATATGCACATATATATTTATATATGTATATGTATATATATTAGATATAGATATAGATATATAGAGATAGAGATAGATAGATAGATAGATAGATAGATAGATAGAATGACTTTTGTCTGACACTAATCTTTGGCTGCTGATGTGAAATTCTGGGTGCCTTCACCATTCCCAGATTGTCTTGTAGACCTTCCTCCTCCTTTGTAGCTAGTAGTCTGTATTAATGTCCTCAATTAAACTACTTGGTTTGGATTCTCCCCTTGATTAACCCTGACAGATTCAATGATGGTAATTCCACAATTGTTTTCTCATCAACTGACCTAGTGTAGACATTTGATTTTTAGAATTTTTTATAGAATTTGAATTTCAGAGGTCATTTTTATTTATTTTATTTATTAATTTTTTTGAAAGAGAGAGAGAGAGAGAGGGAGAGAGCATGTGCCTGTGCACTCATGCATGTGTGCAAGTGCCCTCACAAAGGGGGGGAGGGGCAGAGTGGAAGGGAGGGAGAGAATCTGAAGCAGGCTACACTCTCAGCCAAAGCCCCACCAGGGGGCTCAATCTCAGGACTGTGAGATCATGACCTGAGCTGAAATCAAGAGTCTGACACTTAGCTGACTGAGCCACCCAGGCACCTCAGAGGTCATTTTTAAAAGGTAAGTATCGAACTATGAGTCGTTTCTTTTTTTATTCAAGAAGGTTAAAAAAATGCCTGCTCCAGACTAACTAAATAGAAATTCTGTGCCCAAGATCTATCGGTGAAAATGTACAATGAAGTCCAAGACATGAGTACATTATCAAAGAAGAACAGATTATTTTCATAATTTCTTCCTGTTAGTATTATAGTTCATAATATTTTGGAATTTTAAGCAGGAATAATTTAATTCGTTTTGAGTGTATCCTAAATAAAAGAACTTGAATTCTAAACTAAACCTCAAAATGTGTGTATTAAGATAGATTTTTTTTCCTGTGACTTTCATGCATGTAGTTCTCACAAATTTAATAAACAAAAGAAAAAATATGAATCAAATACTAGAAAAAATTATAACTAATCTCAGAATATGAATTTTCTGCTAAATTACAGAGAATATCATAAAATAAGCCTGATATTTTCAACTTGCTGTTTAACTCAATGCAAAAGAATCAAACTTATGGCTTCCTTTAACTTTGTAGATCACTTGTAATTTAAGGGGAAAATTTCTGTCCAAAATGAAAAGGGTGGATTGAATTCTGAAGTTCAAGAAAATCATATTAACCTAACATCTCAAGTAAAACAAAACCAGATTCTCTTAGGCAACCAGAGGGCTATATACATAAGTTTTCATTTTTGTGCAGATGGGTTGCATTCAAAAGGAAAGAGAACATGAAATAGGGTGTCCTGAGACATATACTTTTGCTTAATTGCCTAAATTGGTTATTTTCTGTTGCCCATGGTCATTGGGAAAATATTAATATATCAGGGTTATGGAACTTGTCTAAAGTTGCAGAATATCTGCTTTGATGGATTTATGTGACCAGCGGTGTTACTGTAAATAAATAAATTTATTAAATTGACCATTTTAAGCAAAAATACACTGAGGTAAGCGAAGAATTATCTGAGTTGGTGCAGCTGGTGCTTAGCAAATGTTATTGACCTTGAAAAATATTGCAATTTGCCAACAATAATAAAGCTCTAATTAAAAAATGGTTATTCAGGAAGGAAATCAACATTAATGAGAACATTTCTTAAAACTGTCTCTCAAAGTAATATACCCATAAAAATAAGTCAATTAGGAAAAAATGTAGTGTTTCAATGGTACATAAAGAGTTTGTAAAAGAAGAAACTAGGTCCAAGACATAGACAGCTGTGGATTCCATCATTATAAAAATGTAATATACTAATGGAAAAATATGTTTAAAGGTTGATGCAATTGTAAAAGGAACTAGGAAACATGAGAAGAGGTAAATTAATACAATACTTATTTATTTATTTTTTAAGTTGATAGACTATTTTCTATTAGTTTTAGTTTACAGAAAACTGAGCAGAAAATATGGAGAATTCCCATACACCCATACTCTCCCCTGAGCATAGTTTTCCTTATTATTAAACCTTGCATTAATGTGAATATTTGTTACAATTGATGAACCTATGTTGATACATCATTCTCTGAATGAGTTCAGTTTAGAGTTCACTCTTTGTTCTGTGTATTCTATGAGTTTTGACAAATGTGTAATATATATCTCTACATTACAGTACCATGAAGGATAGTTTCACTGCCCTAAAAATCCCCTGTGCTCTCTGTACACCCTTACCTCTGCCTCTCCCAACCTCTGGCAACCACTGATATTTTACTGTCTTCATAGTTTCACCTTTTCCAGAATGTCCTATAATAGAAATTATACAGTATGCAGCCTTTTCAGATTGAATTCTTTCACTTGCCAACATGCATGTAAGCTTTCTCCATGTCTTCTCATGGCTTGATAGCTCATTTATTTTTATTGCTGAAAAATATCTCATTGCATGGATACACCACAGTTTGTTATCCATTCACCTAATGAAGGACATGTTATGCTTCCAAGTTTTAGCAATCATAAGTAAAGCTGTTATAAATATCCATGTGCAGTGTTTGTGTGGACCTAAGTTATAACTCATTTGGGTATTTCTGAGATTTTTAATATTTGTAACAGTTTTATAAAAATTTTATGCTATAAATTAAAAAATTCAACTAGGTTGACCAATTTTCAGAAAAAAAACTATATAAGCAAATGTCCCTAAAGAAGAATTAGAAGGGCTGAATTGTCCTGTAATTACTAGAAAATTGAATCAGTAGTCAAAAATATTTCCACTAAGAAAATCCCAAGCACAGAGTCTCTATCAAGTCAAACCAGTGTTCAAGTAACAAATTATTTCAATCTTAATCAAACTTTTTCAGGGCACTGAAAACTTACTTATGAGGCTAGTGTGATTTTAATACCATAATGCAACAAAGATAGTAAAGAAAGAAAATCATGAGCAAAATTTATTTATGAAACATAGATGCAAAAATCATAAGTAATATGATTAGCAAAAAGCATTTAGAACATATATATAAAGTGTAAGTGGCATAATCCATGATGACAAAGTTGATTTTACTTCAGGAAGATAAAGTTGTATCAATATGAAAAAGTTAATTAATATAATTTGCCATATTATGAAATTAAAGATAATAAGATACCTCAACAATTACAAAAAGAGCACTTAATTCATTGATGTTGATGTTATTGAAAAATTAGACACAGAGGGGAACTTCCTTAATATGACTCTAAATCAATGGTAAACTTTATACACAGTGAGAACCCACTGAAGGCTCTACCTCTGAGTTCAGAAAGAAGACCGAGATTCCAAGCAATACCTCTTTTATTTGATATTTTACCAGTGTTTCTAACTAGTGCAGAATGACAAGAAAAAGAAATAAGTGTGTAAGGATTGGAAAGAATAAGGAGATAAAAACTCATTTGCAAATCATTTGCAAAGGAATAACCAAAAATACTTACAAATAAATTATTGCAATCAATACAAGAGTAAGGGGAAGTTGCTAAATAAAAATCTGCATAGTCAAATAAATTATGTTCCTAAGTTACAGTAATAAATGTAAGAATACAAACAGAAAGTTTAAAGGTAACATTTATAATAACACCAAGCATACAAACTACGTAAAAACATACCTGGCGGAGTGTGTTCAAGAATTCTGTGAGAAAAATTTTAAGATTTATTAAAAGATTTTAACCAACATGTAAGTGAAAAGATAAATTATATTAATTTATTCCCCCCAAATGATTCCAGTCAGAATCATAGCATGTTCTTGCCATGGAAATTGACAAGCTGATTCTAAAATTTCTATGTAAAGTCAAAGGGTGCGTATAACTAGACAGTGTTGAAATAGAGGAATTAGTGCAAAGACTTGCTTTATTGGATATTAAAACTCATTACACAGCTATGATAATTAAGGTAATGTTGTGTGGGTACAGAGAGAGACTAATGAAATAAAATGGAGGGCCCAGAAGCAGATGCATAGTTATACAGACATACATGTGACAGAGATGGCCTGAAAGATTGGTGGACGATGAACAATCTCTTCCAAAAATACTGTTCAGACCAAATGTATCCATCTGAACAACAAATCAAAATACTATTTTACAACACACATAAAATCAAGTCTGGGCTGATTAAAGATCTGAGTGGAAAAGACAAAATTATCAACACAGGAAAATATCTTCATGATGTCAGGGGATTAAATGATCTATATCTGTTGGCTTCGGCTGGAGTATAAATTATGAAAAAATATACTAGTAGTCCACCAGTAATATTCTTAGAATTGAGTTTTTCATTCTTTTATGTTTTAACATGTAACTTTTATGTTTTAATATGTATACTTTAAAGCATTGTTTCATGAAGAAAATATAAAACACTTCAAATGTAAAACAGTATAACAGCAATACTTCCTCAGCATTGCACAGTGAAAAATACAAAATTTGTATAAAGGCCTTTGTATATGCATTGTAGTAAAACTTTAGTGTAGGAATATCTAATAGACTTGAAACATTCTTTGCCATTTACTTTATCTGTTTCTATTTTGTTATTCAAATAATATTGTAAGTTGACAATTTATTTCCAAAATATAAAAATATGTGAGAAGGGAAATAATAAAAATGCCAAGTAAGATGTGTATGTGCACTTTGAAAATTAATTTTCTATTTTGCTTTATCAAATATGATTTGATTTAGACTACTTTTACTTGCAAAAAGACTAATTACAGAGCTATGATAATTAAGATAATGTGGTGTGAGTACAGAGATAGACTAATGAAATAAAATGGAGAGCCCAGAAGCAGATGCATGGGTATACAGACATATATGTGACAGAGATGACCGTATTTATGTGAGATCATAAGGGTGGGGCCTTCATCCTATGGGGCTCGTGCCCTTATAAGATGAGGAGACACTGTCATGTGAGGGCACAATGAAAAGAAGATCCTTTGCAAGCCAGGAAACATTCTCACCAGGAACCACTGAGCTGGCACCTTGACTCTAGGTTTCCCAGCCTCCAGAGCTGTGAGAAAATAAATTTCTGTTGTTGAAGCCACTCAGTCTATAGTATTTTGTTATGACAGCCCAAGCTGACTAATACAAGACCTAAACATGCACAGCCATAAAACCTAACCCTCTCTGCCTAAATGTAGCATTTATTTAGGCAGACACCTGGCATTTGTTCCATAATAATAAGCCTTTCCTTTCTGTCACCATTTGTAATTAATTAGCAGAGTTCCTTACAAACAATATGTATTCCATCCTTATTTTTTCAACCACTTTTGTCATTTCACTGATCATCCAAAAGTTAATGAATCAAAACATCCATTTACTCTGCTCATAATCTTGTGGGTCTTGCATACAGGTCTCAGCTGGGGAGTTCTATTCTTCTAGTTCGTCTGGTCGTAGCTGAGATTCCACATGTGTTGGCAGCCACCTACAGTTCTGCCTGGCAGAGGTCTCTCTGGAGGGTGGCTGGTCACCAGCTGGGACGACAAAAGTGATTGGGCTGCACGCGTCTCACCCTCCGGCAGGCTAGCCTAGACCTATTTGCATGGCAACTCCAGCATTCCAAGAAGCCAGGCCAGGCCTAGGCTTAGGACTTGAACTCTGTTCCTTCCACCTCAGACTGTTGTCCAAATCAACTCAAAAGACTAGGCCAGATTGAAGGGACAGAGAAGACCAAAAGCCGAGCATTGTGGCCATTTTTGCAATCTACCACAATTAAACAATGCATATGGATATTCAAATAGCATAGCTGAGGCAGTGATGGTGTTCCATCCCAACTGCCATGGCAGAGATGGCCAACAGTAATCTAAGGCAATGAAAATTGTCTTTTTAATTAGTTGATGGCATGACAGCCTATTCAAGTTATAAAAAATCTTCCAGAGGCATAAAATCTTAACTCCTGGAGGGTGGTAGTCCTTTCCATTCCTTTGTGAATTAACCTTATCCATATCTGAAGCTCAAAGGAAGTAAACCTGTTTTTAAAAATCTATGCGCTAATATTTTCCTTGTTACATGGAGTGATCTCTTAAATAGGTTGATCTAAGCTAGTGAGAATTTCCAGAAACCTTCCATAATCAGCCTAATAGAAGCACGCATTTTGAGGCTGAAATAATAAAGCAATATGCTTTTTTGTCTCCCAACTGCTCTGCAAACCTCTGTGTGCTAGTTTTTCCCTGCCCTTGGATGAAATCTCAAAGAAGCTCTGAGATAATAAAGCCCTCTAGGCTCTTTGACCCCTAAAACAGTTTTAGACCAATAATTAGTATGTTCAGTCCCAAGTAGTAATAGAAACTCCAAATTTTATTCTAGGTTAACTCTTCCATCCTTGTATTAATTAGGATGGATCAGGTTATACTGTGGTAACAGACAAACCCCCAGTAGTTTTGGGGTTTTGTTTGTTTGTTTGTTTTTGTTTGTTTACTTACCCTAAGTCCTCTCCAGACCAAAGAAGTAACTCCTCTTTGCAGTAACTCAGCAACCAAAGCCATCTATCTTGGGATGCTGCCATTTTGATATGGCACCTCCTTACTGCTGCTGTGCAAGGGTCACACAGAGTCTTCTCGCTGCTACCATTTGAAAGCGACACATGGCATTTCCAGTCCCATTTCTTCAGTTGCACATAGTCACATGCCCCATGTAAGTGAAAGGGTCTGGAAGTTGTGCCTTTCATAATTAGAAAAAGAAACTAGAACGATATTGATGAGTTCTACTTCTGGGGGCCCTACCACTCTCCCTGCTTGCGCCTGCTAGGAATAGGAGATATGGGAGACTTCTTTTCTATTTTATTGCCTTGTGTTTCTGCCCCTGATCCTCTACCCCCACAGTTCATAAAATCAAGGTATAGATGCCATTACTCCTCCAAGATGGAAGGAAGAAGAGAAGGGAAAGTAAGGGGCAGTAATGGCCTTACTTTCCTGGGACTGTTGTGAGCTGGTGAAACACTGTCTGGCTTGGCCAGTGTTTTACAATGGATTCTTTCTTCTGTTGTGGGCTGCATAGGTTCTTTGGAGGTTCTCCCATTACTGAAGACTGCTCACTGGTAGTTCTCTGACATTTTCCCATTGACAGTTTTCAACTCTTGTTTGTCCATCTATACCTGGGTCTCTACCACACTTCCTGGACAAAGTCCCTTTGTCTGACTGAGGTATGACACAAGGTCACTTTTCCCTAGTTCAGAGGAAAAACACACACATCAACTTGTTGATAGAAAAGATTATATCCCACATTGAAGCCATCTTCTTGGCTACCATCATCCACTTTACCCACTTCCAGGCTTTTAAATTCTTCAGCTCTGGGACAGACACCAGTCTTCTGTATCACCCATGCTTCAAGAAATATAAATCAAGTAGGACACCTGGGTGGCATAGTTGGTTAAGCGTCTGACTCTTGATTTTGGCTCAGGTCATGATTTCACAGTTTGTGAGTTCCAGCTCCACCTTGGGCTCTGTGCTGGCAGCATGGAACCTGCTTGGGATTCTCTCTCTCTCTCTCTCTCTCTCTCTCTCTCTGTCCCTCCCCCACTCGTGTTCTCTATCTCTCAAAATAAATAAATAAACATTAAAAATATAAATCAAGTCTTCTGATTCATCCTCTTAGTGTCATCGGGTGAACTGGGGAGACCTGGGCCCCGGGGCCTCAACCCAGCCAGACTTGGAAGAGTCACTGAAGATTCTTGGTCTTGTCTCAAGAAGAGAAGGAATTCAAGGACAGACACACAGCACAGATGAGTAACATAAGCAGGAAAATTTAAAGCAAAAAGTACACTTTCAAGCTAAGATAGTGGGCTAATTCAAGAGAGGGAGACTGCGTCCCTGGGACGTGAGTTTCTGTCTTTTTATCTGCAATTGTTAACTAGGGGGTAGAATACTCATTATTTGGAGTGATAAGCAGGGTTTCAAGCTTTTTCTTCCTAATTTGGTCATAGTATCCATCATCTTGGGCCTGTCTGGTTTGATTGAGCTTCTTGTGGAGTGCTACCAGGACAGGCCTCTGACCTTGCCTGGCTGGCCATGACTTCCTCCTTGCTGCCCTCCAGGTAGCCCGTTAGAGCCTCAATGTCTACTCTAACATTAGCATCCCTTTTAACTGGTCTTCATTGTCCCGTTCTTATTCTTGTATTTCACTGTGTTTCACAGTATATCATATAGCTATTATAAAAATAAATTGAGCTCTATCACTTCCTACTTAAGACTTCCAGTGGTTTCCCATTGCACTTAGAAGAAATTTATACCCTGCCCTATAAGGTTATGTCTGATTTAGTCCTTGTCTATCTTTCAACCTTACTTGATATCAGTAGTTTCCAAACATTTTCGACATTAGATTTACATGGTATGCTTTAAGGGAAAAAAAAAAAGAAAAGAAATCCCGATGCCTTGGTTTTACACATTACTATTTAAATGAGAATATCTGAAGGTAGCAGTCAGACATCATTGCTATTATTTTTTTTTTAATTTTTTAAAAGGTTTATTTATTTTTGAGAGAGAGAGAGACAGAGCATGAGCAGGGGAGGGGCAGAGAGAGAGGGAGACACAGAATCGGAAGCAGGCTCCAGGCTCTGAGCCATCAGCCCAGAGCCCGATGCAGGGCTCGAACTCACTGATGGTGAGAATGTGACCTGAGCCGAAGTCGGATGCTTAACCAACTGAGCCACCCAGGCGCCCCAGACATCATTATTTTTTAAAGATACCCACATGATTCCAGTGTGCAGCAAAGTTTGGCAACTCCTGTTTTACACCATTCTCCCTTGCTTCCTAAGCTCTACTTTCACTGGCATTCTTTTCATTTCCTAAAGGTTTTCTGGCATAATAAACAATATATATGGTCTTTGTCCTCATTTCCTGGCACAGGAAAACCCTTGGCATTTCCTAAGTGATAGGACTGTCTTCATTATGCTACTGAGGTGAGCCAAGGTGGGCTACTAGATAGCTTCAGGAAGACAGCTGCTCACTGAAAAGAACAAGCACCAGATTAGAAGGTGGGAACTTTGATTCAGCCCAATACTGTTGGAGGAAAGGGAGGTTAGAAAATGAATTCAGTCACCTAGCCAATAATTAATCAATCATGCCTATGTAATGAAACTTTCTTTTTTTTTTATTACTTCGATGATAATGATGATGATGATGACGGTGATGATGGGGACAGTAAAGTTACTTTTAACTACCGCTCGACTGTCTTGTTGAGAAAATCAATATAAACATATATTCCCCGAAATGATGCCCCCCCAAAAAAATACTGGTAAAGAAAAAAGTCCTTTACACTGCATTTATATATTTACTGACGGAAAATTATTGAAAGTTGCCATGCATAGTGACAGTATTTCCACAAAGCAATATGAACGTGAAACTGCTCTCTCGGAGCACAGGAGCTTTCTAGTTTGGCATGCCTCTAAGGCCATGTTCTGTGCAATGAACTCCCTATTCCACTACCTTACTCATTTTTAATCACTTATAAAGGCATACTCACACACCGTGCCTTGATGTTATTTGGCTCTATTCTTCTCCAAAACACAATCTAAACACCAGTGAGGTTTCATAACAGTATTCTGTTGTAAAATGTTCACTTAGATAAGAGGTCATCAAACTTTGGTCTACTGGCCTAATCTGAATCCCCCCTCCCCGCACGATTTTTAAATAAAGTGTTATTGTAACATAGTCATGCATCAATTTTTTTTGTTATTGCCTGTGGCTGCTTTCTTGCTATAATGGCAGAGTCAAGTAGCTGTGATAGAGATTGTATGGCCCATAAAGCCTGAAACATTTACCATCCAGTCCTTTAGAGAGAGAGTGTGCTGACTCTTCGTTGAAACAATTGACATTATCTCTGAAATGAAAGAATGCGTATGCACAAAATTCTCTCAGTACTCTCCTGATACTTGAGACTGTATCTGTGGATCCCAGGTTTAGAAATCTTCATCTATTTCCTTGAAAGCACTGATCCGAATTACTTTCCTCTAGTCAATGTTGCATCTCCAAAAGCAAAACTACAGTTTGAGAAGTAAAGGATGCTTTTCCTTACATTTTGTCCCAAAGTCTGAGAGGTGTAGTTTGTAGGCTGGCAGGGAGAAACTATCTGTGTGAAGATATTTGTGAAATTCAACAGCTTATTTACTAGCTTCTTTTGCAGGAGAATTTTAAGGCAGGTATTTGAGACATCTTGCAGAAAAATCTTTCAGAATTTCTCTCTTACGTTTAGCTTCACATGTATTTATAGATGGGTTTATGCTGAACTTATGGTAGTAATATGATGAGATTTTGGCCTCTATTTTTCAAATATTTTCTCAACTGAAATATACTAATCTGAGAACATTTCTCTAAACATGCATTAAATTTTTTTTAATGTTTATTTATTTTTGAGAGAGAGAGAGACAGACAGAGTGCAAGCGGGTGAGGGGCAGAGAGAGAGGGAAACAGAATCTGAAACAGGCTCCAGGCTCTGAGCTGTCAGCACAGAGCCTGATGCGGAGCCCGAACCCATGAACTATGAGATCATGCCCTGAGCCAAAGTTGGATGCTTAACCTACTGAGCCACCCAGGCGCCCCTAAAGATGAATTTTTTTAAGATCAAAGAAAAATGTGCATTACTTTTGGCCAAAATGAACTGACTTTCTAAGCATCAAAGCTGTTTAAAGTGTTTTGAAAATACAATTTTGCTATTCATTTGTTTTCCCTTTAGAATCAGTGTATTGTGCATGCCAGCTATGATACTTTGCTTTGGATGGGATGCTAAAGAGTGATCTCAGTTCAAATAGGTTGAAATCCCTCATTAGATACTAAACAGCAGCATGAGGGAAATTGGTTTCTTTTAATCTTTCACATAAAGAGGCAATCTCTTTATATGCAAATACAGAGTTTTGCATATTGATTGTATTTTCTGATCATTGAACTTACACATTTATAAGCTAAATGTCATTCTTTTAAAAGAGGGTGCACAGTAAATATCAATTTCCATAATTTCCCCTAACAAGTTACTACTCCAGCGTGCCAAACACTCTTAACAGTGCAATTCATGTCTTCTTTTTATACTTCTGTAAATGCATAAAGAATTCTTAGCATTCAAACCAAACAGCAAGGAAACTCCTCTCTTCCATGTCCAATGTAAATTCTCATCCTGTATTTGGGGAGTAAGGTGACCAAGTTGCCCTGGTTTGCCGGGAAATTTCCTGGTTACAATGATTCAAGTTTACACCCAAGGATACCTCTTATTCCTGGGCAAAATGGATGGTTGGTAATTTGGAGTGCTGATGGTGACCTGTGTTTTTTTATATACTTTTAAATTTGTATGTAATTTCAAACTTTTAGAGAAGCTGAATACGTGTGTGTATGTGCGTGTGTGTGGACACACACACACGCACACACATGCCTTTTACTCAGATGAGTAACTGCTTAATTTTTCGCCACTTGTTTCCTTAAAGTAATTCTTTCATACCTAGCACATTAGGTTTAAACTAAATTAAATACAGACCTTTGTCTTTTCTGGATGCTCACGTTATAATAGGGATCCATATTATAACTACCAATATAATTTATGCATTTAAAATTTATTTCTTGGGACTTGGACCTTAATGATCTTTTCCAGTAGTTGATAATTATTGTATGTTTACTTAAAAGACGTATTGTTGGTCATGTTTATGATTCCTTTGTGGCTGACTCTGGTTTGGAATGACAACCCTAAACAGTACATTGTTCCTATGGGAAACTCCATCTGCTTGAGAGTGATTCACTTTTAGATGTGGCTGTGGTGAGTATCTCGACTGTCTTCCTCTGCTTACATCTAAACAAGCTGGGGTTCACCCACAAATAGACTTCCCATGAAAGATCCTATGAGAAAGAAGGGAGAAAACAATCTGAAAGTAGTAGTCTCCAATGTTGAGGGAAAAAGGAAAAAAAATAGTAGAGAAAGAAAGGAAAAAAGGGTCATCTGAAAGTAGAGGAGAGTAGAGACAGAAAGAAGGCAGAAAAATGCGAGCTAAGTGATAGGTGAAATACGGAAAGTACTTTCAGAAAAACAACTTATATATCATCAGAAACCCCGTTTACTATTTCAAAACTACCGACACAAGAACTTTTATATTTTTAAAATCACCCCTATTCTTCATAATCACTTCTTATCTACGCTATTTTATGGCACCACAAACATACCAGTTTAGGCAGATACCACAGAAAGATATGAGCACCAGGAGAAGAGAACAAAGACTGTGAGTTAAGCACTGTGCAAAATGTCATAATGATAAACGGATTAGATGCATGCTATATATGAGGAACAAGATTTTAAGCCAAAGATTGAAAAAGTTCTAAATAGTTGGATTGATAATAAATGAATGACATTGTTCATGAGGCCGTACTGATTTTTTAATTTTTGCTGAAATTCCAGCATTTTATTGGCCTGAGCAGAATTGCATGTAGCTGGAATCAGGTTGATTTATATGTGGAGGGTTACTACTAATATGGTCACAATTTCCACTTAAATGAAAGTCTGTAAATAGTAAAATATCCTAATAAAATAGTGTCTTTTAAATACGCCAAGATGGATTGATCACCAAATATTATCCTTTCTCTTTCTTTCTTTCTTTCTTTCTTTCTTTCTTTCTTTCTTTCTTTCTTTCTTTTTTTTTGTTAAAGTGTTTTACCTGCTCAATTCAGGGTCATTCCATCACCCTCCCCTCCTCTCCCCTCCCTTCTCCTCCCCTCCCCTCCCTTCTCCTCCCCTCCCCTCCCTTCCCCTCTCCTCCCCTCCCTTCCCTTCCCTTCCCTTCCCTTCCCTTCCCTTCCCTTCCCTTCCCCTTCCCCTTCCCCTTCCCCTTCCCCTTCCCCTTCCCCTTCCCCTTCCCATCCTTCTCAGATAATCCTTGCCATCTTCCTTTTAGGTTTAGTCACATTTCTTCTTTTTTATACCATTACTGAAATGTTATAGACTAGTACATGAAGTATGGTCCACTGACATGATGCAGTCACACAATGCCTGTTTTGAGGACTTGTATATAGAAAGTTTGCTCAATGCCATAATGCTCAGAATGTTCCTATTCTTGGACAATACATGTTATCTCTGAAGGTGTGATTCAGATGTTTAAACTGTGAGAACAGGTTTCTCATTGTCTCTTGATCACTGTCATTATGGTGCTGTGCCTTATTTCCAGACCTGGATATCTTTTCTTTCTTTTTTTTTTAGTTTAATTTTTTAAATTTACATCTAAATTAGTTAGTGTATAGTGCAACAATGATTTCAGGAGTAGATTCCTTAATACCCCTTACCCATTTAGCCATCCCCCCTCCCACAACCCCTCCAGTAACCCTCTGTTTGTTCCCCATATTTATGAGTCTCTTATGCTTTGTCCCCCTCCCTGTTTTTATATTATTTTTGTTTCCTTTCCCTTAAGTTCATCTGTTTTGTCTCTTAAAGTCCTCATATGAGTGAAGTCATATGATTTTTGTCTTTCTCTGACTGACTAATTTCACTTAGCATAATACCCTCCAGTTCCATCCACGTAGTTGCAAAGGGCAAGATTTCATTCTTTTTGATTGCTGAGTAATACTCCATTGTATATATATACCACATCTTCTTTATCCATTCATCCATCTATGGACATTTGGGCTCTTTCCATACTTTGGCTATTGCTGATAGTGCTGCTATAAACATGGGGGTGCATGTGTCCCTTTGAAACAGACCACCTGTATCCCTTGGATAAATGCCTAGTAGTGCAATTGCTGGGTCATAGGGTAATTCTATTTTTAGTTTTTTGAGGAACTTCCATACTGTTTTCCAGAGTGGCTGCACCAGCTTGCATTCCCACCAACAATGCAAAAGAGATCCTCTTTCTCTGCATCCCACCAACATTTGTTGTTGCCTGAGTTGTTAATGTTAGCCATTCTGAGAGGTGTAAGGTGGTATCTCATTGTGGTTTTGATTTGTATTTCTCTGATGATGAGTGATGTTGAGCATTTTTTCATGTGTCGGTTGGCCATCTGGATGTCTTCCTTGGAGAAGTTATCTATTCATGTCTTTCGCTCATTTCTTCACTGGATTATTTGTTTTTTGGGTGTGGAGTTTGATAAGTTCTTTATAGATTTCAGAGACTAACCCTTTATCTGATATGTCATTTGCAAATATCTTCTCCCATTCTGTCAGTTGCCTTTTAGTTTTGCTGATTGTTTCCTTTGCTGTGCAGAAGCTTTTTATTTTGATGAGGTCCCAGTGGTTCATTTTTGCTTTTGTTTCCCTTGCCTCCAGAGACGTGTTGAGAACAAGAAGTTGCTGCAGGCAAGATCAAAGAGGTTTTTGCCTGCTTTCTCCTTGAGGATTTTGATGGGTTCCTGTCTTACATTGAGGTCTTGCATCCATTTTGAGTTTATTTTTGTGTCTGGTGTAAGAAAGTGGTCCAGGTTCATTCTTCTGCATGTCGCTGTCCAGTTTTCCCAGCACCACTTGCTGAAGGGACTGTCTTTATTCCATTGGATATTCTTTCCTGCTTTGTCAAAGATTAGTTGGCCATACATTTGTGGGTCCATTTCTAGGTTCTCTATTCTGTTCCATTGATCTGAGTGTCTGTTCTTGTGCCAGTACCATACTGTCTTGATGATTACAGCTTTGTAGTATAGCTTGAAGTCTGGGATTGTGATGCCTCCTGCTTTGGTTTTCTTTTTCAAGAATGCTTTGGCTATTCAGAGTCTTTTCTGATTCCATACAAGTTTAGGATTGTTTGTTCTAGCTCTGTGAAGAAAGCTGGTGTTATTTTGATAGGGATTGCACTGAATATGTAGATTGCTTTGGGTAGTATCAACATTTTAGCAATATTTATTCTTTCTATCCAGGAGCATGGAATCTTTTTCCATTTTTTTGTGACTTCTTCAATTTCTTTCATAAGCTTTCTGTAGTTTTCAGTGTATAGATTTTTCACCTTTTTGGTTAGATTTATTCCTAGGAATTTTATGGTTTTTTGTGAAATTGTAAATAGGATCGATTTCTTGATTTCTCTTTCTGTCGTTTCATTGTTGGTGTATAGGAATGCAACGATTTCTGTGCATTGATTTTATATCCTGCAACTTGGCTGACTTCGTGAATCAGTTCTAGCAGTTTTTTGGTGGAATCTTTTGGGTTTTCCATATAGAGTACCATGTCATCAGTGAAGAGTGAAAGTTTGACCTCCTCCTGGCCGATTTGGATGCCTGTTATTTCTTTGTGTTGTCTGATTGCAGAAGCTAAGACTTCCAATACTATGTTGAATAACAGTGGCGAGAGTGGACATCCCTGTCTTATTCCTGACCTTAGGGGGAAAGCTCTCAGTTTTTCCCCATTGAGGATGATATTAGTGTTGGGTCGTTAATATATGGCTTTTATGATCTTGAGGTATGATCCTTCTATCCCTACTTTCTTGAGGGCTTTTATCAAGAAAGGATGCTGTATTTTGTCAAATGCTTTCTCTGCATCTATTAGGCTACCACACAACATGGAAATTGTAGGTAGTATACACCATTGTTCCTAGTAAGAACTTTGGTCTAGAATGAATATTTAAAATCACAGATGACACCACAGCTTTACAAAATCCAGTTGTTAAATCTTCCTTTCTAAGGCCATGTTACTGGGGCTGACAGAGGAGACACTGATTGGTTTGAATTTAGGGTCAGATTATAAACATCGAAGTAATCTGTGCTTTATGTTCTCCTGGAAAAGTCCTACTCACCCAGGGAAAGGGAAGCTCCAAGTTTGGAAGGTCAGCTACCTCTTAACCCCTAGGGGAGTGTGGGGAGGTGGGCTGGGGAATGGTTGCAGCCACAGAAAGAGGATAACAATGAGCTGTGTCTTCTTTTTTTAAATTCTCGACCATAGGGGCACCTGGGTGGCTCAGTTGGTTAAGCATCTGACTTCAGCTCAGGTCATGATCTCATGGTTCATGGTTTGGAGTCCCGCGTCAGGCTCTGTGCTGACAGCTCAGAGCCTGGAACCTACTTTGGATTCTGTGTCTCCTCTTCTCTCTGCCCCTACCCTGCTCATGCTCTGTCTCTATGTGTCTCTCAATAATAAATAAACATTAAAAAAATTCTCAACCATAGGCTATTCGTAGGACAGTTAGCTTCATATTATGAAGCACAAGCTTTAATAATTCTGTGACTCATATTTTTAAATTACTCAGAGAATATGCAGTATATTTCTAGTACCTTAAAACTTACTATAATGGGCTTTCATGCACATTATTTTATTTGATCATCACAAGAATTTTATGAATTATCTCTTATCCCTTTCGTGGGATAGGAACCAAGAGTCTGAGAAGCTGTGATGTTCTCAAGTCTATACAGCAAATAAACAGGGGTTCACTTGTGTCAGGTGTGCTGCTAATCAGTAAGAGTAGAGCCAGGATAGCGACTAAAATTTAGAATTCTGAGTCTCCTATCCTATCTTGTGTCCAGATGCTTCTATTCCTGATGAGTATAGTTGATAGAACTCTTTCTTCTTCCCTATTAAAGTATGTTTATGGTCCATGCTACTTTCATTTCTGGCTGTGTCATTTCACTTATTAGAATGTAAAGTCCCTGAGAACAAGGTTCATTTTTGCTTTTTGTTGTTGTTTCTTTTATTGTACAGGTTCTGTAGGACAGTTTCGCTCACATAAATCGTGCAATGTAAAATCACTGTGATATAGGAAGTTCTGTAAATATAATTATTAGCCTGTGGGTAATTAAAAAGTAAATCTTTTTTTTTTTTTTTAGGGGAGGGGATGAAACTAGCTTGAGCTGCTCTTTTCCCAGGCACTTAATTATTTTAATTGATTGACATCTAGTACTGAAGCATGAATAGGTGGAAGTAACAGATTTGTCACAATATGTAGAACAAATAAAATCTTACTCATAAAAATATAAATTGTTTGGAACATTCAGGTTTGTCGTTTGACCTTGTAGGTACTCGTTGTGTGTGTGTGTGTGTGTGTGTGTGTGTGTGTGTGTGTGTGTGAAAGAAGAGAATGTAATGCTAGTTAAATCCAGAAATGGAAGTAATGGGAACTAGGGACAGGGAAGCTGTAGCATTTTTTTATCCAAAACAATGTCAACTCCAACAGCAAAGCTTTATGAGAGAGTTCAGTTATCTGTGTGAGCTGATGAGCACCCCTTCCTTTTCACTTCCCTTTCCAAAGTATACAGCTGAAAACCATTATTAATGGAAACACCCTGTGAAGTCAGTGATTCATACACCCTATCTGTTAGTTTTTGTTGCTAAAATGCCATTTTACCTCTTAACCCTTTGGGAAAACTAACAGGACATTCCAAACATAGTCCCCAAGTTTTTACTCGCTTACATCCAGTTGCAGAAAGTTTCTGAGTTACATGTAATTACTGCGTCCGGGAACTGACAAAACTTGACAAGAGATCAGGTATTTCCTGGCCAAACTCTGTATCTCAGGCTATTGTATCCTTAAAGCCAGGGAAGGATGAATCCAGAGCAGTCACCAACAGAATTTGGGGTTTGGGAGGACTGAAATAAAAACTGTGAGTGAGTGAATGAGTGAGTGTGTGATGTGTCTGTGTACCTTGGGATCAGAGGCCAGGAAGGGAGGAAAACAAGGAGGCAGAAAAAGTCATGATTTAAACGCATTTAAAATAAATTCGTTAAGAAATAAATCAAAAATAAAATTTGAATATTTTGCTGCAGTTAAAATGAATAAACTAGATCTATGTACCAAAATGGATAGACAAGATGAAAAATAATATTGAATAAGAGTCATGATTTAAAACTCATTTAAAATAAACTCGTTAAGAAATAAATCAAAAATAAAATTTGAATGTTTTGCTGCAGTTAAAATGAATAAACTAGATCTATGTACCAATATGGATAGATAAGATGAAAAATAATATTGAATAAGAGTCCAACTTGCACAAAATTATTTAGCAATGATGTCCTCCAAGTAAAATTTAAAAGTAAAAAAATTATATATGGATATATACATGTGAAGCGTGATTATTTTTTTGAGCGCCTGGATATTCTGGTTAATGTTTTTTTTGGGGGGGGTTATGGAGAAGGGGTAGGGAATAAAACTGGGGAAATATTGATTTAATTTTAATATTTTATTTTCTCCAGTGAAGAAAAATTTTAGTGTCACATGTGGCAGACTCAATTATGAGTGGTGGTTCCATGGGTGATGGTTGTTCTATTTAAATATGTATGTGTGTGTAAATATATATATATATATATATATATTTTTTTTTTCCAAATTAGGAAGAAAAAGTGAATTTTTATCCTTGAACAGCATTCGTACCTTGAGAAAACCGATGGTAATAAAAGTGTGGTGGTTTAAGATGTACATTACAAAAAGGAGTAATTGATCCCATTTTTAAGTGTTCTGCTGATAACACTTTAGTAATTCAAGAAGTGACAGCATTTTCTTTAAAAATGTTCACCACATTACTTAATCTTTAAGGTCGATCAATTGTATGAAATACTTTAATGTTGTGTTAACAAAGATTTTCTGTATTCACTTTACGTTCAATGCTGATGCATTAACTCTGAGATGTTTCCTTTGGGTTTTCCATTCCTGAGACGATTGATAATGTACTTTTGTTTACCTATTTTATTTCATTCACCGTTGGTGTCCTTGTGAAATTTCCACTAAATTTAGACAGAAAAAGAGATCCTCCTTCAGATCTTTGTGTGGGGCAGAGCAGGGTTTGGGTCTACTTCTGCCCCCACGGGTCAAGTGTTGGTTTCTGAATCAGCCCAACAACTCACCTCTGGGTGGGCCACACGAGATGGACAGCTCTGTGGTCTTATTTCTGCTTTAGTTTCTGGTTCCTGGGTTGATATATTAACCGCTCAAACATAAAAAAATGTTTTAAATTTAGTAAATTGTTTCATTTAAAAAGGCTGTTGTAGGGCGCCTGGGTGGCGCAGTCGGTTAAGTGTCCGACTTCAGCCAGGTCACGATCTCGCGGTCCGTGAGTTTGAGCCCCGCGTCAGGCTCTGGGCTGATGGCTCAGAGCCTGGAGCCTGTTTCCGATTCTGTATCTCCCTCTCTCTCTGCCCCTCCCCCGTTCATGCTCTGTCTCTCTCTGTCTCAAAAATAAAAATAAAAATAAAAACGTTGAAAAAAAAAATAATCTTCTTGGGTCCCATCACCTGCTTCTCCAGGATCTTTTCTGCAATCTTATTTGCCATTAGGGGTTCTGCAGGTGAAAAATTCTGTGTTCATTAGGAAGATATTTTTTAAGGAGGTAAACCTTTTCTCCATACATACCATTTTCCTCCCTCCCCTCTGCCCTCTCATCGTTTCTAAGCAAAGGACCTTGTTCTTAGTTGACTCCTATCATTTGAAGTTATTTCTACTATAGGGTATTTGTATTTATAATAATAGTATCTGCTTCAAGAGAGAATCTTCTTTAATATCAAAGGGAATGATGCTGTTTATGAAGGTAAAGAGATGGACAAGAGGGTCAAATTCCAAGTACTGGTCCTGCTCAGAAGCTGCTCAAATCCTACCTTAAGTCTGGATATCTCTCTCCCCTTTTGACCAAAAAAATGTTTTTAAAGATAGTACATCAAAGTTTACTTTAGGAACCGAGGATATTTATTGAAGCTGAGACCTTGCTGGAGAAGATGAGGCATTTACCCTGAGGCATTTTCAATATTATATAAGAAAAAGTGCTAGTAGTATCAACATTTAAAAGTTACAAACCTTTAATAATTTGTGTTTCTTAACTTCCTTCAGTCCGTCACCAAGAGATGAACATTTGTTCACGTTTTAATTGCTTGGCACATAGTGGAAACAAATTCCATACACATTCAACAATTTGATATAATATATTTGAAAATGATATATTTTTATAAGCTGGCAGGTCCCCAGTTTCCCAGTAGATTTTAAAAGAATCTTAGGAAATATAAGTTTTGATAGAAAAAAAAAAACAAGGTGCTAGTTGGACGTTGACTCTATTGAAAAAGAGCCACTGTTCTTTTTTTTTTTTTTTTTTTTTCTGTCACAGGTACTATTAACATTGTGCTTTAACAATTTAAATACTTTGAATGGAAAGGACAATCTTTTTATATATTTTTCACGTCTGTGTTAATATATATTACAGGAGAATGGAAGTAGCTAAATGTTGATAGTGGAAAAAAAAAACATCTTGGTGATTTCAAATACATTGGAATGAAAAACTGAAAATAGGAGAAATGTCAATAAAATCAATTAAGTTTTGAGGTTATATCGGTAATAAATAGTACATGTTGCTCGTCAACAATGCTTCACCTTTCCTCAGCAATGTCCCTTCTGTGTTGACCATCTCCAAGATCCTTCCAGTTGGAATAAATCCTTATATAATAACGGTACCTAAAATATCCACTGCTAGGCATTTTAGAAGTAGGAATCATTCTAGTTTATAATTGCAGTTTGTGGAACATGTTAATTACCTCTGGATTTCCAGTGTGTGTTCCACAGAACTTTAGAACTGAGAGTGACTGCATAAATACAAGGGCTTTGAAGCCAAAGGAATGTGGGAAATATTTCGTATTATGTTTTTCCCTTGGAAATTCGTAATGAACTTCTGTAAAATTTAAGAACTGAGATCTGGGGTATAGAAACTTGTTTAACTTGTTTAATTACTGATTTCCCAGACAATAGAGCTGTTTCATTTAGTGTTATGGAGCTAGTGTTCCAAGAGCCATAATTTAGGAAGCAGTGGATTAACCCAACATTTATATCTCAACAGTTTTGGAGGTTAATTTTTCAGGCTGTTTTTCTTAACTTGCACTTTGTTTTTTTTTCTCTTGTTTTATTTATAAATTATCTCCAATGTGGGGAAATTATGTCTAGCAAAACATAATTGAAAGCAGTTACCTCAATGTTACTTAAGCTACCATGTACAGAAATAAATTTAAAAGAATCAATAATATCATCAAAAACCAGAATTTCTACTAAAAAAAAACTTGTTGCTATTAGTGCATCTAAAAAATTCAGGATAATACTATTGGAAATTTTAAAACTTTTATGTTGGTAATTATGAGATGCTTAGAAAAAATGAAAAATAACCGAAAACTAATGTATTACTAATTAGCCCAGGAAAAATTTTGAGGAAAAAGTAGCTGCCTTTTTCTTGAATTTCCTAACCCAGTGTGTTATTACAATAAAAATGCATTACCACGGAAGAACAAAATGGAAAATACTAGCTTGGCCTTACTCAAAGTTAAAGAATTTTTGTACTTCCAATGTGCTATCTGTTAAGAGACAAAGGAAGTGAAAACTCATGAAGAATAATTTGAAGAATAATAGTTTTATAAAGTGGATAAATGGGTTCTGTGTTAGTACAAAATGGGGAGAAAATAGAGCTTAATAAAAATAATTAAAAAGAAACACAAGAGTAAATGAAGACATACCTAAAAATTTTAAATTAATGGAAAATGTGAGTAAGATCCCTAATTCATCAAATACAGAGCATGTAAAATAAAGGGGCTCTCTGCCTCTTAAAGTAGTAGTAAGTATCAAAAAAGACACTTTACATAACGATATAATGATCATTACAGAGTGAAAATGTAAATAAGTTCAAGAAAGATTTTAAAATGTTCATAAATAGCTTTTGTGACTTTTAAACATGTTATGACTACCTCAAATAACTATTGGAAACAGATAGTATGGGTGTCTGTGTGTATGTATGTATTTTTAGCTTATTAATTTTATTTTTGAGGGAGAGAGTGCACTCATATGATCAGGGGAGGAGCAGAAAGAGAGGAGAGAGAGAGAATCCAGCATGGAGCATGATGTGGGCTTGAACTCATGAACCATGAGATCATGATGTGAGTTGAAATCAAGAGTCGGATGCTTAACTGACTAAGCTACCCAGGCACCCCGGAAACAGCATTTAAATAAATAAGAACCCTGACTTTCTGAGGCAATATAATCGAGTGTAGCCTTTGGAGTATAACCATCCAGTTTGTTACCACATCTCCACTTAGGGGTGATATTAGAATGTTACTTAATTTCTTTAAAGGTCATTATTTTCAACTGTAAAATGGGGAAATAACAAGCCTATCTTATTGGATTGTTGTAAAGTTCTTAGCACAATGCTAAGCACACAGCAGATAGGTAAAAATGCTATTTTTTTTTTACTATTATAATATGCATAATTGGTGACACTTCATTGAACTTTTGAGGACAAAAAAAGACCTTCCACAACTCTTCAGAACTATTCTAAAAGACCAGATATTGAACTTGGGGAAAACTGGCAAGATCTATCATATTTTTAACCTCTTATGTAATATTCCCAATGGTACAATTTTGAAATTATGTAATTATTTTAAAATTTATTATATGCCTAAATCTTTCTCAACTGTATTTGATGATATCCCATGCCCATCATTTTTTCAACTTGATTATTTATATAATACGAAGCATCATTGAATATTTTAACTTAACTTTTATTATTTTGCAAATATTTACTTATCTCTAGACTGGAAGAGAATTCTTTGCCCTGTCCTAGTGATCAAATTCTTTATATTTTAATTTTGTCTGGTATGATGTTAAAAGAAGAAAGTTGCTTTTCCTTCACTATTGAAGTTTTCTGAATATATTTACTGTAAGTAATGAACTTTAATTACTTTTGCAATTACAGCTTATTTGATTGAATTTTCCACTGACTGCACAAAACATCTGTCCTACTGGGACCATGCATAGTCTCTGATCTGGGTACAATATGCTGTTAAAATATAGTAACATCTGTAGTCCATTAATTTCTAAAGCAATAGGCAAGTTGGGCTTCCAAATGGTTCAGCCAAGTTTATACTTGGGAATTCTGTTTCTTTGCTTTCCATCTCTAAGTGGACTGAGACAACTCATACTTTCTGCTTTGTTGTGGTCTTTACTTAGTATTTGATAAAGCAATATCAACAATTAACAAAGTACTTGATTTTACGCTTTACTTTATTCCGACTGCACTATTCCCAAAGATAATAGAAATAAAAGTGGTGCAAAGGTACTTTATTACAATTACACTGACATCAGTATGCTGTTACTGAATTGTTAAGTGATGTGAAGATATTTTGTGATAATGGCTCTTCTGTGTGGACTTCTTTGAAGATTAAGTCTAAGGGTAGTTGAAAGGTGGGAAAGAGGCTCCTAGGATTGCAAGTTTTTAATTTTGTCTGAATGTGCAATGAAAGGCTATCATTACCATTATCCTTGTCTCTTGTTCCTTGCAGAAATATTTTGTCTAATACAGAAATATTTTTCTAATAAAGTCTAGAGATAATTTTTTGCACCCTTATGTTTTAGCAAAAAATAGGTGAGGCATAAAGAAATCATGGAGAAGGACTAATGTTGGCATAAAAGGGCTCAATGCAGCTACCAATACAGGTCATTTGTTTGTCATGTAGATTTTGAAACCGCCATATCATTTTACCCAAGTCCGGTGTGTATTCTTCAGCCAATAACAACAGTGACTCCAATTTCCAAAATAGAAAATACTGCCTAACAAAGTCTCTATTAGCAAACCGTAGTTGTAGAAACTGCTAATGTTCACGTATGTTTTCTATGCTTTCTTGCAGTTCTGATTGTCTTTTGACTGGTTTCTGGCCAATGAGATATGGGTAGAAGTAGTATGCCACCTCCAGGGTTGTCCCTTCAACCTTCTCTCTTTCCCTCCCAGGTCAACCTTGGAGATCAAGTACTTTAGATGGCAGAGCTACACGGTAAGGGGGCTGCTCTACTCATATCAGGCAGGCCATCGATAAAAATTTAAGACTTTTAGTATTAAGTTTCTGAGATGTAAGTCTGTTGCAGAACCCATATTAAATCATTCCAACATCATTACTACATATAATGTATAATTCTAGTTTAGTAGTTATCTATAAGAGTGAACATTACTTCAAGGGGATTATCCATGAATCTCTGGCACTCCCTAATCTATATTACGTCTATTTCTCAGTTTAATAGGATACATAATTTATGTTCACACACATATTATTGTTGGTGTTGTTGTTATTATTTTGAAAATGCTTATTCAGTTGCCAACTTAGCAGAGCAGTGACAAAAATAGTACAACACTGCTTTTGTGAGGGGGGAAGAGAGCCTAGGAGTAGGCCTAGGAAAGCCCATTAAAGGATGACCTTGTATATTGACAGGAGTAAGAACTAGATAATCGTCAAGAGTCAAGGAATGGGTGAAATGCCTCCCTCAGGGAAGAGTATTCCTTGGGAAGAAATTTTCAGCAGTCCAGAGCAACATTAAGGCCTTGAGGAAAAATCGTGGCCATGGCATCTTCACTTTGGGACTTGCTACATACAAACCGCCAGACTCCCACGGAAGATTCTTTCTTTCTCCCTATCACAGACATGGATGAAAATACACTGATGGGGAAAAACTGAGCCCCTTGAGGTAATCTGATGCACTCTTTCTACCACTTTTGCACATCTTAAATGGGTTTTAAACATCCCCAAATGACTACAATGTGTTCATTTCCTGTGGTGGATTTACAGTGTGTGACAGGAAATCCATTTCTTTTCCTGTAGATGCTAAATTCATTACCTTGACACAGAATGCAGACTCACTTTTTGCACTTGCTGCCATAGCAACCAGTATCAGGAGTTTTTTGTTTTTTTTTTTCTACTTTTCCTTCTACTCAAGCAGGGTGCTGCAAGAACTGTACTCCATTTAAAAAATTATTTTAAAGACACCTAACAGTGTTATACCAAGGGTCTCTTCACACTATCACCTCTGTAGACTATATACGTCATAAATCTATCATCGCATTATAGACCACAGCGTCCTAAACTAGCAGAGTATGGCATTAAGATCTCTTCACGAGAAGATTTCCTTTTTTTTTCTTTTTCTAATTTATTCACATCCATGAGTGCTATTTGAAATAATGGGTGTAATATATTTTCCCCCACCTAACAAACTGCTCTGCAGAGCAGTGATTGTTATTGGAGGCAAATCCTGGGCAGGTTCTAGACTTAAATGATCTAAGTGTCCCTGTGACTCTGAATAATGTCATATTACAATTCCACGAGAGCTAGAGTGTCATCTGCTGCTTTCTGCTTCAAAAAAGAGAAGAATGCCACCAACTCATCATGCCAAGTATTGTCCTAGTTTCCTAAATGGCAGGGGGGATAATTATAAAAAGCAAAACAAAGTTGATGGTTTGCCCTGCCCTGAATATCAGTCAGGTTGGGTTAGCATGGTGGCTGAAGAGGAAGAGAAAGAACACTTGATGTGCTTGCTTGAGTCTTAGGAGGTCTTGCTGTCGAGGGTCCAACATGAAACATATTCACACGTATCCTACTGCTAGAGTTTGGGGCATACCTATCCAATGGCACAGAGAAAAGCATACAGACGCTGGGAAATTGTAAGCGTGAGGCATCGCCAGGCTAGTTACCAAACAGCAACAGTCATCAGAATTGTATGTACTAAGGGTTCACACCATAACGGTGAGGTAGTTTAATTTACTCTGACTGTTTAACTTTTATTTTAGTGTGTGAAAGGCATGGAGGGATTCTATTTATTACCTGATAGCTACAACTTAATTTGAGGTAAAATATAAGCAACACATAAAATTGCTAACTTTGGGGGCGTCTGGGTGGCTTGGTGGTTGAGTGTCCAACTTCAGCTCAGGTCATGATCTCATAGTATGTGGGTTTGAGCCCCGCGTCGGGCTCTGTGCTGACAGCTCAGAGCCTGGAGCCTGCTTCAGATTCTGTGGCTCTTTCTCTCTCTGCCCCTCCCCAACTCATGCTCTGCCTCTCAAAAAAATGAATAAACATTAAAAAAAAATTTTTAATGCTAACTTTTATTTTAAATGTAGTATCCAGAAACTGCTGGAGGTGGGATGGTTGCCTTAGGAAGAAAAAAACATTAAGTTATAAAGCTCAAAGCAGATACATCATGGAAGCTGGAGGACAGATGATGCTTTATAATCCTTTTTACTTCTTTCTCTGGTTACTTCATGTTGTCTCTTACCTTCCCCACAATTGATATATTTTGCATTTAGTAATTATCTCATTTTCCTCCATATTCTTAGGTCTGAAATAAATCCAGATCTGTACTATGAGATTCCACTATTGCATATTTCCAGTTCTTTCTTCCTCAAATTATCTCCTTTATTACACATTATGTTGCTTATTCAGTAAATGAGGGTTGAAGTCTTAGTAATGCATTATAGTAAGGCAAAGCACATATAATCCAAATAATGCAAATGTGATTTGAAAAGTAGAGCATTTTAAGTTTTGCATTGGAATTAGATTCAGCTATCCAAGGTTTACTAACGCATTGATTGCACTGATTAGGGAATATTCTGTTGAAATAGTATGATAAAACCTGTAACAACGATATATAAGGCAAACATAAAACCTAAGAAAAGTATGATGAAAGTAAACTCAGAATCCATAAGAGCTTGAAGAGTTGTAGGCTAAGCAGATATAGCAACAGATATAAAGCTATGGCACCTTTCCTCGGGCTGCTGGCCTAATACACAAGAATTGCAACAGTAAAGATTTATATAATACACCCTCAATTATATATGCTGGCAGGAGGAGGGGGAAACTCAGAGCTGACTAAACGGGGAAACTTCATAGGGGACTGGAACCTGATAGATGTAACTAAAGGAAGAGTTCAAGATTGAAAACAGAGCTAGGGGAGGGAGAGGTATTCTAGGGTATGAGAAGTGCAAGAACTGGGACCTTGTCAGGAAGAGCTTTTGGTGGGGCCTCTTGGACAAGGGCGGGATATGTGTGAAAGTCAGGCTTTAAGGAATCGAATGAAGAGATGAAGAGAATTCAGTCTGTTAGTCTGGGGACATCTGAATGGGCCAAACACTGAGGGACTGTACTAGGGTAGTGGTTGTGATATGAGGAGTAAAGGAAAAAGATGAGTTATTTTAAGGAAAACAAAAGTTGATGGAACTGAGTGATTAAATTGAATCTAAAGCACACATGGTAATTTCAGAGTCAGTATTTGTAGGAGATAAAAGAAGCCATCTATAGTTGATATCTTTTGTTTTTCCTCCGAAAAGCACCACATTCCCTTATTCTTCTGGAAGTACCTTAAATCTTCTCTTGAGAACCTTTTCGTCCTTGATTCCAACCAAGTAGTTTGGGGGGCAGCTCTACTGGACTTCCTCCACTTCGCGTCCTGTGGGTGGTCACACTATGCTTGTGCAATCAGGGGTTCTCAGCTTCTAGCTAGCTTGATTGCTTTTTCAATTTTTTAATGTTTATTTTATTCTTTTTTTTTTTTTTTTTTTTTGAGAGAGCGAGAGACAGCAAGCCAGGGAGGGTCACAGAGAGGGGGGGGGAAGAAATCCCACACAGGCTCTGTGCCGATGTGGGGCTCAAACTCAGGAACTGTGAGATCATGACCCGAGCAGAAATGGAGAGTTGGAGGCTTCACTGACTGAGCCACCCAGGCACCCCTGAGCTAGTTTGATTTAAAGGGTGGGCACAAGACACTAGATAGGCCTTCTTTCTCTGTTGTTGGAGTTTCAAGGATGGAACCTCAGAGCAGCTGGTGGCCATGTTTCCTGGCAAAGATGAAACGTGGTGGGAAAATAGAGCTGATAAACGGAGGGCAGTCAAGGTGAGGTGAGTCTGCACTCACCACACACACACACAGAGGGAGAGAAGGAGCCAGAAAGGGACCAAGAGAGATAGAGATAATACCTTCAGCATTTGAATTTTTAAAAAAAAAAATTTTTTTTTTCAACGTTTATTTATTTTTGGGACAGAGAGAGACAGAGCATGAATGGGGGAGGGGCAGAGAGAGAGGGAGACACAGAATCGGAAACAGGCTCCAGGCTCTGAGCCATCAGCCCAGAGCCTGATGCGGGGCTCAAACTCACGGACCACGAGATCGTGACCTGGCTGAAGTCGGACGCTTAACCGACTGCGCCACCCAGGCGCCCCCATCATTTGAATTTTTGATGGTAGTCCCCAAAGTCTGTAAAACTGTCTTCATTTCTGAATTTCCTTCTCAATTTAATGAATTGTTCCAGTATACACCCAATGAACTCTGTTATTCTTGTAAGAGAGTTTGGGTTGGGTTTCTGTCATTTATAACCAGAATTCTAATTAGGAGACTTCCCAATTAGGTTGAGAGAAGATTATTAGAAAAACTAGAAATGTATGCTTTGATTATTAATTGGAAATGATGCATCTGTGCGTATGTCAATCTGACTTGAAACCTATAAACAGTTTATGTTTGGGGCAGTAATTATAAGGACAGATACAGAAGTAGAGGCCTAGACTTTGCCCTGTCAGTCTATTATTAAAAATGCCTGGGAACTGTGGTGGTAGTGGTGATACAAAAGGTGATTTCTGGAAGAAATATACCAGAAATAACTATGAAATCTTTCATAAGATTTGATAACTTTACAACTAAAAACACTGCTTTGGTTCAGATTATTTCTATCAAGTTGTGTTATGCTCTGGAAACCTATTTAATTACTTCAAACATTACATAGAGTCTCTAATGAGAAATGGTTGGGTCAGGAGCCAGGCTAATGCAGAGCTAAGAACTTTCTGCAGGCCTGCTGCTTTAGACCAGTGGAATGGTGGTGATTAAAGTATTATTTCATCTATTTTCTGCAGCTTGGAGATTTAAATGTGCTTTTCTTTTGGGGCGCCTGGGTGGCTCAGTCGGTTGAGCAACCAACTCTTGGTTTTAGCTCAGGTCATGATCCCAGGGTCATGGGATCAAGCCCTGCATTGGGGCTCCACTGAGCATGGAACCAGCTTGGGATTATCTCTCTCTCCCTCTCTCTCTCTCTACCTTTGGCCCTCTCCCCACTCATGCATGTTCTCTTTATCTCCCTAAAATAAAAATAATAAAAAGTAAACTATTAAATATGCCTTTCTTTCATTTTCTAAAGGACTTTCATAAAGATAAAAGCTTTGTTTATGACAATTAAGTAGTCATATGTTATAGGTGAAGAATATCAAAGCTAAATGATATTAATTTAAAATTTAGGAATACATAAGAAATTATAATATGACACAGTATTTGAACTGAGTGGCAGCAAAGCCTTTAGGATTTGATTTTGATAAGTGAAAATACAGTAGGAAGATGACTTAATAAATCTTGGTAACAAATTTCAGAGCAGTGGGATACAATCCAAAACATTGCCATCCTTTGGCTACTTGGAGGCAGCTTATAAAGTTTCCTGATCAGGTTGGTCCTACTTTTATTTTTGAAAGTTTTTTCGTGGGTCCTAACCTATTATTTCCTCCAATAAATGTTATATCTTTCAAGTGCATGTGCTAAATGTGGAAATAAAATATGTCTTTTGGAAACAGGAAAGTATGACACAGATTGCTTAAGGACCTTATGAACTCACGGTATTGCTCATCTTTGGATGACCAAAGAAGAATAATTATTTTAAGTGAGTTGATAAATAGTCTCAGTTTCAATTCCAGTTATGGTAAATAGTAATGGATATAGCCCAGTTCACCAAAAGCTCTTTGGAGTTCTCCATAATTTTAGAAAAGCTTATAGCATACAGGGGTCCTAAAGCCAATAAACATAAGAACTGTTGTTGCTTTACAAAGTATTCATGTAGTCTTACTTATCAATATGGAAAAGTATAGAGTTAAGCTCATGGACCAATGAATGATAACTTTCATGATCAAGTCCAAGAAGAGACAATATAAACCGAGAGCAGTCATAGTGGTGAAATGAGCCATTTTTTATTGAACTGTATGACAAGTCCTCACTCCTCAGCTGTCGCCAATTTTAAGCATACCTATTTTATATTACATGAATTATATAACATTTAAAAGAATCTTTTCCCTTCCCCCATATTGTTACATTCAGTGTTTAGAATGTCCTCTGTGAAAAATTCCAGTGTGATAATTATAGCTGACCCAGGGATTAGCCTAAGTAACATCAACTGCTCTATTGCCCTGACCATCTAAGGAATTAAAAAGGTCATAACATAAAACTGGAAAATAACTGTATTTAATTTAGATTATAAAACGTGGGGACACTGCATGTCATACCTAGATCATAATAGAAATGTGGTATTTATGACTTTTATCCACGCAAGGAATTCATCTGGAGCCAATTATCTGGAAATGCTCAGGAAGAACATATACAGGAAAACAAACTAAATTCCTTTGTAGGCCTCTCAAGATAATTGGTTTAGGGCAGAAAATGCTTGAGAGATCATATTCATACAAATTACCCAGTAGAATGAAATATGTCTGTAATTCATTTCAAACCAGAAGTGCTCTGAAAAAGGATCGCTGCTCAGGAGGGTGCCTGCAGTAGAGGGCAGCTGATCCTACTTGCCACAAAGATGCACCCATGGATTCTCCCTGAGAGGCCAGGTCTTGTGCCCCATCAGATATGGCGTCAGATGTATATCCGTGCTATCTCTTTGTGTGATGTTGTGACCATTTCTCGCTGATGAAAGTCCAGTTTTCCTGAGCCTTAAGATTGTTTTGGGTAATCAAATGGACAGTTGACAAAATAATGGGGTCAAAGTATCAAGATCATGAAAAACAAAGAAAAATAGAAGAATTGTTCCAGATAAAGGAGACTAAGGAGACATGACAACTAAATGTAACGTTTGGTCTTGGATTGGATCCTGGGTCAGAAAAAGGTCATTAATGTGACAGTTGGCAAAATTTCAATAACATTCATAGATTAGTACTGGTATTATTCAATTAGTACTGTGTTAATATTAATTTCCTCATCTAGGTAATTGTGCTATGGAGGGAATATAGAAATGATTTATATAATTTTTGTAACTTTTTTGTAAGTCTGAAATTAGTTAAAATTTAAATCAAAAAATTTTAGGTAAAAAGCATTACAGCCACGGGGACATTTACTAAAGAACCTAGATCTCCGTTAGGGTAGTTGATTGAAAATGCACATTGTGGCAACACAGTTCTTGGGTTTGAACTCCAGTTTCATTGCCTGCTAACTGTTTAACTTCCCAACTAATCAATCTCTAAATGCTTCTGTTTCCTTACCAGTAAAATGGAGACAATAATGCTTCTTGTAGTGTGGTTGCGAATATTAAATGAACTAAGGTGTATAAAGAGCTTAGAAAAGTACCTGATTCAATGAATATAAATAAATAAATAAATAAATAAATAAATAAATAAATAAATAAATAAAATAAATAAATAAATAAATAAAATATTTGTTAGGATTCTGAAAACTGTGCAGTGGCGATTGTTACATAAGGAATATTAGAATAAGATACCATACGGTTAATTCTATCTCCAGGTGAGAAGCTCTATATAAAGCTTTTTAATTGTCAGCTATACAGGAACTTAGACAAATTATTAGTGGAGGGAGAAGCAACCAGATACAATGACGGAATGTTTGATGTTGCAACAGAGGAGCACAGAGGCAAAGAGGTTAGGTCAGGGGAAAACATTAATGTGACTTTTCTAAGAGATTTGAACTTTTGGCAAGGCAACTCACTGTTAGCTCAAGACATTATTTCTGAGAAATAATGTGATGTAGAAGAAATGAATTGTCATTTAGTCTGAGAAAAGTTTGAGGTTTATTTCCCGAAAAATCTTATTTTTCATATATGCATCTGCTTTGATCCATCCTAGTGCAGCACACAGAGGGGAGAATGTGGTTAAGATTAGCATTAGAAACCTCAACATTCCAATGCAGCAAGGCCTGCAGGAACGGGGGAAAGAGTTTCAAATCATGGAAGCCATTAGCTGTGGGAGGATATGCTGTGGGAAAACCGGACCTGGGATCATAAAATACAGTTGGTCTGGCACAGCGTAGCTTGAGGCTTAAGATTTCTACCCTGTGGCTTTGCTATTAAGACCAGCTGTGGTGCATTGGGCAAATTTTATATCCCCAAATTTTGCTCATTCTGTGAACCCTCACAGCACAAACTTTGAAATTAAGCATTAGTCTGTGAAATGAGTGTAATGAATACTTGTATGTAACAAAGTATAAGAATTAGATGACTGAAACTGACTAGGGGTCTTAGTAAGTTACCTGGCTCATTCTTTTATTCTCAGTGTTAAAATCCTCACCTATCATGGCAGTGTCAGCCAGGGTCCAGCCAAGAAGCAGGGCTCACTAAATATTTTAAACAAAAGGATGAACCTCAGCAAGGGCAGAGGGGCACAGAAGGTGGTGTTAGCAGAACCCAGAATTAAGAACTATCTCTGTGACCAAGGACACAGGACCATAAAGATAAGGGATGTCTGGCAGGGAGCCGGAATCATGTAAAATGCTGCCTTGAGACATGGAGAAAGAAGGAGAAATTCTCTATTTTTTTTCCCTCCTTCCACCCTCAGTCATCTACTAGTGCCTCTGAGTGGCCAAATATGCTATCAAGGCAGTTCGCAAGGGAGCCTGGGAAATGTAGTTTATAGGAACAGGGCACACTTGCATATGTGTGCAGACAGGCAACAACCACCATGATGCCTCTGCCAGCGCAGGAAAAAATTAACGGAAGTTGAGTCCCTGCTCTGGCCTAGGCACTGTCCTCGGAGAGAGACTTGCCCACCCGGGGCTGTGCCTTTAACTTTTCAGAGCAATTCTGTGAATTGTCTACTACAATCTCAACTTTATAGATGAAACAAACAGAATCCTGGAAAGGTTCAGGTCTGTGTGACGCTGCACAGCCAGAAAAGAACAGAGGCCACCTGGTTCTACACATACTCATTTTCCTCTCCTCTGTATCTGTTCAGCACTTCAAAGCTCATTTTGTATTATGCTGGAACTGTAGAGTTGAAAGCACTGGGACTAAAAGAAACAACAGAATTCACCCAGCCTGACTTTATTTTTATTTTTATTTATTTATTTATTTGTTATTTATTTATTTAATGTTTACTTATTTTTGAGAGAGGAGGAGACAGAGCATGAGCGGGGGTAGGGCAGAGAGAGAGGGAGACACAGAATCCAAAACAGGCTCCAGGCTCTGAGCTGTCAGCACAGAGCCCAAGGCAGGGCTCCAACTCACGAACCGTGAGATCATGACCTGAGCCGAAGTCTGACGCTTAACCCACTGAGCCACCCAGATGCCCCTCACCCAGTCTGACTTTAAATTTTTTTTTTTTCAACGTTTATTTATTTTTTGGGACAGAGAGAGACAGAGCATGAACTGGGGCGGGGCAGAGAGAGAGGGAGACACAGAATCGGAAACAGGCTCCAGGCTCTGAGCCATCAGCCCAGAGCCTGACGCGGGGCTCGAACTCACGGACCGCGAGATCGTGACCTGGCTGAAGTCGGACGCTTAACTGACTGCGCCACCCAGGCGCCCCTAACTTTAAAGAACACTGAGAACACCGAGGTATGGGAACATTTGCTTAAAGTCACATATCTAGTGCCAGAATGGGAACAATAATGTAAAGTTTCCTTAAGGAGCTGAGTGATTACATCAATATTTAACTTGGATGTCATCTGGTGCTCTTGTTTTTTAACACAAAGTCACTGAGAAATCTTGGAGGGGATGGGTTGAAAAGATCAGGTGGAAGGGATTTGCCTTGAAGAGGCACGTGTCTGCCTGTTGTGCATGCTTGGTCGCCTCTACTTCCTGCGAAATAAGGAGCTAGACGGTCTGTTAAGATTTTGGGGGTTGAGGTGCAGAATAGCATGGGGCATTGGAAGAGGGATCTACCTACATATGGACTGTCTGCTGAAGGAATGAAAAACCAATCCCGCTAGGAATGACTACAGTAACAATATATAATGGAGAGTGGAAGACCCACTCACACCTGCTGAGGGTAAAAGGGATAAATGTGAGATGATGCCAACCAACATGGCTGTATACTCTCTTCAGTAGTGCCCAGGGTCTGGAGAAGGAATAGGAAAGTGAATGCTTAAACTGATTTGGCATTGCAGAATTTTCTGGCAAGTGAAGCACATCGGCTAGAGAGCTTTCCTAACTGAGCGCTTTCCTAACATAGGCCTAAAGGGAATCATTGGACTTGGAGAAGGGTAGCATCAAAGTAAAGGGTCTCTTTGGGGTTTACCTTTAGGTTTAATGACAGAAAAAATATTGGGAGGAGTAAACGGGTGGAAGATTGAGACCAGACAATCTCATTTCTTTTTTTTTAAATTTTTTTAATGTTTATTTATTTTTGACAGAGAGAGAGAGAGAGAGAGCGAGAGCGAGCATGAGCGGGGAGGGGCAGAGAGAGAGGGAGACACAGAATCCGAAGCAGGCTCCAGGCTCTGAGCTGTCAGCACAGAGCCAGAAGCGGGGCTTGAACTCACAAGTGTGAGATCGTGACCTGAGCTGAAGTCGGACACTCAACCGACTGAGCCACCCAGGCACCCGTGGACAATCTTATTTCTAAGGTTAAGTTTTCAGGACTGTGCAGCCCAGTACAGCAGCCACGTGTCACAGACAGCTGCTCCAAATTGAGATGTCAGCATGAGAAGTGTTGTAAATGTGCAATATGGACCAGATTTGGAAGACTTAGTATGAAAAAAAGAATGCAAAGTATCTCAATGTTTTAAAATATTTAAAAATATTTATCCCATGTTGAAATGATAATATTTGGGGCGTTTAAAAATAAGGATTTTATTTCAGTGAATCTCAACTGTTATCTCTTTTTTAACATGATTACTAAAACAGTTAAAATTACACAGGCAGCTTATATTGATTTTCTATCGAAAATAGTTGAAAGCGGTCGTATAGTCATAGATTTAAGACAGAGCTTTTCAAAATGTAGTCTTAACATCATTTAATGGATATGTGAAACACAATAGACTGATATATGGAAATAAGTAGAAAAGTTGTCGCAGTATAAAACATAAAGAGTAAACAACATTTTAATGTGTATTAAGAATAATGATCATTGGGGGATGGGCAAAATGAGTGAAATGGAGTTGGGGGGGGGAAGAATGATGATTATTGATTAGTATTAGTGAGAGGGTTTTCCTAGCTTTTCACCAAATCTTGGTATCAAGCTGAGTTATAGCTTTATGCACAGATCAAGAACTATGCTCAACAGTTTTCTATTCTCAGTCTTTATTTGTATGAAATTGATCCTACCCCTGTCCTCACAATCATGAGTTTGTAGCATGGAAATAATTATTGGGCAGCTGTCACATAGCGTTGACTACTCAGATTGGACGTGTTCAGAAATTGAGAGAAATTCCTCACTTAAACTACTTTCAGTGCTGTTAGTAAACATTTCCCACTCAAAGTAGAAGTTGGGAGATACATGCAAAAACATTTTTAATCCATTCTTTAGTTGCATTTATCTCTAGAAACTAGATTTTCATTTTGAAGAATTTGAATGTGGTTTAAAAATAAGACCCTTTCATATATGGTAAAATGATCTTCAACAAGGGTGGCAAGAGCACACGATGGGGAAGGGTCAGACTCTTCAACAAATGGTGCTGGGAAAACTGAATATCCTCATGCAAAAGAATAAAGTAAGACCCTTACCTTACACTGTATGCAAAAGCTAAGTCAAAATAGATTAAATACCTAAATGTAAGACCTGAAACTGTAACACTCCCAGAAGAAAACAGGAATAATGCTTTATTACATTGGATTTGACAGTAGTTTCTTGGGTATGACAACAAAAGCACAGGCAACAACAGTAAAAATAGACAAATGGAACTTCATCAAACTTAAAACTTGTCTACATCCAAAGAAACAATCAACAGGGTGAAAAGGCAACCTACGAAGTGAGAAGAAATATTTGCAAATCATACATGTGATAAAGCGTTGCTATCCAGAATATATGAAGAACAACAGTTCAACAACAACAAAAATCAAACAATCCAATTAGGGGCGCCTGGGTGGCGCAGTCGGTTAAGTGTCCGACTTCAGCCAGGTCACGATCTCGTGGTCCGTGAGTTCGAGCCCCGCGTCAGGCTCTGGGCTGATGGCTCAGAGCCTGGAGCCTGTTTCCGATTCTGTGTCTCCCTCTCTCTCTGCCCCTCCCCCGTTCATGCTCTGTCTCTCTCTGTCCCAAAAATAAATAAACGTTGAAAAAAAAAATTAAAAAAAAAAAACAATCCAATTAAAAAGCGAGCAAAAGATTTGAATGGACATTTCTCTGAAGAAAACATACAAATAGCCAACAAGCCAAGAAAACATGCTCAACATCACTAATCATTAGGAAAATATAAAACCATAATGAGTTATTATCTCATACCCATCAAGATGACTATCAAAACAATAACAAAACACCAAGCCACCAGAAAGTTGCAGGGCTTGGTGAGGATGTGAAGAAATTGAAACCCTTGTATACTTTTGGTGGAAATATAAAATGGTGCAGCCCTTATGGAAAATAATATGGAAATTCCTCAAAAAATTAGAAATGCAATTACCCTGTGATCCAGCATTCTCACTTCCGGGTATATATTCAAAAGAATTGAAAGCAGGACCTGAAGAGATTTATATAGCCATGTTCTTTGTGGCGTTAATCATAATAGCCAAGAGGTGGACACAACCCAAATGTCCATCGATAGATGAATGGATAAACATTATACTAACATATTATTCAGCCTTGAAAAAGGAGATTCTGTCACATGCTGCAACACAGATGAACTTTGAGAACATTCCACCAAGTGAAACAAGCCACTCATCAAGGGACAGACACTGTATGATTCTGTTTATATGAGGTACCTCAAGTAATCAAACTCCTAGAAATGTAAGGCGGAATGATAGTTGCCAGGAAGGGAGAGGAGGAGGAAACGGGGAGTTGTTCGATAGGTATAGAATTTCAATTTCACAAGATGAAAAAGTTCTAGGAATCTGTTGCACAATGATATGAATATGGTTAACACTACCAAACACTTAAAAATAGTTGGGATGATCAGTTTTGTTTTGTGGGTTTTTTTACCACATATTTTGAAAAAAAGCTTGATTATATGATATCACTTTCTCCAGTGAGTGAAAAAAAATGATGAAAGGTTGGGAAAGCATGAAACTTTGAGCAACCAAGCTGTTAATACAGCGATTCCATCTTGGTGAGAAACCCTGGTAGTTTTTTCAAACGATTCTCAACATTAAAATGTGTGATTTTTTACATTTAAGTGCAGGTTATTCAAAGTAGAGTATTCCACTGGAAATCATTGTGAGTGGTATCAGTGTTTACAACTTACTCCCTAGTTCAAAAATAGATACAGTTTTCCCATCAACAACTAGTGAACTTTTGTATAGTTCCTGCCCAACCTATTTCTCCTTAAGGTATTCAAAAAAATCATAAACCCAGGAATCTCATTTAATTGTGTTCGCAAAGTTTCATGTTTCTTTCAATACTGAACCTACATCAAGAGATATAGTGCTCGTTACCAACAGTCTCTGTGAATGAAAATGTGTATTGCTCGATACGCAGGTGCAATTAGTTTTATTTGTGTAGCAACATATCCTGTTGCTGTACACATGGTTGAAATTTGTCAGCATTGATCTAAATGGACTTTGCCAGTCTACATCCGGCTTGAACAATATTCGTTATATACAAAAAAATCACATCTTCGTCATTGTAGGTCTTCAATGACAATCAGAACAAATAATCACCTAGTACTTTTCTCTCATACACATCCCACACATACCTACATATTAGTGACCTAATTCATACTCTACATATTAGTGACATTTGTTGAACTACAAAGCAAAATACTGGTTAGCACACAAACATAACAGCAATTGCTCTTTAAATTATACATTGTTATATGTGCAAAATATGCTGGTGTCTTTTGTGTAACTCTTTTGACTTTCTTTCCAATATACACACTTACTCTCTCTCCCACTCTCTCTCTTAAATTGACTCTGCTGATAGTCTAATAAACTTCCCAGTAGTAGTAGGTTTATACTTGTTTGTGCTATGAGGCTTATGACTTTGAATGTTGCATCTGTTGTTTTAGTTCCTCCTCTGTCTCTGGCAAGCAAATACATCTATTCTATACTGGAAACCAATATTTGTTCCTCATTCTGGAAAAATTCAATTGGCTTACCAGAGAGGTCACAGTGCTTTTTTGAAAACAATGTAAAAGCTTTTATGGTTTTGTACCATTATTTGATGTACTTTCACCAGGAAATGCACTGAGACTAATTGATCACTGGTTCAATAAAATTGAATTTTTAGATATTCATTATTATGTAGAGTGTTTTTGTTTAGTCCTCTTTTATTTATGTGAAGTGATTACACTTCAAGATTCACTTGTCTTGCACAGAGAGGTTCACGTAAGATGACATCCTGGAGTTGGGTATACTATAAATGACTTTCTTGGTTGTAGTGATTTGTTGATTATTTTTGCCACTTTTATGCTTTAATAAACAACTTTTGAGTCATTGATCCATTTTTTTCTCTGACTTTGGGATGTTTTGTAGCATAATAACAACTGCAAACAGAAACAGACAAGTTCTGAACGATGTATTAGACAAGATGACTCTGGTACAAGATGGTACAAGATGACTCTAAATTTGAATGTTGGATAAAACATAGAGACTATTTCAGTTGTTGTACACGTGTGTCCTTTAAACATATGATGATTATTAAAAACAATAGAATCTCTGGCACTTCTCATTTTTCAGTTCTCAGGTCTTCTCTCTCCGAAGGGTTCCCTAAACACCATATTTATTCTCTTCTTCCCACACCTCAAACCCTAACCCTCATCTCTATCACATTATTTTCATATCACATACCTATTTATTTATCACATGTTTTATTTCCTCAGGCACTATCCTCTGAAATAAATTTATTTATTACTATTTGCTTATTGATGATCTCCTCCACTTAAAAGGAGTCTCCAAGAGAATAGGAGCATTGATCATTTTGGGGAAAACAAATGAAAAACACCACACTGTTCAGTAGATAAGAAACCCTAGACCTTCTCAACTTCATGGCTGAGGAGAATCATGGCTAAGGAGAATCAGGGCTAAGGAGTTCTCAGCTGAACACTTGAGCAACGATCCTTATACAGACGATTACACAAACACCTGCATGTCTTAATCCCAGACACCTTGGCAATGATAAAGAACAAGTTTTTGCAATACGTTGAACATCATGGACCAACTCTGTCTAAAATAATTTCTACTCTAACGATGAGGTCATATGATAGGTTTTATACCATTATCTCTTTTGGGAGTGAATATTTCTCTGGCTTTAACATTTTATGGTTACTGCTACATCCCCACTCTGTATAGCAGTGACTGATACAGAGTAAGAACTCAAGGAAATAATTGTTGAATAGATGAATATTACATTTGACTACTTGATACTGTGTTGCTTTTTTTCTTTCTTTTGGTAATTATTTATAATTATTTCTTTCTCCCTAAGATCATGAGTCCCATGAAAACAAGATCTTGTGTGTCTTGTTCACTGCTATATCTTCAGGGTCTGGCAATTCGTTGGCGCATAGTATTTATGGAATAATTGAATGAGATTTGTGAAATGAAAGTCAACAAGATAGCTTCATTGTCTTTTGTTTGAAATTGCCACACATTTGTTGACATCATTGGTGATCATCAAAGGTCTTCCAGGCCACATTTTGAGAAACAGGTTAAGGTACACCAATGAGAGTAGGTTTCTGAAATATAGGAAAAGGTTAATAGGGCAGAGCTTAGAGAGGTACTCAGATGTGTGCTCAAGGTGAATGCTGGCATGCCCTAAGACGTCAGCAATGGAGAGGAGCAAAATGAGTCAACTGAGAGTCTTCAGGGACGGTGGATGTATATGAAAATTGGTCGGTGGTAGAAGTAAGAGTGGAAGTCGGTTGGATTAACCAGACAGAGAGGAAGTATGATGCTGTGAAGAGAATCTCAATGGGTGTTCAATTTCCAGTCCACTTCAGAAACGAGGTCAGATCTCTAAGCTGTTTGAAACTTACCTTCAAGTGGTGTTATTTGGAGATAAAAATGAAGTGAAGTGAGATTTATGGAAAACAAAACAATGTCCTCAGACAATGCCTGTCATGTTATTAGCTGCTCATAACACCTTTTTAAATATGGGTGAGGATAGGCATTGAGGAGGGCACTTGTTGGGATGAGCACTGGGTGTTGTTTGTAAGTTATGAATCATGGGAATCTACTCCTGAAGCAAAGGCTACACTGTATACACTGTATGTTAGCTAACTTACAATAAATTATAAACCAACAAACAAACAAATAAGGGTGAAAGAGTAATGACCTGAAAATGTTGGTGGGAAATTGGGAGTGTTATGATCCTTGGAATATAGGGAAAACAAAAACAAACAGCTTCTACTCAGAGGAAAGAGAAGATCATGAAGAGGTAGTGGAAAAATTATTCTATGAAGAGATAAAGTTTGAAGTCAAATACATTGATTGATAAAGAAATGGTGGTACCATTGGATTCACTGAAATCGATTTTTTAATGGGGTCAACAGAGGGAGGATGGGGAAGGGTAGGGGTTGCAATGGATCCATCTTGGCAAAGTCTGGATCACAGAATGCAGGAAGCAGCAGGTAAGAGTAGACAGTAGAAATGTGGGCTGCACCAAGATTCCATTAGAATTTAGGAACACAGTTACTTTTACTTCCAGAGTTTTAACTCTGTTACATATGAAGGGCTGAGCCTGGTATTTGTTAATCCAATTTTGGATTTCAGGTCCTGGCCTTCATGGTCTTCCAAAGAGCAGAGCTGAGGGAAATCTGAAGCACTGTTCCCTGGGCTTTTAGAGGGGTCCCAAAGACAGTACGAGTATGATGACAAATCCTTTGCATTTTAGTTCTTTAGGTTAGAACAAAGTGGGAGTTAGTCAATGCTATCTGGTATAAAGTAAGCAATATGGAAAAAGTGAAAAATCATGAGTGGGTTGGGTTGGAGTCTCAGCTTCTTCAGTGGTGTAAATTTGGGCAAGTAACTTAGCCTTCCAGGAATTCACTTTTCTCAGTTATAAAATGGGAATGATAACATCTCTCTTCCCAGGTATTGGTGAGTGCTAAATCAGACAACATGAGCATGTTGCCTGTTATATTGGAGATGGCAAATAAAGGTTCATTCCTTTCCTGTGCATTTACAAGTTATGTCTCACAGTCTTGAAAATGGTTCATCTTACTCTTTCAAAAGTCAACAAATAGGTACCGCGCACCTGCTATAGGCAGGCTCTGTGGGGGTGCTGGGAATATTATGTGAGAAAGGTAGACATAACTGCTGCCTCACAGTATATAGACCAGTGAATATTCTGATCCAGACCTTTTCTGTTTAAATCATTGGATGGTGCCATAAGTTTAACTCCTATACAACCAAGCCCATAATTTATCAGGGCACTTCTACTTAGTGCTAATTTGCAATATAATCTGACCTTTAACAAAAGGGCTCTTTTTCAGTGGTAATGTGCTTATTTTTAGAGCATTGAGGAGAGTTAGTCAGCCACCTGTCACCTCCTCTTGGTGCCATTACTATTTTACTCTTTACACTAAGCCATTTATAATCAGAAGAAAATACTCATAAGGATCATTTTCATCAGATAAATACAGTTCTATATAGTTGTATTCCTTAGGAACAATATACTGCCTTCTGACACATGAAACACTGTTGTCAGGATTGTGAACCAGAAGTGTATAGTCAAAAGTATGAGAAACCATATGTATCTGCCTTTACACGTCCTTCTCTTCTTCTTAAGAGAAGGAAATAAAAATTACCCCCTCCATCCCCCCCCCCCACAAACTTCACTCCTGGGTACAATGATAAGGAGAAATGCACGCAAAGTTCTAGTCACCTCATATTATTTTATTGCTAAAGCAGAAGACAATGTACACATGAAGATGAATTCAATATCTTTATACATCTAAGCTGAAAACTGTAAGCCAAACATACATTCCCAGGCAAAGTGATCTTTAATCACTGAAGCAGTGCATTACCAGAGGATGTCAGATCTCTCAGAATATACACGCTGTTATGGATCACGTCACAGCTTTACACAAAACACTTATTCAGCATAAACTAGCCTTTCAGAAGCTGCCACTGCCCTTCCCCCTCCATTTCCACTTTTCATGCTCCCTTCCTCCCTTGGGAAGATGCTTGCTTGTTCCATTTGCTCTCGGCACCAGCGTTGCCATGGAAACTAGCCTCCTTTTCTTCCCCCTCCCCAGTTACCAAGTACAGCTTCTGGACTCAGTGCCAAGACCTCCTCTGTACAACCTCAATATTCTTTCAACGTTTAGACAAATCTGGTGGAAAATGTTGTTTACATTTTTTCCGCCGTGCTATAGCGGCACGTTTTGTGCAATCCATTTCCCATGGATCTACCCGTGTTCTAAAAGAGATCCCTTTTCCTACAATAGCTTTAAAAAATATTACATTATTTGGTCTGATTTTTAATAAGGTCTGAAAAAAACCCCTCAGGGTCACAGAATTTCATCCTTGTCGTCAGTGTCATTGAATTCTAAATTTAATATTATGCGTGCATTATTTTGGTAATTTGGGAGATAATATCTGTTTTGCAAAAATTGTAGCATTAAATCCAAAACAGTTATTTAAGTTAGCTCTCATACCTTAGAGGTCCACTGAAGTACATCTGTGGCCTTTAGGTTATCCCAATCATT